>NC_137912.1:24858594-24926094 GCF_963457725.1 Sprattus sprattus
ATGGCAGCCTAGAGCTGAAATGGTTAAGCACCAATGACTTAACCAAGAAGTTTTGGGGAACATTGATGACTCTAGTAATGGCCTGCTATGCCTATTACTGCCTGTCTTTCCTATCTGTGTTGTAGGCGTGACTGCAGCAGGCAGTTAGTGGAAAGTGACTACACCTGGACCTGGTGTCTCCACGGGCCTATAACATCCACCATCTCCTGTTCCGGGGGGAGAGCTTCCTTTTTCCCCACTGCTTTGGTTTCTTTTCACATGCAAAAATGCACCTCAACAGATTATCATTCTCACCCATGCATGCACCTCACACTGATTGACTTGGATGACGACCCTGCTCATCTTTTGGATTGACTTACGTTTGTTTTGTTCTGGTCTGGTTTGGGAGCTTTTGTAATAATAAATTACTGTATTTTGTTAAACTTCAAACTGTGTCCTCACTGCTTTTTGTCATCGCTTAGAGACGAGGTCATGACAATATATAAACATGTTTTGTGGTAGATCATTTTCAATTGGTCATTTTTTTAAAATGTAGATTACAAGCCAAAAAAGTGTGGGCACCCCTGCTCTAGTTGGTGTAAATTGATCACCCTGTTTTACGCCTAAAACATCTTCTGGGGTGCAGAATAAAGCCTTTGGAGTTCATGGGAAGAATTCCATGTAAGCAAACAGAAATCTGATATCGAGAGCATAAAAAGCTCCTTTGGGAAACTAATTGGAGAGAACATGTATAATATATTGCTGTGAGAGTCCTGGGAATTTGGTTCAAATAGGGACAACAGGGATGTAACAATATCAGTCAGGAGGTGGCGCTAGAAGAGTTAAGTTGACATCAAAGCCGCAGAGAGTGAGAGATTGTTTTGAGATCTCTATCATCATTACGGAGCTTCTTGGAAAATCTGGGGTATAACATTTCATTAGTGGGGAAATTTCATGAGAAAAACAATGCATTTGTTAAAGCGAAAGTATCCCTCCCCTAAAATAACAAACCAATTTCGCTTTTCAGTCAGTCCCAAAATGTTCAGAGGAGAACCCTTTAATCCGATAATGAGCCTCGCACGGAGCCATGTCCACATGATTCTCCTCTAACCCCGGGATATTGACAGAACTAGAGATGAGGAAGACAGAGGGAGAAAGAGAGGATGAGAGGAAGAAAGGAAGAGAGAGAAACGGGAGAGTTTGACCCAGGGGGAGAAGAGGGGTAAAGGAGAACTGGATAAAGGAGTAGAGAGAGAGAGAAAGATAAGGAGTGTGGATGAAAGATAAGAGAGGGTGAAGGGGGATGCAAAAGAAAGAGATGGACTGGAATGTAACAGAGCTGGAGAGAGGAGAAGATTGGGAAAAGGCACGGAAGAGGAGGAAAGCCGAGAACCTGTCTCATTCCATCTCTTCCATAATTAGCCCAAATGAAGCTGATGATGTCCCCGACAACAACCCTTCCCAGTAGGCATTGAGCCGTCACAAATACTCCCTTCCTCATCCAGCAGACACGGCTAACAACACAGGCCAACTAACTGCAGCAGTGCGGGGAGGGGAGGGAGCTGTGAGCCTCATTCGAGCATCTTCCAGTAACTTTGGCTGACTCTGGCTGACACGCAGCCCCTTAAGGTCCTACATATTTTAAAGGGTCCTTAGTGACAACACAGAAGGGTAAGGCTGAGCCTCCACTCTGTTCCCCTCATGCAGTACGTGGTGCGTCAGGGATGGATTGGTCCCAATGATATTTAGTGCCTCTTGTCAGTGGGTTGATGTGTCCACATTGTGTGTCGGAAACTGGCTCGGAGTCAAACAGACTAAAACAAATCGATGCAATAAAAAGCAATCGCCCGGATGGCAGGAGAGACCTGAGAATCAATAGCTGTGCTTACCAGTGAGGGCAGTCCGCCGTTCATGCTTATGTCAGTCAGGGAGATGGTGTCTGCATCTATCAGGGTCTACAGAGAAGAGAGGAAAACTGGTGAGGACATGCGATGAGATGGGTCAATACACTGCAGTGTTTTCAACATTTGTCTTCCATTAGAAAGAATTATATAAAAATGATTGAACAGATTGACTGAACAGAGTGCAGTGATAGTGGAAGGATCCTCTCCACCCAATCCACATCTACACCAGTGAGAACACCAGCAACAGGTCATGACAAGGACATGAGTGGTTCACCCCACTTCCACACTGGACGGAAGGAATTAGTTTGGCCGCTGAGCAGCAGGTCATTGAGTGCTGCCCTGCGGACCAGGCCGCTCTCCCTCTCGCTCTTGGCCACAGCAAGGGATTACGCGGAGGGCCAACAGATTAGGCCGGGCTGAATAAGGAGAGCCAGCATTAATCTGACAGTGAGGATGGAGGTTGGCCTGGCAGACAGTGACCCACATCAGTCCGTGGAGCTGATCCAGATCCAGTTAGAGCACAGAGCCACCTCCCCTCTGACTGGGCCAGCCAGTGGAAAAACCAGAGGAAAGTCAATATTACCCCCCTCATTCCAGCCAGTCAATATGTTAACTGGCACACAAGTATTCATGAAATCAAACGATGGTCGCTACTGAGAATTCCTCCCACAGTTACGATCTCTCTTAGCTCCTGCTGATTGACTTTAGCAAGTAGTCATGCGAATCGCTACAGTCACTGTTGTGTAATCCTCCCAATAGCCTTAATTCTTCTCAATCTTTCTCTGATCATGTATGACCCGCTACAATTATTCTAAAGCATTACTCTGTCAGTTATGCAACCACATTGAATGGATGAGGTGGATTACTTCCATTTCAGAAATGGATTGATTCGATGTAGAGTGTTGCCTGTAACCACAGCTCTCCAGTGGTGGTTGTGTGGTGGACCCACTCACAATGAAGCTGAGAAATAGATAGAATATTTGCCTGGGATTCATGCTAACTCCTTCCAAAATCCTTAATAAAGTGAAGCTCAGCTCAGCAGAGTGCTGCATGCTCATTCAATTAATCTTCTGTGCAAATAAATCAAAGCAACCTTTGAGTTCAGAATGAACTTCATACCAGTAAAAAATTACTGCAGTTGTTCATGCTGGTCACAGAAACTTGGATCATATGCCACATGAAACTGATTGGGAAACTCACGCTGACATATTCGGGCCGGCTGCGTTCTGTTGAAGGTGGGCCTGACATCCTGGCAGAGTCGCGCCTCCGCACTTTGACCTTGAGAGAGCTGGTGGGTCTGAGGTTAACCAGCTCAGCCGTGTCCTGCCGCATCACGTCACAGGACACCTGGCGACTGGCGGGGTGAGAACCCGTGCTGGAGAGATCTCCCTCAATATCTGTCCACACCTGAGTGAACACACACAAATACACACATGCATAAACATGCAAAAACACCCACACCCACAGACACACACCCCCAAACACACAAACACACACACACACACACACACACACACACACGCGCACACACACACACACACACACACACACACACACAAACATGCACACACACACACACACACACACACACACACACACACACACACACACACACACACACACATGTGCATAAACATGCCAAAACACCCACACCCACAGATACACACCCCCAAACACACACACGCACACAAAAACACACAAACACAAACCCACCCACACAAGCATGCATGCACAAACATGCAAAAACACCCACATAAACCCACCCCCCAACACACACACACAAACACACACACATACACACACACACACACACACACACGCAAGCACACATGAATACCAATGGAAAAACACCCACAACCCCCCCAACACACACTCACACACTCACACATGCACAAGCAAACACGTATACACATGCAAAAAAAACACAACCCCCTCCCCACACACACACACACACACATGCACAGACACATATATCGTATATGTATACTGAGTTGAGTTTATCCTTAAACCCCACACCAGATGGTTTGCTGTACAGAGATATGCATGGTGGACAGAAGCAAGGCTGAGGGGTGGTTCTTACAGACTCGCTGTCGGACACGGACGAGAGGCAGGGCTTGACGGCGCGGTGGTAGTTGCTGTTGTCGGATGTCTGGCTGGTGACAGTGGAGCGGCGCGTGGACATGAAGCTGCTGCTGGTGAAGCGGTCTCTGCGCGGAACACACATGATCGCTCCCAACCACGGGATGTACTTCGCAATTGCTGACCTGTGGAGAGAGAGCCACGGAGACCATTGCTTGAATTCAGCCTTCGTTTGGGCGTTTATGACAGAGGCACAGGTATCACATGATCTAGTCTAGTGTCATTATGGTTTCAATCAATATTCAACAAAGGTCTCACGGGACCGACTCTGGGGTGTGAACAGGTGGACATGCTCAGTCACGGGTATAAAAGAGTGGGTGCCAAATGCAATCATAAGAGCTAAAAGGGACACTGTTATTGCAAGAATAACAGTTATTGCCCTCTTTTCTTTCAAGCTTAAAAAGAGAGAAGAGAGGGCAGGGAGAGAGTGAACCAGAGCGATATGTGACTGTGAAGATGAATGGGCCGTGGCACTTGTGCTTGAAGTGTGTGGTGAGTGGTGCTACAGCAGAAGCTGACCTAATGCAGGAGGTGAGCAGCACGCGGGGGTATGAGTGCTCCTGGCACAAAGTGCTGAATTGGGACTTTGAAATTGATTTCCTCCTCTTACAGGTCACAGTGAAAACTCATATGGGAGACGTGTGTGCTTCTGCTGCCGTGTCCCCGTCACCACATCTCCAGTGTCTGGGCTCAACCAGACCAACTGTTCAGTAAGTGCTGGAATTCAAAGCCAAGGGCCCCAGCTTGACTGGGAGAGGGGCTCTCTCCTCTTGAGGGGAAAAGGGGTTCGAGTGGGTAAACATGGTGGTGCTTGTTAGGAGGTAAAGTGACTCACTCTTCCCTTGATAGGTCTATTTCGTTTTTTCTTTCAAAGAGAAGAGCGCTTCAGGCACCTGCACCATGTTTCTGTTCTTGCTATTTCTTCCCTCTGCAGCCGATAAAACTGTTCATGATCTTCTCATCAAATTTGGCAAGACGATGATAGCAAACAGCCCAGTCCAACAGTCCAAATAGACTCACATCTTTTCTTTCTTTTGTTGCCCACTCACCGGTCCATCTTGCACCTCCAACGGAACAAATGTGGACTGACATTTCAGAACTCCAAAATCAAACACCTTTCGGTCATTGCCACGGTTCACGAGTTGAAGAATAGAAAAGGTCATGTCTTAGTGTGGGACTTTCATTTTCGTATTATGTCCTGACGAGTCAAGCCCAGCCTATGGTCTTTAATGGCTTTGAATTGGTGGTGGTGTGCGTGTGTGTGTGTGTGTGTGTGTTTGTGTGTGTGTGTGTGTGTGTGTGTGTGTGTGTGTGTGTGTGTGTGTGTGTGTGTGTGTGTGTGTGTGTGTGTGTGTGTGTGTGTGTGTGTGTGTGTGTGAGAGGTCTTACCCTGTGAGCAGTATATATTTTGGGAGCATAGAACAACACACTGTACCTGTACTTAGGGTGTGTAATGGCATAGATGATGGGGTTGTGGATGGCAGACGCCTTGGCGATAACAGCCGGAACAGAATGCATATATGGTGTGATCTTGTCTGCATAGCTAGAGGGAGAGAGAAGGAAACATATCGATTAGATATAAACATACAGTATAGAATAGATATAAACAAGTCATGTCTCCCAGCTCAAAAGAACCGGAGCATCTCCAGAAAAAAACCACAATGGCCTCTGTCTGATAGAAGACCATGAACATGTGTAGGTACGCAGCAAGCAGGAATATTCAGTTGTGATGTAAGAATTAACAACCTTGTTATCACATTCCACTCTTGAAAGGAAGGGGGTGCATATGGTCTCCTGTAGACTGTGTAATGAATGTGCCAACCCTTACCCAGCAAAGGCTGTGAGCGCCACAGCGGAGTATGGAGACCAGGAGATGACATAGAGGAGGATGACAATGAGGGCCACCTTGGCCATCTTCCATTCAGTCTGCATGTGGTTGAACCTCCTGACTGAGTCTTTGGTGCTCTCCCCATTGATTCTGCCCACCGCTCTGATAGCATGCACAAGGGACGAGAAGTGACTCTGCATATTAATCTAGACCATATTGACCCGTCCGGGCAATCACTAGCCTACATCCAGATGATTAAATCTCTACTGATATCTTAATCATGTGCGTCATGAAGCATTTCATCAGCTGCCTTGGTTCTCACACGGCCCCTCCACTGGCCCCCGTTGGTACCTGTTCGTGCTCCGGATGGCACGGAAGATGAAGAAGTAGCAGTACATGATGATGAAGAGGGGGATGAAGAACACAAAGGTGAAGAGGAGCATGGTGTAGGCCCTCACTGATGGCGTGAAGGTCATGTAGTCCCACGAGCAGGAGGTCATCAGGCCCTCAGGGACATACGCACCTAGGGCAAACAATTAGACTGAAGTCAAGTGTGTGTGTGTGTGTGTGTGAGGGTGTGTGTGAGTGTGTGTGTGTGAGGGTGTGTGTGAGTGTGTGTGTGTGTGTGTGTGTGTGTGTGTGAGGGTGTGTGTGAGTGTGTGTGTGTGTGTGTGTGTGTGTGTGTGTGTGTGTGTGTGTGTGTGTGTGTGTGTGTGTGTGTGTGTGAGGGTGTGTGTGTGTGTGAGGGTGTGTGTGTGTGTGTGTGTGTGTTTGTGTGTGTGTGTGTGCAAGCAAAAGGAGAGATTCTTCGAGGAGCAGGAATGGAGTTAGAGAGAGAGAGAGAGAGAGAGAGAGAGAGAGAGAGAGAGAGAGAGAGAGAGACATAAACCAAACTCACTCCATCCAAAGAAAGGAGGCAGACTCCATGCCATGGAGTAAAGCCAGGCGCCGGCCAGGATGATCAGGGCACGCCTGCGGTTCATCTTCCCCATGGACGCCAGTGGTCGTGTGATTACAAAGTAGCGGTCCATGGCAATGACCGTGAGCGTCATCATGGAGCAGATCCCAAACAGAGCCCCACAGAAGGCGTACACCTCACAGGCTGGCGAAGGGGACACAACAGAGACACAACACTGAGATCGCTCTCATTAACACCCCGAGGCTCATTCATTATTTTCACATCCTGATTTGGGAATTCATTAAAAAGTGAAAAGCTAGCATATGCAACAGACAGCCTAGGGAATATCTTCAGTCGATTCTAAATAATGCGGAGAAAGAGCATGATTGCCCAGAAATTAGTAAAAAAAACATGTATTTTTTAAAGTTAAAGTAAACATCCATGAACGAAAGCTGTGATAGGTCAAATTAACTGGAACATGCAATCATGTTGTAGTACAGTTGGTACATTTGTAAGCGTTGGACTTAGTGTTGGAGTTACATTAGTTACATTACACTACATTAGTGTCGGAAGCCACATGGGGGCACTAATTCTCACATTGACATTCATATCAAAGACAGGTCCTTTAAGAGTGGGACACTCATCAGTAGGCATCTCTAAGAGACTCCATTTTGGAATTGCTCAGGCCTGCTGTAATTGTTTCCATTGTCCACAACATTTATCCCCCCCCCCCCCCCCCCCCACGAGGGTGGCCTGAGTTCTGACTCTCTCCAGTGGGTCTCTTTACTGATGGTACACAGGCTGTAACGTTCATTCTGGAAGCATCATTTTGTCTTGGAGGAGGGATTCCTGTAGCACTCTGGTGTTGGAACCTCAGCACCACACTATTATAGTTACATGTAATATGTCTATGTCCGTTACATCATGTTGGGATGGTACAAGGTTTGTTCATATTCAGAGGACTCTAGGCATCATCTAAAGTAAGCGCGTAAGTAAACAAATAATAAAAAGTGAGTAAATAATTAATTAACGTGGTCAGGATTATTTGAGGAAGAATTCTGGCACTTCTGTGATGAGCGCGTGCCCACATTTTAAGATAAAACAATATTAATTAAAAGCTTTCCCTGCCTGTAGCCTGGGAAGTGATTAACACTGAAATTAAATGAGGCACAGACAATAACACAGTGGGAGATGGGAAGCTTAGACAACTGGAGGCAAGGAGTAGAAAGCAAGAAGACCCGAATAGCTGAAATGAAGGGAGGCAAAGAGTAAAAAGCAGATAGAACACGGAAAAGAGAAAATGACACTGAAAGAAACAAAAGGAAGAAAAATCTGGAGGCAGGGGAAGGGAAAGAGAGAGAGAGAGATAGAAAAAGAGAGAGAGAGAGAGAGTGTGAGAGAGAGAGAGAGAGAGAGAGAGAGAGAGAGAGAGAGAGAGAGAGAGAGAGAGAGAGAGAGAGAGAGAATAAGTGACCTGGAATCAAAACACAGCCAGGCTTCCACCGGTGAGTGCCTCACTTCTGGGAAGAGACCATTAGAGGATTAGAATGAAATAAAGGTTTAGCTTTGTTCAAGGGATTTCTACTCAATCAAGCAAATGAGAGGCGAGTGTCTGTACAGTATTTGAGTGTGGGTGAGTGTGAGTGTCTGTATGTGTCTGCGTGTGTGTGTGTGTGTGTGTGTGTGTGTGTGTGTGTGTGTGTGTGTGTGTGTGTGTGTGTGTGTGTGTGTGTGTGTGTGTTTGTGTGTGTGTGTGTGTGCTTGTGGGTGTGTGTGTGTGTCAACATGTGTGAACAAGTGTGTGTGTGTGTGTGTGTGTGAACATGTTTGTGTGTGTGTGTGTGTGTGTGAGACAGCGAGTGCATTCAACTGCTCGCACCTCCGTTATAATGTGTGTCTGTCTGGAGTAGGTGTGAAAACTGTTGAGGTGCACAACCGACTGACACTAAAAGCAGTGCTGGTGGCTATGCAAAGTCTAATAGAGCGGAAGACCAGTAAAGTTGTGATTCACAGCGCTCAGGGCCATGTCCAAAGAGGGTGAACTGTAACCAGCCATGAAAAATTAGATAAAAGATGGACGATTTACATTAAAACTACATAACTGTTCTGTTTTAAATCGACTTGGACCATTTCAGTGGGCAGTCATGAGATTATTCCATGTGACGAGGCATCGGATGATACTGTCTAATCGTCTTCTCCGAGGCCAGAGAAAGGTCCTCCGGTCGCTTAGGAGATCCAAGCAGAGCCAATAAGATCATGGCAGTGATGAAAGGGCAATGAAAGGCCTTAATATCTGAGGCTTCCATATATAGCCATGAGCGAGTAAATGTCTGTAGGTCAAATATGTGGCCATGAGTCTCCAGTCATGCTTCATAATCTGCCTCTGCCCTGTAAGGCTTTCAGGACAACTCAACAACATGAAAGGATGCGAGGAAGAAAGTAATTAAAGAGGAATAAAGGAAGGTCAGTAAAGCTGTATTTATTAGGAGTCACATTGCATGTTTGAGCCAAGTTGTATCTACCCAAAAGAATCAAGAGTAAGGTGATTCAACCTTCACTTCAGAAAACTGCATGAAATTAGACATAGATGCTTGCAAATAAGGAAGATACTGAAAGGTAATTTAAACTCCTTTGGATACCAAAGAGTTCAAGCACGACTGAGATAGAGAGCAATGACTTACAGTATACAAGACCATGCTGAAAGATGAGCCCTTTCTGTTATCAATTACACCTGGAAATATTTCAGAGCACAGTTTGGTCCTTCAGTTTATCTCTCTCTAGAGCTTTGTTAGTCACATTACTGTTTGCAGAATTGACATTTGCAACAATTATTCTATTCTGCTCTGGCACAGAAGCGTACTTCATCTTAACCGTGTGTCTTTAAAAGTCAATTTTCCACTCAATTGAATCAAAGAGAGATAGATGCTGACAGGGCTGCTACCTTTCTCCCCAAAGACCCAGCGCTTGTTCATGCTATTGGTGAAGAAGGTGGGGGTCTGTGTGATGCACATCAGGAGGTCCGTGACGGCCAGATTAATGATGAACATGTTGGAAGGTGTTCGTAGGCCTCTGCTCC
Source organism: Sprattus sprattus (assembly GCF_963457725.1). Lineage (NCBI taxonomy): Eukaryota > Metazoa > Chordata > Actinopteri > Clupeiformes > Clupeidae > Sprattus > Sprattus sprattus. Next base: position 24,868,419 of record NC_137912.1, read on the forward strand.
TGCAAGACACAACACACATACACACTCAATGACAGGAGAAGTAAAAAAAAAAAAAAATGTGTGAGGCTAGTATAAAGTGTTTGATAAGACTTTTGATAAATCAAATGTGTGCATTCGAAGCGGCGACCTTCCTCTTGGGGCCTTCCTGGCTGTGTGTGTGTGTGGGGGGGGGGGGGGGGGAGCAGCACCCATCTAATCGGTGCCTGAGGCAGTTCCTCAACACAAAGGGTTGGAGGGACCTGAGAGATTGGATAAATCTCTTCCCCTAAGCTACGATCTCTCCCTCTCTGTCTTCCCCACTCCTCCTCAGCATCACCCCCCCCCCCCTCTCCTCCACATCTCCTCTGTTTTCCATTCTCCTCCCAACACCACTGTCCTTCCTTCCTGTCTTAAACCTGTCTTCTCTCCTCTCCCACGCATTCCTTTTCTCTCCTTTCTCTGCTCTGGTCTCATTTTTCTTCTTTCCTCTCCTTCCCTCTTCAGTCCTTTCTGTCTCTCTCCTCTCCTCTCCTCTCCTCTCCTCTCATCTGTCCTCTCCAACTGTCTTCCAGATGTCTTGATGGCGATGGGAATTGGCTCCAGGACCCTCAGGTTTCTCCGTGAGGAGCATGCAAACACTCCACTGGGAGCAAAGCATGATGATACATTAGAGGGGGTAAGAGTAGATCCCATTTCCTCTGAGAACCAGAGTCATTTGTTCCTCAGTCTAAGATCTGACACATATTATTCCCCCAACATTTCACAGAAAGCCATCCCAGCCAGATCCAGTCAATGAGAGTAAAGGACAAACCAAATGTGAGAGGAATGGTTCTAGAGAGGAGTGGTTCTAAAGAGGAATGGTTCTAAAGAGGAATGGTTCTGAAGAGGAATGGTTCTGAAGAGGAATGGTTCTAAAGAGGAGTGGTTCTGAAGAGGAGTGGTTCTTACTTGCAGAAGGCGTAAATGACCAGGAAGTTTCCCACTATTCCAGTGATCCCAATGGCCAGGATGACGGAGCCGATGGTGTAGTGGGCGTGGTCTGGGACGTCCACGGTGGGGAAAGGGTACCGCGACTCTCCGACCATGGCCACCTTAAAGCAGAGATGACACTTTCAGCAATGTAATCTGTGTCTGTTAGTGTGTGTTAGTACTTCTGTGGCTAGGCTGCTATGTTTGCTCTCTTGTGAATATCCATATGCTGAACTGACACTAAACTGACAAAACAAAAAAACAAACAAAACAAATCATAAGGAAACATATGTAAAGCATCCTTTACAGTTTTTGAACTGAAGTGTACTGTTGGAGCTTAGTATGGTGGTGATCTCTGCCAAACGAAAACAGTGCACTGCCACACTGACCTGACCTGACCTGACCTGACCTGGGTAAGATGTGCTATCACTTGGAACGATCAGGTTTCCACAGCACCCTAAAACATACAGTATCTGAATGTGGCTGTCATACACTGTCAATCACCATATCAACTGTCAAACTGAAGCCATCAGCTTTCATATCAGCCATTCAGAAAACACTGATAGGTCACAGCAGCAGTCAGTTACACTTTGAATGAAAACACACAAATCTCTTCAGAGGAGTTACAGAGCTAAATTAATGAGTTTATAATCTTCCCTTTTTGAATGGATTAGGGAGTGTGTGTGAGTGTGTGCGTGCGTGCATGTGTGTGTATGTTTTCGTATGTGTGTAAGTGAGAGAGTGTCTGTAAATACAAGATTATGTCTGTAGTACACTGGAATAATCTGTTGGCCTCACCAGAGACAGAAAGATCTGGCGAAGATTTCTTGTGACTACCCTTCATTGACCCCCAGTGAAGAAGGTCTGATTGCTGAAGATTTGGATTTCTTCTGCCTTAAATAGAAGGATTCAAATGCCCTTCGCAACATCAGAGAGATGCATACCTCCCTTTGAATCAGTTCGATCTAGCAGAAAGAGGCAAGATTTGGCAGGGCTCACTCAAAGCTCATGGACCTGCCCTGGTCTGATCTTCTCATTCAACAAAAGTTGTGTCTGTTTGAGTGTAGAGTGCTAATAGAATTGAGGTGATAGCTATAGGCCTTCTTGAACGGTGCAAATATTATCTCCAACTGGATTGTAAGATCTCTCTCTCTGTCTCTTTCTCATTTTGTTCTCTGTCCCTCTGCTGTTGATCTGCTGTTGATATAAAGTAGATATACAGACCTTAAAAACTCTAGACCAGAAACCTATCAGCTATCACCACTGCCATATAACAACAAAGTATAACTTATTCAAATTTGACAGTTTCTTACAGTTTTTGGATGCCTGTCTCATTTTTTAATATTACATGGGCTGCCACCTCCACCATTAAATTAGTTTATGAAGCTGAAGGATGGCAATGGCTTGGCAACTAGGGCAGTCACCAGGGGAGACTGTGTTATACAGTATAGACACAGTGCGTTTGGACAGACAGTCTTCTCAGTGAGCGCCTCTAATACCCTCCCTCCTGATGTAAGGCAGTGCCCAGTATTTCAGTGTTCAAAAACAAACCTAAGGAACTGCACTGTTTTGTCACACTGTTGTTTACCTTGTATGTCTGTCTGGTTTTTACAATTTGTTTTCTTAACTGCACTGTTTTGTCAAACTGCTGCTTATCTTTTTTATTATTATAATTTCTTTTAATTATATATTTTGTATTATTATTTATTTATTTCCTTTCCATATCTCTCTGTCATGCCCTGCCAATGAACAACAGATGAAAACTAGCTTACCTAGCTAATTCCAGTGCATTTACATTATCTTTGGGAAATGTTTATCAATGTACACTGTCCCTCTTCAAATAAACGCATAAAGAAAGCTGATGCATATTTGAATGTTTGGATTGCATTCTATTGCTAAAGCTTTGTATCTGGGGTCCACTTAAAAGGGTCTGATGAAAGAAAAAGAAATAACAGTTTTACCCACAAGAGAAAATACTAAAAAGTAACCTCAGTTGTAAACAATTATAAAAAGATCTTTAAAGTAAAGGCTGTGGCATTTATTCTTATTCTGATGCCCATAAAATCTAAAATCCTCTCTTTTCAAGGGATAAACAGTGTGACATTATAAATAAACGGTTATAAGGCCATGACGCATGGTCCTGAGGTAAGAGAGTGCAGTAAAGAACAGGCTTGGTGAGACAGACTGTGTTCAACCTTAAACCACCATCAAGAGGCCAGAAGAAGTGGAATTCTTTCTACGATTATATGCTCAATTTATGCGGTAAAAAGGACAATTGTGAATTGCTGATTTTGGGTTGAATTCGCAAATCACAGAATTGCAAAAGAATGTAGGACTGATGTCTGACTGTTACTGAGCGTCAACGCTGTTTCTAACTGGAAATGTAATAACAGTGGCGTAACACTATTATAAACTACCAGAATGGGATAAATAAACAACACCCATGTTCATGTAGGCCATGTTTCTCTCAGAACAGGAAGTACTTTACATTCCATGGTAATGCTGTCTGATAGCTTGTGTGCACCATGCCAAGATGCCTCTCTCTCACAAACGCAGACATTCACATACAGACACACACGCGCACGCACACACACACACACACACACATTTGACAGAATATCAATACATCTTAATTCAAGGCAGCAATCAATGTCTATTTGCAAGAAACCGGAAGGAAATTTCACATGGTCGTGCTCAAGTGGTTATAGAGGTGCAGGTGCTGTGTGGGCAGTAGTGTACAGTGTCAAATCAGGCCTGAATCCCTCAAAGCTGTTTGCAACACATGACTTCAGCATGCTAAGCAGTAATCCATATCAATTGTCACAAATAGATTTCCTATTCAGTTCAGGACATCATGTCCCTTTAGTCACTGGAGCTGTGGAGAAAACCCTCATTATGCAGCGGCTCTTAGATGATGATGGAAATCAAAGGCAGCAGCCTGGGGCACAGCTGTGAACTCCGACGGAGCGCCGCATCAGGACCCGTCAAGCTGCTGAGGGGGCAGACGCTGTCAGCCCAGGGAGGGCACACACGCATGGGGACTCAACAATCACCTGAGGTCTGAATAGGAGTCTCCTTTCAGTTCTGTGCTCCTGCTGCGTTATATGCTTCCAGATTAGCATTACCGCTTTACTTGAACCCTTGTTTTCAACCCTTGTAGTCAAAAATAGTTTTTACCAGCTCAGAGTGATCTCCCGCCTCAAATCCTTCCTATCCCACAACGACCTTGAGATAGTTATGAATGCCTTTATTTCATCACGGCTGGATTATTGCAATTCCCTCTACCTTGGCCTCCCCCAATCCTCACTCAGACGTCTGCAGCTGGTCCAAAATGCAGCTGCGTGTCTTTTAACTGGCACCAGGAGGCACGAGCACATCGCACCCATTCTGGCCTCCTTGCACTGGCTCCCAGTTATTTTTAGGATCCAATTTAAAATTGTTTTATTTGTTTATAAGGCACTCAATGGGCTGGCCCCGGCCTATATCACTGAGCTTGTTCAGCCCCTCTCTGCCCAAAGGTCCCTCAGATCCTCTAACAAAGGGCGTCTGTATGTGCCACACTCACGGCTCAAGCAGAGAGGTGATAGAGCCTTTGCCATTGCTGCTCCACGTCTGTGGAACCAGCTCCCCCTGGACATTAGATCCGCCCCCTCCATTTCTGCCTTCAAATCTAGGCTAAAAACCCACCTCTACTCCCTGGCCTTCCTTGCCCCTTGACCTTTTAGCCTACCTCCTGTTCATGTCTGTGTGGTATGCCCTGGAAATGAATGTTCCCCCTGTTGTATTATTATGACCTCTATGTATTGTTGTGTTGTTGTATTTTATTCACTTTTTATCTTTTTTTATTATTATTATTATTATTATTATTATTATTATTATTATTGTTATTTTCAATTATTATTTGTATTATTTTTATCTTATTGTACAGCACTTTGGTCAGTGTATGCTGTGTGTAAATGTGCTCTATAAATAAAACTTACTTACTTACTTACTTGTTTTCATTGTATTGTTTCGGCACTATATAAATACAATTGAATTTAGTTATTTGTGTAAGAGGTAGCAAATAAACATGTTTTTGTTTAAAATTAATACAAGCAAAGTGAACCCTATCACGGGTGAAAGTTAAAAAACTTAACTGATAAAAATAGAGGGGTAAAAATGGATGTGAAATAAAAGGGTCGAGTGATAAATGATCGGGTGATTTGATGGATGTAAAGCCAATTTGAGCCATGCTTCATCAATCATCTTTCCCCGTCTCACATTCATCATTCATTATTCTCAACACAAAATGGCCATTTATCATTTCAGGAGTGACCTCATGGGGGGGAAGTAACGACAAATTAATGTTGTTATATTATATTGACATTGTATTTGCAACAGTGTTGCACCGATAATCAACTGGGCCATGTTACTGCACTGTCTTCCATTTATCATTACAGTAACAATACCCAACTTTATCGTTTACTTCCGCCCAAAATGTTAATCAAAAACCGGTGCCCCGGACTGACTAACTAATCAAGGTATTGGCTGTTACACTTCAGACCTGCCTGCTCATGAGCTTAGATAGAAGCTGTGTTCAGAATGTGCACTCACTCACTCCCTCTATAGTCCACTCCATAGTGAAGCAGACATTGTGTGGTGCTGTTTGAATCCTCAACTGCACCTTTTATTCACTGTATAGTGCATTATAACATTCACTGTGTTGTGCAATATAAAATGTCCACGCGCCACATGTAGTATGTTTTACCCCTCAATTCACTCAATCAGTTCTCAATTCACATGGATTTTCATCTCCCCTCATAGTTCCCATTAATATCATCCACAAAAGTCTCATCCCCAAAGAACATGTTAACCCATTGAGATAAATGTAATATTTATGAAATAGCCCTAGCTGTGCAGTCTTCAATTGGCCACAGATGCTGTTACTGCAGAAGTTCTCTGCCATGTCTCTTTCTCACAGCGGTAATCCACTGGAGAGAACAAGGAAAGGCTCTCTTGCAACTAATTTGATTTTCACAGTGTACAAAGATTCCCAGATTAATTAATTACAAATGTTCCAGATTATTTATTCAAAAGGTTTGAACTGAAAGTAATGAGTAGGCCTACAGACTAGTACCTGCACCAGAGCAGTCCACCACAACATGCTTTCTGACACATTTTTGTATCAGTTAATTGACATGTCAGCAATGATCTTATTAATCAGTTGAGATATGCCTGGAAAATGTCATTTCACAATTGCGAATCTTGTATTTCCTTTTACATTTTGTATGTTTCAAGAAAGGTATTGCCAGATGGGTGCATAGTTGAAAGAGTTTCTATACATTAATCTTCTGGTTTATGTTGGATGTCAAGGGTGAGTCTGTGGTCATCACTCAGGTTATGATACACAAAACCGCCATGGCAACATGCACACAATATTTCGTGCCAATGCTCTCATCACTTCCGTATCGAGAGTCCAAAGAGCCACTGACAGGCTTCTGTATCAGGCGGGCTGGGCAGAACCCCTATATCGCCTCCCTTGAGCGTGACTGCACCCGTCTCATTAGTGCTGGTTAATGCAGCGGCTGGGGGCCCAAGGGCTCTTGAGGGCCGCGTTACTGGGGGGTTCAGCCATGTGAGAGGCACCTCGGCTCTGTTAATAAAGGGGACTGAACTGAGAGCTGTGAATTTGATTGAACAATCACAGGGTGCATGCTATCAAGGAACTGAACTGAGAGCTGTGAATTTGATTGAACAATCACAGGGTGCATGCTATCAAGGTGCAACAGCAGGTGCGGGGCATGGCAGAGCTCTTGTGACTCTCTCGCCTGAGCCAGGGCATGAGGCCCAGATCTCATTCTTACAGTACAGCATCAGGAGGTGAGATTACACGCAAGCTGCTGTGTCTTTTGGTGAAAAGCAGTCATACATTACAGCGAGATGCACAAAAGAAGGTAAATTGGTGGGTGAAAGGGGGAAGTGAGTAGCCAAGAGTAGAGATGATCAGATGTAGATTCAGACCCTGTCACTAACCTTGTTTGACCTTGTTTGTCGAAGTTTTTTAGTTTTGTTTTTTCAACGATTTGCTTGGTTGCTGATATCACATATGTACACTTTGCCGATCCACATGAAACTTGGCAAGAATAAGATGTTTGTGTCCCAAGTTGAGTGTGTCCCTTCAAGTGCATTAGTCTTGAAGCACTTTGTTGGCAATAGCTTGACAACCGTTAAAAAAATGTTATGGCAAGACCGCCTCTAGGAGGTACATGACCCTAGATCATTACGACTCTTTTGTGGAGTAGCACCAGCAAGGGTAACATCAATGCAAAAAAACAGCGCTTCGCTAGCTCATTTCTTGTGCAGTAATGGTTCAAACTTCGCCAAATTTGACAAGCTGCATCACTACCACATTCTTTTGGTGCACCTTTGTAACATTTCGTCCATAGCTGCAACTGGCACATTTCAGAACCTCAAGAACCACTTAAAGGCACCCAGTGCAACTTTCGAGGCTTAAAAATAAACATTCAATTTCTAGTCTTTTTTACACGTAGTAAGTTTCAATAACTCCATACCATTACATATCGACATTCAAGGAGCAAAGATGAGACGTCGTTGTGTGGTGAGAACTGATAGAAAATCGATAACAACAACAATCGCCGCCATTTTCTTTATTTATTGGTCCCGCAATAAATAAAGCAGGATTCCAGTCAATGGAAAAATGGCCTCTCCCCACCGGCGATTGTTGTTTTTTACGATTTTCTATCAGTTCTCACCACGCAACGATGTCTCATCTTTGCTCCTTGAATGTCGATATGTAATGGTATGGAGTTATTGAAACTTACTACGTGTAAAAAAGACTAGAAATTGAATGTTTATTTTTCATTGAATGTTTATATAAAGTTGCACTGGGTGCCTTTAAAAGAACATTTTGAAATTTTGTATGCAAATACAAAAAATTAGCTTTGCATCATGTGTTGATGTAGTGTGACTACTGTAGGCGATTAGATATTAAGTATTAAAGTATTAAATATGGCATGGAAGCACAGGGTGGTTGGTCTGTGAGTGCTGCTTCTTGCTGTGCATGCTGCCTGCGACCAGGACTTGGAGGGCCCAGGGGCCCTTGATTTCATTATCCGTCCACGCTCATTATCTCACTTTGTGCGGTGGTCATATTACGCACCGCTGAGCAGCACGTTTAGTTTCAAAGTAGTTTTTACCACCAACCCGCCTCGAGGCATAAGTGGTTAAATTATGAGAATGTTGTTGCACTGATGCAGTGCAGCATACCAATGCATATGCCATCACTACGTTTCTAAATGAGGTTTCCAAAGAAGGTTCTTTTCTAAGCTCAACACCATTTCTATCCTAGGAAAAGAGGTGGGGGTGGTGGAGGACTACAGATACCTGTGTGTTCACCTTGACAACAGACTGGACTTGAAAGGTAACACTAAGGCTGTCTACAGGAAGGTACAGAGCAGAGCACTCTACTTCTTGAGGAAGCTTAGGTTCTTCAATGTGTGGAGCAAGATGTTGGATCTTCTAGTCTGTTGATGCAAGTGAAATTTACTTAGCAGCCAGCTATTGGGACAGCAGCATCAGCGTCAATGACACTAAGAAGTTGAACAAGCAGTTAGAGAAAGCTGACTTTGTGCTGGGGATCACTCTAGAGCCCCTAGAGATGGTTGTTGAGAGAAGGATGTTGCACAGAATGCTTAAAACTTTATATCCCCTGGTCGACTGTGAAAGGGAGCAGTGGAGCCTTTCAGTTGAAGCTCCTTTAACTCTGCTGGATTAAGGGCCGCTACAGGATGTCATCCCTGCCCTCAGCAATAGCAATATATAGCAATATACAACCTCCGTGTGGTATTTCTTGCTAATGCCTTTGGATCCGTGCAGCACAGTCTGTTGTGGAAGGCATTCAGTGACTATCAGGTCCCTGAAAAGATTTCTGCATATTTTAGGATATATAGATATATTGGTATAACAGGTTGTCTAAGTACTGTAGCATTGATTCGATTAAGAACTTTGAAGTTACCAATGGCCAGCTTGGTGAAGGAATTCAAATATAAGAGCAGTTTGTAAATATATGGATCCAGCACTCAAGAACACTGAAGACAGGGAAGAAGTGGAATTCAGGAGAAGTGTTTCAACATGCACGAGGTGCATTACAGCATAGGGATACCATTGGGCAGGTACAGTGTGAGTGGAAGAGCAAGGTTCAGGTCAGGTGACAGTTGGAGAGCATAGGGTAAGGCTACATTGCCAGAGAGAGGGCAGATGGTAACCAGCTTTGTTCAAGAGCAAGAGGAAACTAGATGAGCAGCAGCTGCTTCTCGGGCAAAGCAAGAGCAATGGATGAAATGGCATAATGTTGAGAAGAGGTAGATCAGCTAGAATGAATAGTGGGCTATGGATGCTAGCTGGCTTAAATTCAGTGCTAGAGGCTCTTCAGTGGTCCTTCCAATTCCACAGAACCTCAGCCAGTGGCTGGGTGGAGTCAGAGGCTGCAGATTGTGAATAGCTGTTGGTTTATTATGACCGCCGCGCGACAGCGGTTTAGTCTGAGTTTTTTTTATGTTTTTCTGTTTGCCGATTTTCTGTCAACGATTTCCGGGACACTGAAACACTGGGGTGCACGAAATTTGGTGGGCATGTAGCCCCACTAGATTAACGTGGAACCACTCGTTTTGATCCGTTGCACCCCTGTCGGACTGGACCCCTTTTAAAGAGGGTGGGGCGATTCAGTTTTCTGTGAATAAGTCGAAAACCGTAGGGCTTAGGAGGACCACATTTTGTTTGTATGTTGGTCTTAAGAGGCCACGTCAACCATTCCACTACCACTTATTTCATGTATAGGTCCACCTAGTTACAAATGAAAAAGCAAAAATGGAGTGTTGTAAAAAATGTTAAGTGTAAGTTGACAAGGTCAGAACTGCACGAAATCGGAGATGTGGGATCATTATGACACCTTCTGACTGCACGTTAAGTTTCGTGGAATTCCGTTCACAGGGGGGGGATGCAATAAATTGATTTATATGGTTGTACACCAACTGGCCTGTAGGTGGCGCAACACAGTTTTCTTCGAATATCCCGAGAACCATAGGGCCTTGGAGGGCCAAATTGTTCTTGTATGTTTGTGGTAAGGGGCCAGGTCAACCCATACCATAACCAGTCATTACATGTATAGCGCCACTTAGTTAAAAATTAAAAAGCAAAAATGAGGTGTTTTAATCGCATATATGTCAAAGTGCTCGAAAAATTACCAAATTTGCAAGGGACATCAAGCCTTTAACAGTCCATCTTCGGTAGAGTTGTTGTCCATGGATGGAGCAAAATGGCTCTGTAGCGCCCCCTAGAACATTGCAAAAAAACCTGCGCATTGGGGTTATTTTGGCGTAGCTTGACGGAGTTCGGTACACGTCTTCATGATGCTTGGACGCACCAAAAAGTGTCTTGACGCCATGGTGGCAGGTCCACAGGAAGTCGGCCATTTTGAGTGGAAGATGCGTTTTGACGGCGTTTGCACACCTTGCATCTGATCGAACTCCTCCGACAGATTTAATGGTAAAGCCTTGAAATGTGGTCAGGCTACTCTTCAGCCATGGGCGACTAAAAGTTATATTGGATTTTTTCATTAGTCGGAAGGTGTGGGCGTGGCAGAGCCTCAAACTTTGCCAACTTGTTAGTGCTTGCCACAAAACACAAAGTCTCTTATAACTCAATCGCATACATGTCAAAGTGCTCTAAAAATTACCAAATTTGCCAGGGACATCAAGCCTGTAACCGTCCATCTTCGGTAGAGTTTTTGTCCATGGATGGAGCAAAATGGCTCTGTAGCGCCCCCTAGAACATTGCAAAAAAACCTGTACATTGGGGTTATTTTGGCGTAGCTTGACAGAATTCGGTACATGTCTTCATCATGTTTGGACGCACCAAAAAGTCTCTTGACGCCATGGTGGCAGGTCCACAGGAAGTCGGCCATTTTGAGTGGAAGATGCGTTTTGACAGCGTTTGCACACCTTGCATCTGATCGAACTCCTCCGAGAGATTTAATGGTAAAGCCTTGAAATGTGGTCAGGTTACTCTTCAGCCATGGGCGACTAAAAGTTATATTAGATTTTCTCATTAGTCGGAAGGTGTGGGCGTGGCAGACCCTCAAACTTTGCCAACTTGCCAGTGCTTGCCACAAAACACAAAGTCTCTTATAACTCTTGCGTACATTGTTTGATCCAGAGAAAATGTCTTAGGGTGGACGCTGGATCCGGCCCGAACGCGTACATATGCCTGACTGATGTCACCTATAGCGCCACCTGTTGGTGGTTGGAAACTTCACTTTGTTTCCACACCGAGCATGTGATTGAACTCCTCCTACAGATTTAATGGTAATGCCTTCAAACGTGGTCAGGTAACTCTTCAGCAATGGGGAATTAAAAGTTATGAGAATCTTTTACAAAGTTTGAAGGGTGTGGGCGTGGCAGACCCTCAAACTATGTACTCTTCACAACTCCAGTCACTTATAACTTATGCATATATTGTCGAAAGTGCACAAAATTGAAAGTGGTGGATCATTATGAGACCCTCTGAATGCATGCCATGGGGGGCCATACAATTTTTTTTATGTGACTGTACACCAACTGGCCTGTAGGTGGCCTGACAACAAATGACAACAAATGACAATACATACATTTACCATTGGCCAAACATAAGAGATTTTAAGGGAATGTCTGCTTTTGATGGGTGTGTGAACAGTTTAAAAAAGATAGTACAATTCTGAAAACAACATATTGTGTTTGGGTCAATTCAACTTTTCTTAACAATGTGGTCATATTTTGTAACGCTTTGCGTTACGTCTAGTTAAAACATATTTTTGTCTGCTTGTAAAACTAGCCTGATGGGCTGATCGGCAGATGGGGCATAGGGTGGGATTGGAGATTGCTGGCTGATGTTGGAAGGCGACTTCAAGTTTCACAGTGTATTATGACTGCTATGAGACCAGACATGGTGTGTTGTACTCTAAGTGTGGGTGTATTTTATTTTTACTTTTAACGCTTCACTCAGAGTTTGAAAGGAATTGTTGAAAATGCAAGCAAGTGGTTATGATAAAGGCACTCACAGATTACAAGACAGTAGTTATGATTAAGGCACTCACAGATTACAAGCCAGTAGTTATGATTAAGGCACTCACAGATTACAAGCCAGTAGTTATGATTAAGGCACTCACAGATTACTTGTGAATTAACTTGTATTATATGAAGAAGCTTGTTGTGCAAGATATTTGGGTGCATAAGGTGACCAGGGTTCGTATCCTATTTTATTCCCTTACCCGAATCCAGGTTGATAATCTCAGAGGGCTATGTCCAAACTCCTGACAGATGTACATACTGTAGGTTACTGCTGTTATTCTCGTCAGCAGTCAGAAGATTATTGTCTGTGATTTATCCTCTTTGAAAAAGGTGGGGAAATGACAACAAAATCACAGAGACAAGCTTCTTCCAAACATATACTTTCTAGTTCTAAAGCTGTTTCTGAAGCAGTAAGAACAGGACATGAATGAACTGCTCCAGGGACCAACCACAACACAACCCCTAATCACAGAGCTCTCTCCCCAGACAATTCTAAGCAGACAAGCAATCTCAGTTCAACTTCTCATCCCCTGTTAATTTCTCAGGTGAGTGCACATCGTGTTGTAAGTAGAGGTGTCTTTGTGTGTGTATATGTGAATACCCTAAATTAGTTTGATTCGTTTTCTATTTTCAGCGTTTTCATTCTGATTCCTTGAACATTGCTTATCCAGGACGGACAGCTGTACTGACGAACAGCAGCACATAAGCTCCTCTTAACATCCTGTATATCCTGTAACTTAAGTCAGGATAAGTAGAATCTACGTAATCAGAGCAGATGAACCAGGGAGCACAATAGTGCCACCTAGGACTCCAACCCTACAGCCAGCATTTAATCCATGTCCATACAGAGAGAGAGAGAGAGAGAGAGAGAGAGAGAGAGAGAGAGAGAGAGAAAGAGAGAAGAGAGAGAGAGAGAGAGAGAGAGAGAGAGAGAGAGAAAGAGAGAAAGAGAAAGAGAGTGAGAGAGAGAGAGAGAGAGAGAGAGAGAGAGAGAGAGAGAGAGAGAGAGAGAGAGAGAGAGAGAAAGTTGTTGAGTGGCTCAAGGCAATTGTAGTATTTTCACTGTGCCTTTAAGGCCACTCTGTGTTTTCTTTTTCAATTCAATTCGAGTCTCATTCCGGTTGTAAATAGTGTCTAAATATTCCAAAGCTATTGCCAAACACAAGCCTCACTTAATCATTGCGAAATGTGACCCTGAGTGACTTAGACTTTGTGATATCGAAGGAGTAACATCTGGTTGTTTTCTCAGTTTTTTTTTATCCTTTTTTTCACAACTGGTTCTGTTCAGAACAAAGGAGGTGAATCACGTTGCAGAGTGTCAGTCATGACATCACAGGTGTATTATATGCTGTAGGGGCTCTGCATACTATACATGTAATGCTATCCATACCTCTGGCATAAACGGCCCTCATTTCAGTCAAGGGCTATCCACAAATGGTTAATAGCTTCCATCATTAGAGCTAATTTGCAGGCTTCCCCATTCATCAGGTCTCAAATCCTCCTGCAGTTAAGCTTTGTATCTTCCCAACTTCTCTCTCCAGTACAAATTGCTGTGCTCAAGCAAGACCGTCAGTTTCACAGGAATTGTGAGGTTCCTGAGTATCTGTCACTAAACTTTCAAATGTAGTTGCATTTACATCCTGTTACTTTTTAGTCATTGTTTTTGTGTGGTGCAATGGTTATAAGTGGCGCCCCTTGCTGGTGAGTTTCAAAATGTTGTGTGTAAACCACTGGATCAGATAAGCTTGCAGCCCGTGACAATCAATGTGTTCAATCAGACTTAAGCAGCAAACATGAGGGCATCCAGAGACAACAACTGTTTTCTCTCTTTCTCTCTCTATTTTTCTCTCTCTTTCTGACCCATCCTGACCCTCTCTCTATGTATCTATGTATGTGTGCCAGCATTTAAAGTTTCTATTACAAAATATCAAGATCAATGTCATCCTTCAAAACAGTGTCATTTTGAACGCAACACCAATTTCCAACAGAGTGGAGACATGCAGTGATCACATCATATTGGAGAATATGCTCATTTTTGTCATTTGATGAAGACACTGATTTTAGGTTCATATGTACTTTTACATTAGCCTCAGAAACATTGGGATAATAATAAAACACAAGACCAGGCTGAGGCCATCCCTATCCACAATAATGCTTTCTTCTTTCTGCGACCTGCAAACTTGTACTTTCTGTCACAACTATCTTGCTTGATTTTCAAATACATTTCTATAGACTTGGCAATGGATTTGACAGTCATTTGACAGTAATACCACAGCATGATTAGCTTAGACTTGTTAATCCTGACGACCTCATCCCGAACAAGATTACATTAAGATTGTGGATTCAGTTCATTATTAGCGTATTACCATGGTACTGGTATTATTAGGCAGTAATTACTGATGCCGTAATTGCGTTGAGTGATAGAAATGTCTCCCGTAGGAATGTGATCATTGCACAGCTGACAGCTAGTAATACAGACAGTAACTGAAATGAATGCATAGGAAACCAGAAAATCAGGTTAAGCAAGGAACATTAGTACTCATTACAGAACACATGGTATTTTACTAAATATGTGCACACATGTCTATAGTTCCACTTTAGTAGGCCTATTTGACTTTTATTCTGGAAAGTTGGGAAGAAAAATATAAGCTTAGTGTGAAGTAGGATACACACCTATCACAAAAGTAGTTGAAAGTGAAATTAAACCTTGATTTCCAGTGTGCTCCAACACAACACATTTCACACAGTAAGCATAAACTACATGCGATTTGATCATATTTTTTTCCAAAGTAATATCAGAGGACATAATATTGGATCGACTGCCTTTAAAGAATTTGCGGGATCTTTCACATAACCCTGCACAGTCATACTTTCTGTCAAGCCTAGGGTTAGCTGTCATTGAGGACAGGTGCAACATCCAGGTTGTTCATCCTGTTCGCACTACTGGAGTAGTCTTAAAGAGGGTTAGGCTGGCATCTATCATTCATGAAGTGTTACCAGACAAAATTGTTACTTCTGCGTACATTCCCTCGACTGACGAAACGATCAGCCTACCAAGTTCAGTCGAGTCAGAATGAGCGTGACAAAATGGGCAACTGCTACGACTACAGATGGAAGGAGGGGAATTACTCCGGCTTATCAGATGGGACATAATGATTTTTTTGGATTGACAGTGATTTATCACACTGCTACATTCTGCTGTATAATGTACCGTTAGCTTTACACCTGAAGGTCTCCACCTAACCGCCAGTAGACCTTGGTCAAGTTTTCCTGAATGAGGCGATGAGTGGCAGAGTTCAGGATATTTACATGAAGGAAAAACTCCACCTTCTCAAATATATAATCAGTTCCTTTTTTTCCGTGGATGCAATCGGTCACACTCTCTAAAGATGTCAATAATCGACCATAGAGGTATTTTTTCTACTTAACTTTATAAATCGAAAAACTAATATATTGAACTGGCCAATCCCCACATGAACAATAACACGAACACACATTCTCTGACCATTTTGTACTAATTAGGATGTTTTAACAGAATGTAAATTATACAACATCTGCTTTTCCATAGTTGAACGATGAATGGATCACAATAAACAAGTTACACATATTTGCGAGAAGGGAATTACGCCACTGCTACATTTCACATACTGCTCACATACCCCGTGTGTTTTTATATAACATAGCCTATGTGAGATGTGAAATTATCACCGTGAATGAGTCCATTGAGCGTTTTTCATTCATGTGGTGTACTGAATTAGCACGATCCTAGTCACCAGACCGGCACGCGTCATTCACAAACACTGAAGTTAATTCGTAGCGCTCCACATTTATCAGACATGCACTTTCTTGAAAACCTTTTGCCGCACACCGTCGATGCCCTTTGTTTACCATATGCAATTCTCGGAACTTCTAACAAACTACAGAATCGCCTGAATCGCGACGCTGGAGTCAAATACATCTCCACATCTCACCACACTCAGTGCGCGATAAGACGCGTGATATATATTTACACCTGGTTCGCTTACCGAGGTGGAGAGAGCGGGCAGTTCCATCAGTTTGTAGGCAGTGACAGCGCTGTAATTCCATGGTGTCTTCGTCTCAGTTATGCTAAGTGTACCATCAGGATCCAGAGTGGGGATGCCCTTGATGACCGGCGGCAGCGTGGTCATCACTGCCGGGCTGCTGTCAACGTTGACGAGAGAGCGGTAGCTTTAGTTCCATAAACCCCGCATCACTTTTAATATCCCATTCACGGCGAGACGGGGGTGACCGAAAGTGCGAAAAGTAGATTGCTCTGTGTCCGCTTTGCCTTAGTCTTCCCTCCCTCTCTGAAGCCCGCTGAAGCTCTGAGTCTGGTGGCCTAGCCACGTATGGGATAGAAATGTGTGTGTACAGAGTGTGTGAGGGCAGACATGTAAGTATAGATTATAGTGTGTGGGGGTGTGCCACAGCTGTTCACCTACTGTATACTATCTGATACAAATTCCTTCAGTTAAGTAATTAATTTTTTCTTGGAGAGTTTGTGGGGGAAAAGGAAATGCGATTTCTCTCTCTCTTTCTTACTCTCTCTCTCTCTGTCTCCTCCTCCTCAAAGGTTCATTTCAATTAATATATAGTCGCCCCTGTACACATACAGCATACTGAATGCTCTAGTCTATAGGCACAGCTTCAAATGTTCCATTTTGTCCTCATAGCCAGAGAACCCTGCAATTACACATGGTGAAATCATTCTGTGTATTTGGCACATGTATTTGTGTGACCTGTTTACGTGTGTGATGGATAGATATATAGACAGATAGATAGATAGATGGATACTATATTAAAGGCACCCAGTGCAACTTTATGTAAACATTCAATGAAAAATAAACATTCAATTTCTAGTCTTTTTTACACGTAGTAAGTTTCAATAATCCATACCATTACATATCGACATTCAAGGAGCAAAGATGAGACGTCGTTGTGTGGTGAGAACTGATAGAAAATCGTAAACAACAACAATCGCCGGTGGGGAGAAGCCATTTTTCCATTGACTGGAAGCCTGCTTTATTTATTGTAGGTTACAAAAAATAAAGAAAATGGCGGCGATTGTTGTTGTTATCGATTTTCTATCAGTTCTCACCACACAACGACGTCTCATCTTTGCTGCTTGAATGTCGGTATGTAATGGTATGGAGTTATTGAAACTTACTATGTGTAAAAAAGACTAGAAGTTGAATGTTTACTTTTAAGCCTCGAAAGTTGCACTGGGTGCCTTTAATCCCAAGGGAAATTCAGGAATCCATAATACTTCACCAGTTCACCTTGAGTCGCTCTTATTTACACTCTTGGTTTCGGCAGGGCTGAGGACAGACATTTTGGGGGCATGTGCTCAAGCTGAGAAAGGGCATTCCTCTCAGCGACAGTAACTCATGAAAAATAAAGTAACCTACAGTTGCTTATTTTACCAATACACTTTTAATTAATGATTGAATGTTTCAAGAAGGCTTATTAGCTATAGCCCAACAGGTCTTTAATAATAACCCATTCCTATATGTATGAATATGTTGATCAAGCCCATCATTTGTCATTTTTCAGTCCAGTCCACAAGTAGCCTGTGCCTGTTGCACAGTGCAAATGGCCAGCGGGGCGCTGCAGAGGAGAGTGTTTTTAAAAGCAAGGGAAATCAAACGTGGGGGGGGCACAGGGGCTTGTGTGAAGTCACTGATTAGGACTCAAATGCAGTTGTCAACCATAGTTACAGTACAGCACACTTTTATTCAAATCATTTGAAAAAGTGAAATATATAATTTAAGAAATGATAATAATTAGAACAATTGTCCTGTAGAAAGGACACTCACTAAGTCTGAGGGCAAAGGGACGGGTGTTTGACCACCACATGGGGTGATTCATCATTTATAGAGAAGAGTGGAAGGGTGCTGGTAGGGGTGAATTTGTTTAACCAACTTCCACCAACTGTTCCTGGTTTCACCAAAGGGCAGTCATGGTGCCGTGTGGCAAGACCATGAGTTTGCTTGACCTAGTATGCAGGAGTTAAGATCAAGGCATACACAATGCAAATCGTCTAAAGCGGTTTCCTGAGGTTAAGAACAGGATATAGGGCATTCATGGGGTCACCAACAAAGAGTGCCTTTGTTTCCCAAGAGAGGAGGAAAAGAGTTGTTTACCCTGTAAGTTACTATTGTATAATCAGTCGACGAATGAGTGTGTGTAACAGTTTTTTTATGATTGATCCTCTTGTTTGGGGTTGGCTGTACTCCACATTACTCCATGTCATAAGACTGCCTACCCAGTGGGCTGACCAAAAGCCAGAGAAAAAAATCCAAATGGATCCGAATATAAGAGATAGCGTGCCGGCTAGGGTAAACAGCGTGCCTCATATCAGACATCAATACATGCAAAGGGATGTGCAAGGGATGTGTTGCTTAGAAATGAAATCCAGAAAGAAACTATGAAGATAATGTGAAAGGGCCATGGGAAACTGAGCCTTTGTCACACAAGAGATAAAAGAATGTGTATATTTTTCAAATGGCACATAATAGAAAACAACCAAACGAAATCGAAGTGGGATAGCTTTTGGGAAAGAAGCTGGTGTTGCTGTTTTAAAAGGCAACCTTTAACCTTTGCCCTCTTACCTGACCCGGCTCTCTGTGGGAAAAACCATGGGGTTTAGAGTTTGAAATATAGATCACACTTACAGACAGAATTACGAGAGCTAAGCATTACAACATGTGCCTAGCAAAGTTGTCCTGTTTGTGGAGGCTGGACTGCATTGACAAGCTGCCTGCAGTCTTTCTGTTCTGCTGAGATTGTGAGGTGTCATCCATTCATGCGTGTGATTGTCGTACATTAGTCTGCTTTGCACATTATTGGCTCCTTCTCACAGAACGTGTCCCTGTAGAACTGAGCCATCACCGTAGGAAGCTGTGTTCCTAGATAAGCTTACCACCTAGTCTTTTGTTCTTCTGATCACATCAAAAAAGTTTAGGGTTTTGGACACTGCCCACATCTGGACCACCTCCTGCCCCCACTTGTGTGATACATGACTGATGAATCTTTGGGCAATGGGACATACTCTATACTTGAGCTTTGAATAGTCTTAGGTTTACAGCTCTGTGACTTTAATCTGCAGTCGGTGAACCATTTTTGTGTTGATTTTGAGGTGTCCTTCGGATCATTGTCCTGCTGGAAGGTCCAACCACGGCCCATTTTCAGCTTACTGGAGGGGGGCTGTTAGGTTTTCATTAATTATCTGACGGTATTTGATGGAGTCCATGATACCATGTATCCTAACAAGATGTCCAGGGCCTTTGGAAGAAAAACAGCCCCACAACATCAAAGATCCGCCACCATACTTCACATTGGGTATGAGGTGCTTTTCTGTATGGCTATCTTTCTGTCTACGCCAAACCCACCTTTGATGTTTGTTGCCAAAAAGCTTTATTTTGGTCTCATCTGACCATATGACTCGGTCCCAATACACACTACATTTGGCAAACTTTAGGCACTTTAGTTTGTTGTTGATTGACAGCAGAGGCTTTTTTTGGCAACCCTCCAAAACAACTTGTGGTGATGTAGGTGGCTTCTTATGGTAGTTTTGGAAATGTTCTGACCCCAAGACTCAACTAACCTCTACAATTCTCCAACTGTGATCCTTGGAGATTCTTTTGCCAGTCAGACCATCCTCCTCACGGTGCGTGGGGTCAATGTACAGACACATCCTCTTCCAGGCTGATTCTTAACATCTCCTGTCGCTTTAAACTTCTTAATATTTCCATGATAGTAGAAAATGGGTATTTTCAACTGTTTAGAGATTTTCTTGTGTCTATTTCTTGATTTGTGCAGCTCAACAAGTTTTCGTCGCACATCGTCACTGTGTTCTTGGGTCTTTCCCATAGTGATGAATGACTAATGGAATTTGGCTTAATTCTTAAAAATGTAAAACATGACTGGAAATATACTTCAGTTAGATTTGAAGTATAAGATTTGTCTAGGGGTGCCAATAATTGTGGCACACATGTTTTGTGGAAAAATATTTATTTAATCTTAACAGTTTTTTTTTCTTTCAATAATTTTACTTCAATGAAAAGGTAAGACTTTTTTGAATATTTTGAGTGAGAGACCAAGAGGATAAACAGCAAAGACATATTTTTTAATAGCCTGTTTTGCTCATATTCACTAGGAGTGCCAATAATTGTGGAGGGCACTGTATCTCATGCGTCAAAGCTGTTTTCACTGTGTGAAAAGAATGGCTGAGAGGTCAGAATGTGACTTTTCTCTGATAACAAAGCATTTGGACTTTTAGCATTCTGAAGCCACAGATTTTAACTTTGAATCAAGAAGTATGCTATTATTATAATTATCATTACAATACAAAGTATTAGTATTAAAACATTATTCATACAAAGTTCAAGTAAAATGAGCTTGTGGGTATGGCTTCAATCTCCCCCTCATCTGGGTCACCTGAAGCGTTCTAGTGTGCAGCCCACTCGAGTATTTGAGGGGATTTTGAGGGTTAAAACCCCTCAGTGTCAACATGCAGCCATGTACTGCATTTTGTTAATTCACACTTAGTCCAATGCTTTTGGATGAGTACGGTTAAGTCTTCACATAGTGCTTAAGGGAGATTACTGTGAGGGTCATAATGCTTTCTGACACCTCTAATGTCAATTAATGATTGACTTTGTTGATTATAATGGGAAATGTCTGGTTCCTGAACCTGCAAAAGAGGAGGTGGACCCGGGTGAACCCAACAGGCTCCAATTTTTAAATCACAGAAACCTATGGCAAATATGTAGGCTGGTGGGGAAGCAGGGGTCGTGAAACATTATTGCACGTGTGTGTGTGTGTGTGTGTGTGTGTGTGTGTGTGTGTGTGTGTGTGTGTGTGTGTGTGTGTGTGTGTGTGTGTGTGTGCGTGTGCGTGTGTGTGCGTGCGTGGTGAGTTCGAATTTGGTTGCTGGCTTGCTCAGTGGATATTTGAGACTTGCCCAGCTTTTCATCAGTGATGAAGATGATCTTTTCTAGTCTTTAGTTTGAACTATGAACTCTTTTAACAACATTTATGTGTAGGTATTGTTAGTTTGTACTTGTCAACAGCTCACAACAATGTGAACGGTTGTATCTGTTAAAAAAAATATATTTGAATATTGAAGAATTGAAGCCACTGTGCTTGAACCCTGTGTACCACGACCACAGTGTATGGACTCTGTCATGACCTGGGCCTCGTTTCCCGATAATGACGTATCTTAACGGCCTACGTGGATTTTGGCGACATAGTAGACTCAGTAACACTTTCTATTTACGAGCGTTTCCCGAACATCATCTTAAAGTCAAGTGCACGAGCACAACGTGCACGAGTTCTTAAGTGTCTCTTAGGGTGGAGGTCGCCTGTTCATCGATGTCAGACTAGTCGATTTTCTCACTTCTGTATACATGGGTTTCTCGGCTACGTCATCACTGCTTGCGTGCGCAATCTCGCGGCAGAAAGAAGCAAGATAACGTTGAAGTGGATGAGAAAGCTGTGGAGGAAGGCAACATGACAGGGAGTTGTTGTGTGGTGAACTGCTCTAACAGAGTTGGTAAGATGTTCAGTATACCTAGGAGGAAGCATCCGTTTGCCAGGAAAAATAAAATATCAAATCAAATCAAATATAGAAAAAGGCTCAACAATGTACAAGGTTACATTTGGGAATATGTTGAGGGTGTGTGCAAGCATTCATGGCAACAGAATAGGGAACGGTAGGCTAAATAAGTAATAAACAATACATTTAAACTGGGCTTTCTGTATTCATTTGTATTAGGGTAGATGGCTTTCTGCCGCGGATTTGCGCGCGCAGCCTTCAATGTTTGTATACAAGAAACCCATGTATAGGCTCATGAATGAAGTTCCAATTCAACAAGTGTCGACATAAGAACAATACCTCAATAAATATATTTAGGCTAGCGGGTGCCACCCTCTTGATTGATTTCCAGCCCGGCTCAATGACATGTCAATTTCATAATATTGCAGCCTAACTACACAGTCAGAAAAGCCATCTCCTTAGTTCAATAACATATTATTTTGTATAATCTTTATTTTCAAATACTCAATATTCTTTATTTCTATTTTGATGGGAATAGGCAGGTGAAACAATGACATTCTCATGGTGTGCTATACACAGAAACATCCTTTGGATGTCCCCTGGTGGATTGCATCGCTAAGTGTGAAGTTACTACTGGATTGCATCGCTAAGTGTGAAGTTACTACTGGTCCTGACCACACGTAGAATTCTTCTCAACGAAAGATAAACTTAAGCTAAGCGCCGCGTCGGGAAACCGCTCTGCAACGTAGGATCCCTCTTACGACCGATTTCAAGTCCTTTTTAGGTTAAGTGCGCATTCTGGAAACGAGGCCCTGATCTTTACATGCTTCTGTTAGCTTTATGACCGATAAGAGGTGATCTGGTCCTGTTCTGCAGGAGCAGAGACTTCTTGTTCCTCGGCTTCAATCTGCTGAGACAGGGGAGAATTCCCCAGCCAACATTGGAACAACTCTGTGGAAATGACAAAATTCACATTCCATATTGCTGAATGAATGGAGACAATTGGAAATCTTGCTGTTTCCAGAAAGTGCATCCTATCTTCATCAAGAGCTGCGGTGAATGGTCATTTCTTCTACTTTCACCTTCTCATGAATCAAACTCATTAAGGGACAAAAACAAGCACCTTCATAAACATTTAGCCTTACATGGCAAACTATGGGAAGAGTTTTTATACACAGGATACTGTTTGATAGCTGGAAAATATGGATTTTACTGATCTGAGATAAGGAAATTGAAGTTGACACTTATTGACGCAATATTCAAATAATAGGAATTTAAAGAAATATTTATTACATTTTAAATTGTAAATATTTGTGGTCCTGATGTTGAGTTATGTTGTTTGGCGAAGAGAACATACAGAAGAATTATAATAGGTAGCATCATCATTGGAATGCAAGAGAACAAAATATGTATTGTTCACTGATAGAGGGAAGGAGATTTGGAGATTTAAGTCAGGTTTGTTTAGATGCATTATAGAGAGATTCTGCTTTATTTGAGTTTGATTTGACCATTACCTGTCTCAGTTTATTGTGAACAGAATGGAGTTTGACTTTAATCTGCACCTTTTCTAAGTAGCAGTAGCACCCATATGCGGGTAGTCATGACAACTTGAACCGTGTTGGCCTTTTGTTCTGGGAACACAGACCTTGAAGAAATCTGATTTTGTGTAAGGACACATATATGAATTGGTAAAAAAAATATGCTGAAAGAATAAATCAATGTAACAATGAATAAACCAACTGAATATTTTTTTCCCCTCCTCACAGTTTAGTAGCAGTATATCCCCTGGTGTTTTCAGCCTATGGATTGGACCCTGAATTGGAGTCTGGATTGGACTCTGGGTTGGACTCTGGGTTGGACTCTGGGTTGGACTCTGGGTTGGACTCTGGGTTGGACTCTGGGTTGGACTCTGGGTTGGACTCTGGGTTGGACTCTGGGTTGGACTCTGGGGGCCACAGGCTGCCAGGAGCCCTGCTCCAAATGGAATGGCTGACTGGCTCATTTTTATGTGCACAGAGAAACATAACACATGCAGAGGGTTGGGATACGTTCTGTGTATCCATCCACTACACAATCTTACCATCCAGAGGGAAATACCATTGCACCAATTAAGTACCAGAGATCATTGATCATTGATCATGACATCATCTTTCCATTTGGAAACATTGCCAAGCCGTAGACACCACAGGCAAAATTCACCTACGACCTCAAACCAATTGTGATGCACCAGTTCACAAGATGTAAGGTTTCAGAGGGTTTCCTAGTGCTTGAGTTAACCCAGGCCCACAAGGGGGCAGAATTAGCCATATCCACCAGACCCAGACTTGGTCCTACGTTGTCATCCTATCAAAGCATTACTCTTGGGACTGCCTCCCTTTCATGTAATTAAAACATTAAGGAAACAAAGCTATAATTTCTGTAATTAATTTAGGAAATTGTATATGTATACCCCTCAAGACCCAAATCACCCACTTTTCCCTGCACTGATTTTTGTTCTCTTACCATTCCTCTTGTCCCCTGTGCCCAGAGGCTCCCCCACCCACACCCAATCTATCGCTCTCACAGCTGTGGGAGAGGAAGGGGGGACTCCTGGGAGGGCGCGGAAGCCGTAACTCAGACATGGCCGCCCGTCGGAGGAAACGCAGGCTGTTGGTTAACATCAGGGAGCAACAAAATACACGACTGACAGCAAGAACATCCTAGGCACCCACAATGGTGGTGAAAAGCCGTCTAGAATCCACGGCTCACTCCAGCAAAAATAAACACCCTAAACAGGAAATCCCCACTTTTCAACCAAAACTGCAGGGTAAAATGTGTTTTTCCTTCATCACACCAATAATGAGACAAGATAAAATATTCATCTTATCTGTGTGCAAGAAGTGGAAAACAAGTATGTCTTTAATTATTAGTGGGAAAAGCAAAAACATACAAACAGACAAACAAACAAACAAACAAACAGAAATAGGTCAAGAACAGAAAATCCATGCAAGTGGATCAGCATTTAAAAGGAAAACCTATAACCAACAACTTTGAAATAATTCCCCAGAGTAACAGTATTATGCTAATGGTATTAATGACTTGTATAATTCCTAAGAGAAGCTACAGTCTGCCAAATGTGTCATATGCGCAGAGGTCTGGCATAGGGATTGATAAGCGTATAAACTGCTTTGCATCAGATTTATGTCCTTAAATCTGTTCCCACTGCCGCAAAGAGGCCATTGTTGTGTTTCACTTGTTTGGCACACCTTTGCAGACAAGTTTGGTTATGTGTTATTTATAACTAATACCTTCCAAGAAGATCATCTGGGACAGATCAGGGACGTGGTCTACCAGTCTCAGTGTTCACAGCTGCCCTGAATCCTGGTTTGGAACTTAACCCTTCCCAGCTCTAGACCAACACATGACTTCCATTACACAAAGTTCATTTCAGTCAAGTATGTGATTATTCCTTATCCAGTCATTCATACAGTCTAACGTCTAAGACTGTATTTATGTATTTAATTTACTCATTTATGTATTTACGTTACTCAGAAGGTGAAGGAAGTGGAGGGCAAAATGAAAAGGATGATGCAAGGGTGGCCTCTCTGACCTAACTAGACTTGTAAACTTCAGAGTCCAGAAAATATAAAAGGGAAAAAGATAATAACACATTTAAAACAATAAATAAATCTAAGGACAATCTAAGGACAATAAAAAAAGCTTTTGTGTTATCGTGATAATAATGATGGTTACTGTTTAACTGTAAGATGAACAGAATTCCATAATATAGGACTTTGGCATTTCAATGCAAACTAACAACGTTGTACAGCAATATGGAATGTGAAGGTCTTTTTCCGTTTCTTATTTAAAATTCACACATTTTGTTATCAGTGAATAAGGGTATAGCCAAATAACTTTATTATTTTTCCTCAAAAGTAGTTTGCTACAGTATATCGTGTCAGGTAAATATAGTCCAATGACTCTACATCCAAATGAAATAACCGTTGCGATACATATCCTGAGAAACAAGGGGGCTTGCCTTTGAATGTAGTCTTCTGGCAGACATGTGGTCGACATGGGGCCAGACCACCTCTGGAAGAATCAATGAAATTCCAGCTCACACTTTTGAGTGCTCCCTCGAAGTTAAGTGATATTGACACTGAACACAACACGGAGGCACTTCACCGCACTGAGAAGCACTCCTCCATACATTTTCCTGGAAAAAGACCAACAACAGCTAAACAAGGAGGCCAGACCAAAGAGATGACCTCAGAACGTATCTGTGAGGATGACTGCGTTACAGATTTAACAGCAGTATCATTTAAGACAAAATACCATCCAGTACAGAGGTAGTTAAAGAAAGCTCTCTGTTAAATTGAAACCTATAAGGACATGTAGGATATCCAAGCACTGCTAACCTGAAACTATGAAGTGATGTACACTGCACACGAATGTATCCTATAGATAGTCCACAGTCAGTTGAAGTAATATAATATATTAATAATAAGGGTTTCAATAATGTACCAAATGGAGAGTTCTTAAATGATAGCTACACCAGTCGATATGCTTGAGGAGATCAGCATTTATTACACAGGTGGATGGCTTTGATAAGTTACATAAATACATTCATTTTCAACATAGCAAACAGTTGCATTGAATGAAGCACAATATGTTCTGTTCATTAGCTGCTGAGTGCAAGAAGAATCTGATTTACCAGCTGATTATGCTTATTTCTATTCTGTCTGCCTAAACTGTCACAATCTTAACTCAAATATTACACATGGCATAAGCCCATCCACTTGCTGTCTTTGTAATTGCTTGCCTCAGCCTATTAGCAATGCCTTTAAAGGAGAACTCTGGTATACTTTAACCTGGGCCATATATTCCCATCTTTTTGGGTCCAGTTTTTTTTTACTAGGGACAGAAATGATAAAAATGAGCCCAGTATTAGAACGCTATAACCGGCACTCGCAAAACAGCCTTACAATGTACTCCTATGGGGCAAGCATCAGCTTCAAAGTAAACCATTTTTCTTCGCCACTGACAAGGTCATAATGTTATTATAAGTGTCTGACCTGTGTCAGCTGACTTCAATAACTGTTAAGAAAGTGTAGAAGATGAATGTTTTTACAGTCATTAGCCTCCTTTCACTTCCTCTGGTCTGGTCCAGAAGAACTAATGACTGACTCAATACTAAACTGATTCAGATCTTTTTTTTATTAAAACATAGCAGTTCTCAGTGAACCCAAAGAAGAAATCCCTTCTGAGTGAAGTCCAGGCCACAGTGTGTGGACTGAAAACATTGCTGGTATTTACAAAAACAGGACAGAACTGAATTGACTCTTTTGCTATCAAGACGAGGAAAAGATCTGAAAGATCATTGAGTGCGTAGTTCTTTCTAGGAGTTTTCATGTCAAGGCTTAAACAGCCTCTGGATTTATGGAAGGTTGGAGCTTAATCCAGTGTCTGTATAAAAACCCCAGAGAGGGATCCAAAGGTCCAGTCATTCATGAAAAACGGCCCCAACAAGGCCATTTTTAAAAGTCTTAGGGAACAAATTCCCTGTATTCCAAATGGTGGTTTGTGTGAGAAGAGAGGTTCATCCGTGCGACAAGGAATCATCGGGGATGGAGCCAGGCAGTTGCTGTAAGATTATAACCCCCAGAGATCTCTTCCTCCATGCCAGGATTTAGACTGATGGGAGGATTATGGCAAAACACGGAGACAGGATTTTTGAAAAGAATTTACATTAATCCCACAATAATCCCACGGCATCCCTCCTACGCCTCAACACACAATGCTACGGTGCTGCCTGTAATGAGTGGTCAGCCAGCGGAGGAAACCTATCCAACTTAGACAGGGAAGTGGACAGAGTGTGTGTTTGTTTGTTTGGTTACTAGAGCCAGGGCCCGGTAAAGAATGAAAAACATGCTGGTAAAATAAACAGTTGCATATTTGTGAGTAGTAACAGGAAATACGACACACGTATGGATGGGGTACTGGAGATTAAGGAAATTAGGCTTTTATTTTCTGTAAGAAGCAGGTAGTTGCCCAGTAGCCTCATCTGTTCAAACTTGATGTATTGAAACTTGATACATACTCTACAATGAGATATTTCATGAACCAGGCCCATTTGGAATTCTATTTAATTTTTTTTTTATATATTTACAAGAAGCCATTCCAGGCAGACACAAACCTAATGAAAAGTTCAAGTATTCTACCTGAGAACAAAGGCTTAACCCTCTTATTATCTTTAGGGTCAATTTGATCTTTGATCTGCATATTTCTTCATAATCGTGGAACAGGTATTCTGGATGTATAAGGGGGGTGGATGGGGGGGTTGTTTTATTTAAAGGGCTTTTAAGGTAGTCAACAAACAAACATAAGTACTTGACAAATAAACTTGGGTAAAAAAAATGATTACAATCATTTTCTGGGGTCAAATTGACCCCAAGGATAAAATATGTTAATTAAACAGGAGGGTTAAGCCAAGTTGTATAGTAGGCTTCCAGATAAATTGACTGCAGGTTGTAGGAGCATCTCCCTTAGGGCAAAGGATGAGATTAGAGGTGAAATGTTGCCATCTTTGCTCTGATAATGGTATTTATGACGTAATTTCTAAGTTTCCAATATTTCATGCAAAGGGAACAAACTGACTGTGGCCTTGAAACCCCTCAGGTTCAGGTTTAGGCTTTGGGTCTGCTCTTGTAAGTAATGCTTATGCTGGGATTACAAGAGCCAAATAGATGTTGTTTGTGATTACATACCTGCCATGCAGGATTGAAAACACAGAGATCTCCTATTTCACAGACTCATCTCACGACACCGCATAGCACAGCAGAGCAGAGCAGATCAGAGTATGTTTTAACACAAAAGAGCAGAGAATATCCGATTTGTTTTCAAAGCCAAGGAATACCTGTGGGGATTCAATCTAAAATGTACAGATTTATCAGTGCGCTAAATACACTGAATTACAGTGACTGAATTGAACTGGAGATTATCTTTCCTGTTTCTAATTGTGTCATGTATTATTGGAGTCTAGACATTAGCTCTGTGTGTCTTGGGAATTCATGGAGACAAATGATTCAGCAACTGTTGCATTTATATGGAAATGTGAACATGGTTCATCCAAAAATGAATCTATGAGTCCAATCTATTCAACTTAGTGCCACTA
Organism: Sprattus sprattus; assembly: GCF_963457725.1. Classification (NCBI taxonomy): domain Eukaryota; kingdom Metazoa; phylum Chordata; class Actinopteri; order Clupeiformes; family Clupeidae; genus Sprattus; species Sprattus sprattus. Next base: position 24,897,202 of record NC_137912.1, read on the forward strand.
GACACCCACGTAAGGTTTGCCTGCTAGAGCAGCTCAAATTATGATCCAATGTGGACCATGAGATACTCGGCTGTCAAACCCATTTATATTATACAGAAAAAATGAATACTGGGATTTACTTATAATTACAGAATTTTCATTCCAGGCTGAACTATCCCTTCAATCGTCCCTTCTGTAAAAGCAACTTACTTTTCATCTTTTCAGCCAGTGCTGTGGGATGTCAGATTTATCCTCATCTTCTTCAGATACCCCACAGGGCTTGTCTGATCATTGATTCTGCAAAGTCTACCCATGAAAGATGCTTCCCTGGTGTAACCTATCTAACTCCTATCTAATCTGACAAACCATGGCAGGTTTACAGGAGGGACAAGGTCAGGTTAACTCTGCCTTTTGAGAAGATGACAGGCCCATTTGTTTCAAGGCCTCGTCACTTTGAACGAGTTCCACACCAGCGCGGGTCAGACACTTCTCTGCCGATGACAAAGGGCGTGATTCATTCCTCTCTCTTGCATGGAGCAACTGTATCGACAAGGGAAGTTAACATCCCAGTATTCAGTGGTAAGTGCCCACAGCTGAAGAGCCCTCTTCTCCATGAGAGGATAGGCAGTAGAGAGAGGCTGAGGTTTCAAACAGCATACATCTGATCTTGGATCAGGCTGGGGCCCTTAATAATGTGAACATCATGTACAACATGAGAGGGAAAATCTATTAATAATCATTTTGTATGCATGCACTTTATTTAATGTTATAGTGTGAATATTGCACTTATATTTTACTGTAGATTTCTAAAATTCTCAAACAATATGGATGCAAAACATTTAGAATGCTGTGTGTAAATATATGACTTATAGTAGCAGGTCAGCTTTGGTGCCTTTGCACAGACAAAAATTGCCATGCAATGGTAGTGATGAACACTGTTATTGATGAGACAAAATATGAAGTTATTAAACAGGACCGTTAGAAATTAAGTTCGGCTCAACTGGCAAAAATATACAGTTGTGATAGTATAAATATGTTTGCAGGCCACAGAAAATATACACAACCCTTCAGTTGGAGGCTGGAGGATTTCCAGTGTAGCGCACAATAAAACAAGGATCCAAACTCTGCAGGCCTGGATTCCTGGATGTTCCTCTATGTTTCAAATATTTAGTCTGCTGAGTAAAACAAGAGACAGTTTTCAATGTGGAAGGTGGAGCAAATGCAGTTGTTTGTAATGTCCTACTTGAGCAGCATGGAGCAGCACACTGATGATGAACGGTCAGTCAGTCAGCTAAATCAGCGGCCGGGGGAGGGAGAGTCCTGACCAGAGGGGGTACCACTTGTCTAAACAACTCAACAGAGGCCTCTCAGTGTGAGCATGGCCAAGAGAACCAAATGATGCTGTTGAACAGATTGAGCAGTTCATAGACGCTGGGTAACCCCTCTTCTGACTGCAATGTGAAACAAGATGGCCGTTGTTTGTACTTCTGCTGTGTTAACATTAGTCTCGCTGGAGTTTTTGCAAAACTAGTCAGGTAATTAGCTGCTCTGGATCAGTGGCTCCCCTCCTGAACCCACACAGACATACCCACACCTGGGGCAGCTGAGGGCAGCGTGGTGTGCCAACCTCATACCCACACCTTTGGCAGCGTGGTGTGCCAACCTCATACCCACACCTGGGGCAGCGTGGTGTGCCAACCTCATACCCACACCTGGGGCAGCGTGGTGTGCCAACCTCATACCCACACCTGGGGCAGCTGAGGGGAGCGTGGTGTGCCAATCTCATACCCACACCTGGGGCAGCTGAGGGGAGCGTGGTGTGCCAACCTCAGCCTAACCTGCCGACACAAATGGAGGGGGAGACACGTGCCCCTTCTGACTCTGAACAACAGAGGCTTTTCCAGGCCACACATCGACCTTTCTCAGTGGGTGCATCAATAGTGCCACAGCCTCCACTCCACCCATAGGCCTCCGCTGCCCTGAGAGTTAATTACCCTGGAAAGAGGGACACTGGAAAACAATGGCAGCCGAGGCGTCGAGGGTCATCCAGCCTGCAGGTCGGTGGATGGAGTCAACATGTTTGTCTAAAACCATTAACTCCACCACTGAAAACAGGGACATCGGATTCCACATGAGCACATCACCACACATCACAGTACACCTACAGGCTGATTTGGTGCCTTTGCACAGCAACAGATTAAACCGACACTTCCCTAGATTTTCAGCGGCAGGAGGTTGTCTTAAGTTATTCAGTGGGGTATGGGGTATTGACGAGAGCCAGACACTCTAATCACACGGCCATTAGGGTTCCCATGCTGTGACTCATCCTGAGGTTTGGGTCCGGGTAGGTTCTGGTGATTAACTTGCTGCTGCTTCGGTGAGATGGGCCTTGATGAGAAGAAGAAAAAAAGCTTTCACACCAGAACAGATGAGAAAATCAGTCTGATCATGCTCATCTATGGCATGTCAGTGTGTTCCGTGTAGTTTGGCTTAAATGCTTTCAGAAAAGAAAGTGGCAATGGTAGCTGTGGTCAAACTCCCAGGTACACAGTAGCTGAGCATTTAATACATCCGAGGCTGTTTTGTGTTGCTTACTTTTGTTGCTTACTTTTCATGGAATGAAGAGGTGAACCTCAGGAAGTGGCAGATGAGAAATAGCCTGGAGGAGAGTCATGCAAGTGTGGGGAAATAAGGGTGGAAAATGCATTTGAATTGTGACGATACGTAGACATGACAGTAAATAACATCTTTCTTTATTTTGTTCCATTTGAGTCTTAAGGCTTTCTCTGTAAATAAATCTGATGTCTAAATGCGTTCTTCTCAGGATTCAATTGAAAAAAAAACATACCATGAGATTTCACAAATTCAGTCGAAAAGTAATGGGGTGATGACCCCATTAAAACGGTTGCTAGGCAACCCGATTCTAACTATTCCTAGTGATTCAGGATCTCTCAGAATTCCAATGCACTCTAGTACAATCAAATAAAAGCCTTGGACTCACCTGAGATTCACGTGATAAAATGTGTGACAACTAACAATGACGCCTCTATTAATCTGGCAACAGGCTCAATCTAAATGAATGAGTTTCTGCTAAAGGGCGGAATAGTTCTCAGAAAGAGACAGGTGATTACAATGTCTCATGTTTGCTTACTCTTAATTGCTACTGCCTCCAAACCTCTATTTCTGGAAAGGTCCATTACTGTGAACTGATGTTCCCTACCCCTTTTGTGGTCAGGGACAGACTGTGCATCAGAGCTCCCTCTTCTTAGCCTCAGCCTTGAGTCATCTCCTGTCTGTACAATAGACAGCTTTTGGGGACAGTCTGTGTGCCAGTGAAGCTGAGCTTCTTCTGTAAGCAGTCTGATGTGCTCCTGTGCAGGAATGTTCTCCCTGGGTGTGTTTGGGTGTCTGTCTGATGAGGTGCCACTAAGGCTGTGTATTGATGGTTGCAATAATGAATGGATCACGAAACTTGTCAGGTTTATGTCCTCACATTGCACAAAGGAGTGGCCTTGAGTCACTTTCTTTCCCTCTCTTTCTCTCTCTCTCTCTCGCACACACTCTCTGCATCCCCCCCCCATACACACACATACACACACACAGGATGCCCTTAGGAAATTGATGATGTATTTCTCTGTTTAAGTGTGACAAAACACCAGAGAAACCCAGGAAACCCCTATTTCCGTCAGGTAGCTTGTGCTCCTAAAATAAACCTGTAAAGTAAGATTCAAAGAAAAAAATAAGACCTCAGACAAAACCTCAAATAATTGAACAGGAAACCCAGAACTCACATTGAACCAGAAGGAGCTCGAGATAAAAATAACCCCCCCGTTTCTATTTCTCTCCCTCCCTGCCGCATGTGTTCTTGTCGAGTGTATTTTTAGCTCTCTCAAGACGCTTCTCATTCAGGTGGCGAGTCCTCTGCTGCAGCCCCACGCACGTGAGAACCAAACCAGGCACATTCAGCAAAGCCTCCAAAGCACACAGACGCGTGCAGGCACACGCACACACTCACGCACACACACTCACGCACGCGCGCACACACACTGTCAGAAGGAACTGAATCAATTTGCAGCTCACGCACAGGAGCCAGGAGCTTGAGCAGGCAACAATGAAAAAGAATGAATGAAAGAAAGAATGACAGAAAGATTGACTTTTAACTATGGGGGTCTTGCCAGTAGAGGACATTTTTGTGGACCCAAACAGAATGCCATAAAAGTTGTATTTTCTGATAGATTTTCTAATTTTCTTTACACAAAATATAAACACTATTAGATATTTAATATTACCTTTGAAAAATAAAAATAAAATAATCCTGAAAAAGTCAACAAGCAAAGAAATCATGAGATTATTATTATTATCATTATCATTCCTACTAAACGTAGACAACAATCACTCAATAACAACCGATGACTTATTCCAGGCCAGTGGTGGCGCTAAAGAGGTGGAATACTTCTGAACTGCACGATGCTATTGGTTTGCTTATTAAGGGAGTATCAAAGGGGTAATGGGTCGCTCTGAAAATATTAATATTAATAAATATACTGTATTAACCAAACTAATATTAACAAGGAAAGCATTCCTCCAGGAAGCAGCTGCAACTTTAAAGACTTTGTTTGTTGCATTAGTTTCTGGGTACCCTGTCTATCTTTGGTTCTGAAAAGTAATTCAATAGTGCCATAGAACTACAAGAAAAGGAAGAGATTTCCTTCATCAAAAGACCCACAGCAAAGGCATGTTATGACCTCTCTTCTTCTTCTATGACCTATCACTTCAGGGTTTGCTCCTCTTTGAGAAAGACGCCCTGTTGCCACACAAACATTCCCCTGTGCACAGCTTGAGACAGGGTTGGCTATAGAAAATAAAGAGATTCCTCCCTTTGATAGTCACACTTAATAACACAAGCCGTGTGCTTTTGCAAAGTGCTGCATTGCAGGGAAATCATTTACTTTCAGCATCGATGATTGGGCCTGTTTGTCCATGAGTCATGTTAAAATAGAGGGTGAAACTCTCCAAACCGAACACTGCTATTCAACATGACGCCCTTGGGAAAAGTGAACAACGCATCATTTGAAAAAAAAGAACAAAGTTGCCCTGCGCAATTTCCTGGAGAACATGTAAACAAACAAGAGAGGAGGAATATCGATTCCCTTCCTATCATCTCCTGCTGTTGCCTGGTTGGTGAGAAGTTTTCATGAATACCAAAACCTGCAATTGAAAAGAGGTTTGACACCCAGATCAGAAGGAGTAGGAATACACAGAGCATAGCTGTGTGTGAGGTGGCTGCCATTTGTAGCTGAATAACAATTTTTAGGTAATCTTTAATTTAATTAAAACACACAAACATATGTAGATAAATGCAATGGTTTTATAAAACTACATGCCATTGGGTAAAATGTTGATGACAGCACCCTATATCTGACCAAACTGGCAGAGATGGGCAAAAATACATCAAAATGTATTTTGATACAAAATACAAAATACCCCTCAAATAAATGTATCAAAATAAAATACAAAATACTGTTGCCAGAAAATGTAACAAAATACAATACATGTATTTTGTATTTTTAAAATACAGGAAATACTTTTTCTGAATTTTCAGTTTTCTCACAATTTGGTATAGCAGAACATTCAGGTTTGGGCTATTCAGTGGCGTAACGAAGTAACCACAGGGCCAGGTGCAGGCTATTATGACGGGCCCATGTCAGTGGTTCCGTATCCTTTTTTTCATGTTTGTAACCGCCGCCACAGGGCTCTCATTGCAATCTCTTTGGCTTCCGGGAGGGCTATCCCCACCGTGCTTTTGTCATACGTAATTGCAAGGTAAGGACTAGGACGCGATCTGGCACTCCTCGCCTGGGCGAGACGCTCCACTTTGTGAATGAGGCGCGCCTCACCTAGGACGCGATCTGGCACTCCGCGCCGATGAGACTCTTTTTAAAGATCTTAGCCTACTATAAACGTTGTTGAGACTCTTACTAAAGATCTTACTCATTCTCACAGAGACAAAACAATACACGTAGCCTACTATAAACGTTGTTGAGATTTTTATTAAGTTGAAAGTCGGTAACAAAACAGAGACAAATAGCTACACGTCAAGCAATGTCATTTATTTCCTAAAAAACATTTTACGAATCCAACTTACATTACCACTGCACACTCACAACCTTACAGATAACGTATACAAGTTGTACTAGCATTTGTATTCAAAGTTTATACTTTAATCTACCAAAGTACTCACCGTTTAACAATACAACTTCCACGAGTTACAGATTATCTTTGACAACATGGCGCCCACATGTGATTGACAACACTGGCGCACACATGTGACATCACACAGATAAATGACCGTGTAGCTATTTGTTTTGTTTCTGTGAGAATGAGTTAGATCTTTAGTGCGAGTCTCAACAACGTTTATAGTAGGCTAAGATCTTTAATAAGAGTCTCATGTGCGCCCGGGCCCCTGCCTCTATGCAATGCGGCGCGGAGTGCCAGATCGCGTCCTAGGTGAGGCGCGCCTCATTCACAAAGTGGAGCGTCTCGCCCAGGCGCAGAGTGCCAGATCGCGTCCTAGGTGAGGTGCGCCTCATTCACAAAGTGGAGAGTCTCGCCCAGGCGCGGAGTGCCAGATCGCGTCCCGGACCTTAGCTCTAATTGCGTATAAGGACATCACACGGCTTTCATCAAGTCACATTGTGTCAAGATGGCTAACGTTCAGTGCATCAGACAGAAAAAAAATCTCCTTCTGCCTAAACACTGGAGAAAGTAATATGAGTATTTTAAATACAAAATTACTCCACTCTAAAGTATTTTGTTACAAATTACATTCGATTTTTTATCGGCCCTATCAAATACAAATTACAAAATACTCAAAAGCAAATGAATTGGTATTTCAAATACAAGTAATTGAAATACTGCCCATCTCTGCAAACTGGCATGTTAGTAACTGAAAAAAAAGGAGATCAGCGTATATGTTCCTTGACACATTGCTGCACATTACTGCTTCAGTGTGTTCATGAAAGGTTGATATCCTGTGATTTACGACGGAAAGTCTTCACTTAACTGCTCTTCTTGACATCTCTGTCCCTTCCAAGCCCTGGTGTTTGTATGCAGGCAGTGTGTTGTGATGTGAGTCTCAATGATTGTGGATTGTGGACACGTTTTACAACCCAAAGCACTGCAAGTATTCCTTCCTGAGAGTTTTAGTAAACGTTTGAGAGAATCTTCATTATTCAAAGTGAAAGACGTCTTACAAGCTCCTGCTAACTTGCCACATATTACAGTGACAACCCCTGGCAATTGCACCATCTCCACACAGTCAAGTGGGTGTCCTTGCTGACACCTGGTGGATACGGCTTGCAGATTCTTTGCTGGAGAGGGTAAAAAACCCATTCTAATGCACCAGTAGTAGATTGTTTCATCAACATACCTGCGCTAATAACAACAATTCATAGCCTTTGTCCTCACTCATTTAACCCATGACTAATAAGTCGGATATGGGGGCAGCTCCATGCCTGAAACACTAACCTAATGCATATGCAGATGTTGATGGCATTGGACTCACCTGTCATGTAGACATCCAAGAAAAAGGACTGGTTGATGGGTTTGATGTGATGTTCAGAGAGGGCCGGGCCTACTCTTAAATGAGTCAGGAGTGATGCCCTGTGGAGAGGCTGCTGGACACAGGCAGGGGGTAGCATCAAGTCCCACAGGAGATGGTCTCACATACTATATGCCTTGGGACAGCCCTACAAGAGATTCTGTGATCCGATCCTGTGAGGAGGTACTCAATCTGGTGATAGTTGGTTGTCTTTAGTGAGTTCTTGGCGAGGTAGGCCTACATGATTGTGACCGCATGAGTTAAATATTCTGTGAATCCCAGTAAAGCTAATATTTAGTGACAATGCAATGGAATCTAAGCATACGGTACCCAGAGGCCTGAGAATCAGTGACACATCACATATCTCACCGATAAATCATTTTTATACTCTAACCAAATTTAACTTCGCCCCCAGACAGACATACTCTAACCACATTTACCTTCACCCCCAGAAACACATAATTTAACTTTGCCCCCAGAGAATCACTTTGCTGTGAGTGATGGCTAAGTGGGAGTGGGAAAACGTTATCTTTTTCAGATGTGTTTGATGAACCTAAAGCTGCAGTGCAACAATGTGCCACTTCTTGAGGCATGTTTCTGTGAGAAACTACTTTTGGTATTTTCATCAAATTCATTTTGGATCATGGGGTTCATGTGAAGGATAATAAACACAGCAGTCATTCCCACTAGTTCTGCACGTAGTTCTGTGGCTCGGGTTGAGACAACCTGCAAAAACGTCAAACAAAGCCTTCACAGCCACAACTTTGCCAACAATTTTACAGACACATGCCAGTTAGCATGTAAGCAAGATTATATCAGTGCCAACTGAGTGGTTGGTGGTGGTTTTGCTGTCTTTTAGGACAGTAGCTCGCTAGTTTTAGACAAAAACTGCACAATGCTTCTTTAAGCAAATCAGCTGGTCTGGGATAAATACTGAATGAATAAAGGTAAATAAATGGGCGCAGATCGGCACAGTATGGTGGAGTGCACTGGTAATAAATGGGCGTAGATCGGCACAGTGCATATGCTGGAGTGCATTGGTAATAACTTTATTGCAAAAATACAAGTTCCCTCAACCCCCCAAAAAGCACTTACAAATGAATCCCCAACTGGAAAACCACTGGAAATGCTTTTCCTTCACTCTTTCTCTCCAACCACATCCTTTCTGTTACGGTCTGTTTGGCCAGATATACAGACTTTAAAGACAATTAGATATATTCTGGGAACAACCAGTCTGAAGGAAGATGTTTTTGAGTTTAAAAATGAGAAGAGAATGACCTTGAAGTCTATGGAGTGGCTGTTTGCTGGTTGTCTGGGAGGGGCGTTTGCATAGCGTACTCCTGCACCTTACATGCTACATTCACTGAACATCCTTCAGAAGAAGAAAGGACTGAAAATGAACAAATCAAAAAAGAAAACAGAACTTAAGCTTTCTTTCTTTTCTTTTCTTTTGCCCATTTTAGACCCTTCCTGATGTTAGTACCAATCTTTGGTTATTTTAAATAACTAGTTTCTTTACCCTCCAGTACTACAGAAGAGATGAGTCTGTTGCATTATATGTTAAATATAAGAAAAGTAAGACAGGTCATAGAACTCTACAATACAACAGGATTACACACACAGGTTATGGTATTTGGCTACTTTAAATATTATTTCTTCATCATTGTCCCACTGTTGTGCAAAAAGCTAATCAGCTCCCTAAGAATTCATAAGAAGTGAATGTTGCATGTCTGTGTCTATGTGTGTGTGTGTGTGTGTGTGTGTGTGTGTGTGTGTGTGTGTGTGTGTGTGTGTGTGTGTCAGTGTAGGTGGGTCTGTGTTTGTGTGAGTGTGTGTGTTTTTAATTACAATGGGGTCCAATGTTAAAGCATTACAGATAAAAGGTGGAACGTCTTGTAAGGATGCCAAATCCTTTCCTCAAAGCTTTAAGGTGCTGACCTCCTTCCTGTGTCTTTCCTGTGCCTTATCATCATCCCTTCACTCGCCACTCATAGTGTCATTCTATCTCCTAACAGGAAATAGGAGAGGAAAGAAAAACAACGGGAAGCTTTATCTCCCAGGACAAATGGGAGAGCCATCAATGGGATGAAAAAATAGCAGGTTTCTCCAGTCTACACTTCTGAAGTGTACTATACTTGTCTTAATGCATATAACAATTGTTACCTTAAAACAGAATGAACATTCCAGAATGTCATAGCATACTTAAATGTCCCCCCCTCCCTGCACTTAATCCCATGGCGTCAGCTTTTGCATCGTTTTGTCATCTTTACACACAAAGTAAGTTCTATGTTTTCTGGTCAGTCAAGGCAAAGCAGTCCTGCCTGTAACACTATGAGTAGGGGGGTTAATGTGCTACAGGGAATGCCCGTGTAAGTTACAGAGGGATTTAAAATGTCCATCGGACCATCTTCACCACCTCCCGGAGGAGGGTGGATGACGCACATTCCTGCTCCTCAAAAGTCCTGGAGCAGAGAGGGTGGACGCTGTAGAAAACGGTAATTTCTTCAGTATAGTCTGTTTCCAATGATTCTCTGTGAAGTACTCTGTGGATACATGAATGTAGCTTGCACTACTTGCCCTGCCCGCTACAAAAAGAGACGTTAAAGGGGGACACAGGTGAGGCTGTCTGAGGAGAAGGTGTTGGAGAAGGGTCGATGTGATGGGATGGAATATTCATTGATTACATTTTTAGCTACGAGGCCCTCGTCTTCATTATGAGAATGAGCAAGCTACACATAGCCCCTGTCCCCTCATATCTTAAGCCCCCTGCCACACGCACACACACGCACACACACACACACACACACGCACACACACACACACACACACACACACACACACACACACACACACACACACACCCTTTCACTCACACGCGCACACAATCTCTTATGTTAATCATGGTGTCAGGCCCGGCAGGGTAGGGAAAGGGACGTTCCTAAATGGAAATCAGCGATATTAAAACTGAGCCAGCAAGCCATAGGGCAAACTCTGGCTCTCCTATGACTTCCTGTTAGACATTTTAATTAAGAGAAGTGGCCCAGCAGGGGATGGAATCAGGTGTGTGAGTGTGTGTGTGTGTGTGTGTGTGTGTGTGTGTGTGTGTGTGTGTGTGTGTGTGTGTGTGTGTGTGTGTGAGTGGGGGGGCTGTGTGGGACCTTGCAGCAGGACCAGAAAGAGGGGAGGAGGAGGAATCTCGGCCATCTCTAGTCAGCGTGACCTGTATGACCTCTGACCCTAAGGCCAGCCCGACCGCTGCTGTTCCCCTCTGCTGCTGTTCCCTTCTGCTGCTGTTCCCCTCTGCTGCTGTTCCCCTCTGCTGCTGTTCCCTTCTGCTGCTGTTCCCCTCTGCTGCTGTTCCCTTCTGCTGCTGTTCCCTTCTGCTGCTGTTCCCCTCTGCTGCTGTTCCCCTCTGCTGCTGTTCCCTTCTGCTGCTGTTCCCCTCTGCTGCTGTTCCCCTCTGCTGCTGTTCCCTTCTGCTGCTGTTCCCCTCTGCTGCTGTTCCCTTCTGCTGCTGTTCCCCTTTAATAATAATAATAATTCATTTTATTTTTTAACGCTGCTGTTCCCCTCTGCTGCTGTTCCCTTCTGCTGCTGTTCCCCTCTGCTGCTGTTCCCCTCTGCTGCTGTTCCCCTCTGCTGCTGTTCCCTTCTGCTGCTGTTCCCTTCTGCTGCTGTTCCCCTTTAATAATAATAATAATTCATTTTATTTTTTAACGCTGCTGTTCCCCTCTGCTGCTGTTCCCCTCTGCTGCTGTTCCCCTTTGTAGAGCCGGTTCATCGCGCCTCTGGATGATCCCTCCAGGCGAGTGTGTGTGTGGGAGTGCCAGGGAGTCACTCTTCCTGAGAGACAGATGTGGGGCTCGAGGAGTCACTCTTCCTGAGAGACAGATGTGGGGGCTCGAGGAGTCACTCCTGCTGAGAGACAGATGTGGGGGCTCGAGGAGTCACTCCTCCTGAGAGACAGATGTGGGGGCTCGAGGAGTCACTCCTGCTGAGAGACAGATGTGGGGGCTCGAGGAGTCACTCCTGCTGAGAGACAGATGTGGGGGCTCGAGGAGTCACTCCTCCTGAGAAATAGATGTGGGGGTCATGGGGACAGCCAGCCCTCTCTACATAAGTGGGGCAGAGATGGCAAAACCCCTGGTTGTGTGATACGTCAGGGTGCTGGGAGAGTAACAGACAGGAGGAGGGCTTGAGAAAGGAAGGTAATAGAGGGTAAGGTGTGAGGGCTAAAGACACAATATGTACAATTTAAGGAAGAGGCATAAGGTGGGGCATGAGAGGAATGGGGCACTTCCTGTGACCAATTGCAGTGTTGTCCCGCCTGTTTCACACTGAAGTTCAGAGGCTGGAGCTGGAGCTGTGGGCTGGGGATCAGGGCCAATACTGATGGAGCTCTGGGCTGGAGGATCAGGGCCAATACTGATGGAGCTCTGGGCTGGAGGATCAGGACCAATACTGATGGAGCTCTGGGCTGGAGGATCAGGGCCAATACTTATGGTGAAGCTGGAGCTCTTGGCTAGGGGATCGGGGCCAATACTGATGGTGAAGCTGGAGCCTTGGGCTGGAGGATCGGGGCCAATACTGATGGCGATGGTGAAGCTGGAGCTCTTGGCTAGAGGATCAGGGCCAATACTGATGGTGAAGCTGTGGATGGAGGACCGAGCTCTGGAGCTGAGAGTGAAACACAGGTGCTGGAGCTTGAGCTGGACTTGAGGTCTTGGAGACATACACTTAAGCTGAGAGCTACAGCTGCAGCCTGGAGCTCAGAGGGTAGAAGGGCCTGGAGCTCAGAGGGTAGAAGGGCCTGGGTCAGCCTGGGTCCGCCTGGAGCTCAGAGGGTAGAAGGGCTTGGGTCAGCCTGGGTCCGCCTGGAGCTCAGAGGGTAGAAGGGCTTGGGTCAGCCTGGAGCTCAGAGGGTAGAAGGGCCTGGGTCAGCCTGGAGCTCAGAGGGTAGAAGGGCCTGGAGCTCAGAGGGTAGAAGGGCCTGGGTCCGCCTGGAGCTCAGAGGGTAGAAGGGCTTGGGTCCGCCTGGGTCAGCCTGGAGCTCAGAGGGTAGAGGTCAGCCTGGAGGTCAGCCTGAAGGGTGTTAAGTGTTGGCTTGGGGATCTTCTGATGGAGGAGGACTGAGGACCCCAGGAGGGGCAGATCAGTGGAACCCTTCCTGGTCAGCTGCTCCAGGCCACTGAGACACACGCACCCCCGTCAGGCACAGCCAGAACTTTCCAGACCCTCGCGATGCATCCTGTGGGAAGGAGGGACGGCGGAGAGTGATGGACAGGCTCCAGAACCAACCAAAAGAAATAAAAGAAACAAAGACACAAACACTAGAACTCGCTACAGGACAACGTAACCAAAAATGACAAAGGTATACACACACGAGGAGAGCTATGTGGAGATGGTTCATTTATGGTGGTATACCCAGGAAAAGGCCAAGAGGGACAGCCTTTACCTTACTCTCCACCACCATGTCCACCTGCAGACAGGGGCTGAGTGAACCAAGCTGCCCATCAAAACATAGATGTGTCTGGGCTGAGGAAGAGATGAGGGTGGGCAGGATGAAGCTCATGGAGGTGGTGACGGAGGAGGAAGACGATGATGGTGGTGGTGGTGATGATGATCGTGGTGGTGAGGTATGTGGTTGAAATGGGCTAAGCTGAGGGATGTGCAAAACACAAGATGGTCTTCTGGAAGCTTCTACACCGATTCACACACGGAAAAAACACACACAGACACACGTGCACACACACACACACACACACACACACACACACACACACACAATCACACACACACACCGAGGCCGAGAGGACAGGGAGACAGAGAGGACAGGGAGAGAAAGAGAGAGATGGACAATTAATGACTGCAAATGGAATGATGCTTTGTTGAGAGGGGAGGCTATGCTTCTCTCCACTCTGCAGTGGCAGTTACATCTCACAGACACAGGGGGGCAGTGTGGCACTGAGGACATGGCAGAGAGGGGGTAGGCACTGAGGAGTGCGTGTGTGTGCGTTCGCTCACGCATGTGTTTACACGTGATTCTGCTTAATTAATGCAAAATGCCCAGAATGGCTCTGGATTCAATAACAACGGAGAAACAGTGATTTACATTTATGAATACATTTTGTTTTCAGTGCACTATGTCGCTTTAGACTTATCTGAACAGTGTTGCTCATGAGGAAATATAAATGCATATGTGTGCTTTTAGCGCGCAAATGAGCGAGTGTTTGAGTGTGCACATCTGAGTGTGTGTGTGTGTGCAGTTGTGTGAGTGCATATCTGTGTTTGCATGATCGAGTGCATATGCATATGCATATGCATATGGGTGTGCAAACAATTGTTTGAATGTGTGTTTGTGAGTGTGTGTGTGTGTGTGTGTGTGTGTGTGTGTGTGTGTGTGTGTGTGTCTGTGTCTGTGTGTACGCGCACACACGTGTGTGTGGGAACTCACAAAGCTGCGGGACAGAGCCAGGCGGGTGTGGTGTGGGCCAATCACGGTGCCACTCAGACTGCGAGTGAAGCGTCTCATCTGATCACCATCACACTCCCCCTCCTGCTCAGCACGCTGCTCCAGCTCCAGGCCCCACGCAGACTAACACACACACACACGCACACACACACACACACACACACACACACACACACACACACACACAAACACAAACAAACACACACACACACACACACACACACACAAAGACACAGTCATTACACATTATACTGTAAATACTTGTTTAAATACAACATGCACCCACCTCCTGTTATCAAAACAACTAGTGTTAAGTACACCCAATAGACCTTGGAAAAGTACTACAAGAATATGAAGGCATCTGAGAGTGACAGAGTGCAACAGAGCGTCAAAGAAAGAAAGATGGAGCGGAGAGATGAAGATGGAACTAGAGAGAGGGGGATAAGACAGAAAAAAAGGAGAAAAAAGATGAAAAGAGACAGAGAGTGGTCTTGACTCTTACATTATTGACACAGGTGGGGGGGTGGGGGCCGCCTGGAGGTCCGTAAGCACTGCGCTCGATCTCAGCTGTGGGGGTCCGGGAGCGTCCTCGTCCAATCATCAGCTTACGAGCAGCCGACGGCACTAGACAAAGGGGAAGAGTCGCACCTTAGCAATACTGCAAGAGTCATCCTGATTCAGAGCACCCTTCTCCTGTTCCCACAATACACTGCATGCAACACACCCCATGTCCCCTCTGAACACTCTCCACTCTCTTGGGGACATATTTACTAAGGGAGGCCACTTCTTGTGTCTGTAGCCATTGATGTGTTCTTCTGTAGCCATGTAGCCATGACTGACAGATATCAAAAACAATTTCCACAGGGGTCGCATCCCGACAAGACGTGATCTACCATCAGGTGTGATAAATCTCATTTCGTAGTTGACCGACCCCGTCCACCCTGTCAGCACTTAACACAGTACAGGCTCCGGTGCTTTCTATAAAAAGGACCGCAAATTCCCCACATAACACAGCACACATCAACATGCCACTAAACACATGCTTCTTGTCCCCACATCATGAGGTACACTGTCCCTGCATTCACAATCCATATGCCCCTGGCCACAATCAAACAGACCACTACTCTTACAAAATAGTTTCCTTGTCATATCCTCAACAATAATTCCTCTTCCCCTAATACACAAAACTTGTGTGTCTTGTCTTCACTTAACATGTCCATTTCCAGTGTTAATTTGGCACAGACTTTCAAGATGCACTACTTAGGGCCTCTCTGGCAGAAATATATAACTGCTAAAGAAAGATGTGTGGAAACATCAGTATTGTGAGGCATCTCCTCCAGATGAATCTGATGCTTATGAGAGCATGCAGCTGTTAAATTAAAGATCAGTTTTGTAATGTTATACTGTGAGTGAATGCAGCTGTTAAACTAAGATCTGTTTTGTAATGTTATACTGTGAGTGAATGCAGCTGTTAAACTAAAGATCTGTTTTGTAATGTTATACTGTGAGTGAATGCAGCTGTTAAACTAAAGATCTGTTTTGTAATGTTATACTGTGAGTGAATGCAGCTGTTAAACTAAAGATCTGTTTTGTAATGTTATACTGTGAGTGAATGCAGCTGTTAAAGGCACCCAGTGCAACTTTATGTAAACATTCAATGAAAAATAAACATTCAATTTCTAGTCTTTTTTACACGTAGTAAGTTTCAATAACTCCATACCATTACATATCGACATTCAAGGAGCAAAGATGAGACGTCGTTGTGTGGTGAGAACTGATAGAAAATCGTAAACAACAGCAATCGCCGGTGGGGAGAAGCCATTTTTCCATTGACTGGAAGCCTGCTTTATTTATTGTAGGTTACAAAAAATAAAGAAAATGGCGGCGATTGTTGTTGTTATCGATTTTCTATCAGTTCTCACCACACAACGACGTCTCATCTTTGCTGCTTGAATGTCGGTATGTAATGGTATGGAGTTATTGAAACTTACTATGTGTAAAAAAGACTAGAAATTGAATGTTTACTTTTAAGCCTCGAAAGTTGCACTGGGTGCCTTTAAACTAAAGATCTGTTTTGTAATGTTATACTGTGAGTGAATGCAGCTGTAAAACTAAAGATCTGTTTTGTAATGTTATACTGTGAGTGAATGCAGCTGTTAAACTAAAGATCAGTTTTGAAATGTTATATTGTGAAAGCATGCAGCTGTTAAACTAAATATCTGTTTTGTAATGTTATACTGTGAAAGCATGCACCTGTAAAACTAAAGATCTGTTTTGTAATGTTATACTGTGAAAGCATGCAGCTGTGAAACTAAATATCTGTTTTGTAATGTTATACTGTGAAAGCATGCACCTGTAAAACTAAAGATCTGTTTTGTAATGTTATATTGTGGTCTTCTGTTTGTGTAGATGTGTGAGTGATGCCTTAACTCAATAGTGGACACCAACACTCTCACTGCCCAATAAAACACAGTGCTCAGTGATATGATTTCAGACAGATTTCAGGCAGACTAGAGAGACAGAATGAATTACCATGCCAAATTAACAATATGAATTTTCAATTTTCACATCTACGGTTTCACAAAGCCACATTTTAGCCGAATGAACACAACTTGACAGTATAAGCTGCATATACACTAACAGCTCACGGCAACAGATTAGTGCAGCCGTAGTTGAATAACTTGCTAAAAGGATTGGAGAAGTTTTGTAAGTACTAGAGCATGACTGCACTTAGCTTAAGTGTAGCCTGCTACTATTACAGAGGTTCACCATTCAGCATTATGTATTCAGCTCTTCAAGATTACACTGGATGAGTCTGTATGACTCTCGCCCGTAGACTCAACAGATAGATCATGAAAGCACTGTTCCATCCTCTCCTTAGAGTTTGCATGATCGCTTGCTAACCACTTTGAATACATATTAGTGAAACGTTCAGAGATGCCATTTATGTTGTCTATGAATTTGTGCAAAAAATCACAACAGAATTACAGACACCACTGGTATCACAGTATCTGCTGTTTAATGTTTGAGGTGCTAAACTGAATCCTGCTAACACCTAGACAGCTCCAAGACTGCTGGGTCTGCCTAGACAGCTAGACAGCAAGACAGAGACATGGTCAAATGCATGAGAGCAATGCAAACTGTTATGACTTGAAATTAAATTAAGTATGTATACATTTGTTTGATTAGGCAAAGAGGAAACGTGTTACATGTAATGTATGTAATCTGCATATCAAACATGGGTACTGTAATGTTAAGAGTCACTAATTACCAGATAGGTCAAGTTTGTCCATCTTTGAAAATGTTCTTTACTCTAGATTGTCAGTGAAGCCAAACAGTGGCACCAGTGGAGTCAATTAGTGGTCTCCAATCAGATACATGGTACAAGCCTGGTACCAACTTCACCACACTTAGCCTTACATTAGCATTCAGTGTCTCTCCCCATTGAACAGCGTACATTCCTACCTGCTCTGGCTCCAGCAGCAGCGGGAGCTGAAGAAGGGCTGCGTTGGGCCATCAGACTAGCTTGGTAGAGGGAGTCCAGCTCAGAAAGCTCCTGTTCCACAGGCCCCAGGTCAGCTCCAGAGCAAGTTCTTCGAACAGGGGCACTACGCATCCCTGCCCTCTGGTCAGGAGCTCTGGACCAGGGATCAGGACAGGATGTGCCTCCCTGCGTCCTGGAACTTAATGAAGGTCTGGTTTCATGGGCTGGGGAGCAGCAGGGGTCCCAGGTGCTGTCAGGGGGAGTCTTGTACGGCGCCACTACAGCATTGGGGCAGTCAAGGCTCCAGGATGACCAATGGCACGTGGGCCTCGTGGGGGTCGGGGAACCGGGGCTGATTCGGGAAAGGCTAGGGGAGCGCTGGGAGGCGGAGCTTAGCGGGTGCCACAGCGGGAGACGCAGGTGGTTCTCCCCTTCTCTGCCCTGCACCTCCTCTCTCCTCCCTCGCTTCTCCTCCACGTCTCCGGGGCAGGGTGTGTGGGCAGCAGCAGCAGCAGCAGCAGCAGACGGTGGTGGTTGGGCAGAGGCTGGGAGCTGGAGAGGGAGAGGGAGGCCGTCTGACCCTACTCCCTGGCTGTGCTGCTCCCCCCTCCCCAGCAGGCTCCAGGCGTCCAGAGGCAGCGAGGGCAGGGAGATGGCCAGGTGCTTGCGGAGGGGCCGGACGGACACACCTGAGGCCTGCAGGATGTCAGACAACCTGATGCCCTCCCACCGCTCCTCGTCCGCCCTCGGCCCCGCCTCTTCCGCTGACCTTGGCCAATCGCAATTACTCCCTGGCATGGCGTGGCTATTAGGTGACTGCTGTATGGAGGTGGGGGAGGTGACTGATGCGTGGCTCTGAGAGAAAGATGGCGTTTGATTGGTGGAGGTGGAGGGGGACTTAGGGAGGGGAGGGGAGGGCAGGGCAAGGGCAGCGTCCTGATTGGTGTCCCAGAGCTGGTGGGGGGTTTTCGTCAGCAGTACTTGGAGCGGGCCAGGCTGTTCACTATTGGGGAGAGAGAGAGAGAGAGAAATAGAGATGTGGTCAGGATTATGCTGACAGCAGTCACAACACAGGGGTGGTATGTTCTGCCAAGACAGGAAACACTGGAGTAGCAGCGGGCCACTCTTACTGCATTTAAATGAACTGAATACATTTACCAGGACAATTAGAATTCAACTGAAATGACCCAACCTCCGTCCGTATCCTTGTTTGGACTGATAAAAAATAAAAGGTACAGTAGGCAGTGTTTCCTCAGAAGAAAAAGAACAGGGGGATGAGATGAGACAGTACACACATTCATTTCAATCAGAGACGCTAGGCTAAATAACAGAAACACCAGGTGTTTTTGCTAGGTGTACATAATCAGCGTCTTTAAGAACTCAATAAAGCGATATATAAATGTAATGTATTATAATAATAATTATTATTATATGGCAATGACAGTACATGCATTCTGATTGGCTAATGGGTAGTCATGCCAGCCGCGTATTGACGTCCTTGCCGGTCTGCGGTCTGATAAGTATTCGTATTGCCCTCCGGTGACGTCAAGTACCAAGAACTAAACATTACATCCTTAAAAAATAGCGATATATCAACAGCCATGAGCATGTAATTATAAGTAGTGATAGAATCAGGACTCCTATTATGAAATTATCTGAGAACAGGAAACCAGTTGAATGTCGTGGTACCATGACAGTTGATGACAGTTGAAGAATAAAGACTCAAGAATTCGCGAACATTTTGATATCGGGTTATACTTTATAGGACTAAGTTAGTACAGGTCAGTACAATTCAGAAGCAGCGAAAATGTGTTATTGAAAGTGATGATGAAGACTTGACTACTATAGTTTGAAAACCTCGTGTTTAACTGTTAATTAAAGCCATTTAAGCTGAGCCCTGTTGTCCATTTTCTATTGATCATTGTAACTTGAAGTTAGCAAGTCATTGTTTGCTAGGCAACACCTGAAACACACTGTGTCGTGAGAAGGCTTGAGAGCTGAACAAAACGACATGTTTTCTATTTACAATTACCATTTATTCTCAAAATGAAAAGAGCTAAAAATGCCATATAATAAACAACTTACTAACCTCGACTGTTCGGTCATGCAGGGACATATCAGACTTCGGCTTTGCCGTATCAACCTCGCTATCGCTCGGTAGATACGTTACAGTCTCAGTCTGATATGTCCCTGCATGACCTCACTCTCGGTTAGTAAGTAGTTATTATTATAAACTGGCTGCTGAGGGTATAGAATTATAGAGAAATATAGCACTCTAAAAAAAATACACCTGCATTTTAGAAAACGTTTCTAGGTGAAACATTGCTTTCTGTCCACTTTTTAAACACTGTTAGTTTTCCCGACTGGTCTTGTAGGACCCTACACACAGGGACCATGTACCCACATCACAACAAATTGGATTTCCCCCACCATCATCACTCCTTCTGACAGGGCAGCTATTGCAGGGAGAGGACTAGCACCCATACCCCTCTCCTTGTGGCTACAAGGAACTTTACGATCCCAAAATGATCCAACTCCTGTTTCCTTTCTCTTACACAATCGGCACTCAACGTGAAATACCCTCATATACACGATCCTGACCTCACATACATATCACACACTCTCTCTCTGAGACACACACACACACACAAACACATGCGCACACACACACACACACACACACACACACACACACACACTCAAACATACGCACACACACACATGCCACACACCTTAGAGAGTGACGCACACAGTGACCTTAACCTGCTTCTTCTGCAGATGAGTTACTGCAGTGATAAAGGTGTCACTGGACTGCGCTGATCTCAAGTGAAACCAGCAGTCATGAAGGAAATGAATCCTCCTTGCGAGACATGAGTAAAAGCAGAGGGCTTCACACACACACACACACACACACACACACACACACACAGGTGCACATACACACACACACACACACACACACACACAGGTGCACATACACACACACACACACACACAGGTGCACATACAGTATACACACATATCTGCATTGGGGGAACTGGGTGTCCTCACACCTCCATCTTCTACCTCTCTAAGCTTTGCGCCGCGATGAGAGGTGCAGTCAAGCTAACTTCATGATTTGTTCATATATCTGTATGTGCATACTGTATGTGTTTAAGTATGCATGCGTGTATAAAGTTTGTGAGTGTGTTTTTATGACTGTGTGTGAGTATGTGTATTTGTGTGTTTGTGGTTTGTGTTTGTGTGTGTATGAGAGAGGAAGAGTGTTTGGTGTGTATGTGTGTGTTTGTGGTTTGTGTTTGTGTGTGTATGAGAGAGGAAGAGTGTTTGTTGTGTATGTGTGTGTTTGTGGTTTGTGTTTGTGTGTGTATGAGAGAGGAAGAGTGTTTGGTGTGTATGTGTGTGTTTGTGGTTTGTGTTTGTGTGTGTATGAGAGAGGAAGAGTGTTTGGTGTGTATGTGTGTGTTTGTGGTTTGTGTTTGTGTGTGTATGAGAGAGGAAGAGTGTTTGGTGTGTATGTGTGTGTTTGTGGTTTGTGTTTGTGTGTGTATGAGAGAGGAAGAGTGTTTGGTGTGTATGTGTGTGTTTGTGGTTTGTGTTTGTGTGTGTATGAGAGAGGAAGAGTGTTTGGTGTGTATGTGTGTGTTTGTGGTTTGTGTTTGTGTGTGTATGAGAGAGGAAGAGTGTTTGGTTGGGTAAGCAGTGCTGATTAATGTGATAGAGCGTTGGCTTCCTGTAAATACTCCCAGACCACCAGGCTCAGTAATTACCCATGGGGCCGTGGGCCAGGTCAGGCCATACATCACCGCCCCTGCTTTTATTGATCTGGACAACAGAAGGAAGAGACCGGAGGAGGAGGAGGAAGAAGAGAAGGAAGAAGATGAAGAAAAAGAAGAAGAAGAAAAAGGAGAAAAAGAAGAGGAAAAGAAAGGAAGAGTGCCAATGGGCTCAGACCTTTAAGGCACCCCCCCCCTTTACCCCTATTGTCTGTGTAGCCAGTCTTTTAACTTGCCAGGTGAAGTTATCCACCTTCATAAAAATGCCTTAGCTTGACAGGTGCTAAGTGTAACTGTGATCAGGTAGACTATGTGAAGTGTAGAGACACCTACAAGGGGGCAGAAATGATGAAATATTCTGCCTAACACAGAATTGTGTTGAAACTATAGACTCAAGATAAACAAACATGATCAGGATTGTACGGCACTTTAGTTGAAGACACTTTTCTTTCGTTGTGGGGACCTACTATAGAGACCGTGAAGAGAAAAACAAGAAAATAAAGTCAAATAAAAAAAAAAAAAAATAGATAAGCATGATAGCAATGATGGTGATGATCAGGAGGATATTCGGATTGGTTGCTTAATTGGTCTGTGTGCTTAATTAAGTTGCATTGCTAAATTGGCCTATGTGCTTTTCAAATCTTTCATGTTCAGCGGATATCTCTTCATGCCTTGACAAAGCAGAATTAAATAGGAATGTAAACCGCAGGCTTTCCCATAAAACAACACATTGATTCCATATTTAACTGATGCGCTAGCCATACGAACACAATACTGTTACAACTATTTCAACCAGGTTCCCATAGACCCCAAAAGTAACAAGGTGTCTCATTCTGTAAGACGCTGTCAAATTAGCTTGACATAATCTATTAATTACAAGCCTTCCTTTGTGCTGTCAGCGAACACTGGGAACAGCCTTTTGAACCAAACTCAGCTGAGAGCAGACGAACACGGATGAGCTTTCCACAGGTGGAGCGACAGACAGCTGGTGGAGGAGAGGGGAGGGGAGGGGGAGGGGGAGCAGTACCTGTGCGGGCGGCTGTGCTCCGGCGGCCGTGCGACCTCCAGCTGACCTCCTGCCCTCTGCATGCACCCCTGCAGCCGGCTGGCCGCAGACACACTCCTGCTATCAGTGTTAGCCTCATGCATGGGCAATCTTAGTGAAGCTAAAATGCAAAAGGAAATAAATAACAGAATGGAGAGGAAAACAAAGAGAGAAAGAGAGAGAAAGACAAAGACAAAGAAACAGCCAAAGAAAGAGAGAAGGAGAGAGGGCAAGGGAGGAAGAAAGAGAAAGAAAGCAAAATGCGAGGGAAGAAAGAAAGAGGTGAGTTATGAAGGGCCTAGCATGCTAGCTGTCTTCTACAGTTGCAGTTGATAAGAGAGATGGAGTCGAGTGGAGCCTGTCACTCAACGCCAGGAGAATACGGTTTGTCGAAAACGTTCAGCAGGCTAAGAATGGCACCACAGGTCCATCCGAAACGAGTTCAGGAGGTAGCCTTCAGGCCACATTCAAATCAACTTGTGTTTCACCCGTGTGGTGCACCATCGCTAAGCCTGCTGAAGTCCCCTTAATGAGTGGCGTGTTAGAGAGGGCAGAGTGGAGAAGCATCCAGCACAGGAGAGAAACCAAGACTTCAATGGCCTCCGATAATCATTCCAAACCATTTATTATACACCGTAAAATGACATCAAACAATCCGTCGGCATTGCAAACCTCATTGCATTTGTAAAGGATTGTTTCCAGGTGTCTGAGAGTGAAGGCCTGGCTTTGGCACAGGGAAGATCTCCACTGGCCTTCAGCTGCTTTGGTTGCTCTCCTGCCTTCAGTTGTTACATGGACAAAACAGCATGAGAGGTTAAGATGTGCTGCCATGGCTCCCTGAGTGTTGTTCCATTGAATGGCCACATAGGTGAAGAACACTTGATTTGACCCCTTATGGACGCCTTTGGCACCATGTCTGAGCGATTCTAAACAAGAGACCCTCAAATACCTTTGGGCCACTCCCGGATTAAAAACACCATTGAAAGGATCTCCTGTAATGCCTTTGGACTCCATGTTCCATGAGCACACATTAGGCTGACCAGGGGCTCACAAGTACCACACAAACACACCAGACGGACAAAAAGACACACACACACACACCAAGGTACTGACAGAGAGAAGACTGTGTTTTTCTGTGTGTGTGTTTGTGTGTTTGTGTGTGTGTGAGAGAGAGAGAGAGAGAGAGAGAGAGAGAGAGAGAGAGAGTGAGACAGAGAATGCACATGCAAACACACTCTGTGTATGGAGAGGGAGATGCACTATGAGGTCATGACATTGGCCTTTTCAATCGGGTTTCTCTAAAAATCGTTGTGACTTTTTGATTCCGTGGTCTGAGTTTGCTTGTTGACTCTTTAACAGTAAGGGCCAGGGGGTGTGAGTCCCAAGGCTCCTTTCACTGGGTACCACATAATCACCCAATTCAAAAAATAAATGGCGATCCTTTCTGTGGAATTACACAAACATCCAATCCCCAAACACACAGAAACACACACACACACATGCACGGGCACACACACACACACACACAGACACACACAAGCACGCTCACATACACACACACGCGCACGCACACACACACTGGTGACCTGAATTTCATTGCTTTGAGCTGGTTGTTTAAAATAGCCTGGTCTGGTCTGGGATTTTTTTTCTTCTGCCTGGCTGTTGAAAGGAAGCTACTCTCATAAATCACACTAAAGGACAGGCCACCATTTTGGACAAACACAACACAACGTGCGTACATACACACACACACACACACACACACACACACACACACACACACACACACAAACACCAAATACTAACAGTTCCAACTTGGAAAATTGAACTTGCCAGTCTTTTGGAAAGTGCAGGTGCATTTGAAGGAACATAATTCAAAAACATATTTCCTAAAGTTCCATTAATAGTCCAAACTGTGCTTGGCATTGGGGTGAATGTATGTGTGAGATGGTTCTTGCCTGCGCTGATGTACTGTCTGTGTGAGATGGTTCTTGGTTTGCGCTGATGTACTGTATGTGTGAGATGGTTCTTGCCTGCGCTGATGTACTGTATGTGTGAGATGGTTCTTGGTTTGCGCTGATGTACTGTATGTGTGAGATGGTTCTTGCCTGCGCTGATGTACTGTCTGTGTAAGATGGTTCTTGGTCTGCACTGATGTACTGTAAGTGTGAAATGGCTCTGGCCTGCACTGATGTGCTGTATGTGTGAAATGGCTCTTGGCCTGCGCTGATGTGCATTTAGAGTGAATGATTTTGAGCGCTGGGGTGTGGCTATGCTTTACGTGTGCATTTCATTTGATTATACCTCTGGGATGCCAGCTCATGCAACCGCATCGCCCACAGCAATCCATTCCAGTCCTGCTGAGGAAGGCCTATTGATTTCGGAAGGATTCATCTGAAGCTGGCAACCCTGCCACCCCCAGCTCATTACTGTTCTTCCTCCTGCCTATCCCTCCTTCTCTCTTCTTTTTTATTCCTGCTGTTGCTCCACCACTCTTCCCCCTTATCCTGCTGGCCTATGCACTTCCTCCCTCGCCCCGCTGAAATTATGGGATGGAGGTCGAGAGAGTCATGGTTACCACCCACACAGAGCGCTCCTGTTAGACCTCACTCTGGCTATTGCAGAAGGCCACCCTAGATCTGTGGTGTGGAGATGTTGAACAACTGATCCACTGCTATCTGATAAGGCCATCAAGTGGTCTGAAGGGGACACAAATTCACATGTACAAACACGACCACAAGCACGACTATGAACACACAAACACACATGAACACACTTCACGGGTTTCAACATTAACCCTTCCATCACCACACCTTTTCAACGCCCACTAGTCCCATGCCCACCCTCTTCCTGACTCCCAGTGCTGCTGTTCTGTTTACCCTGGTGCTGGAGCTCGTCCAGGTCCATGAACTTGCTGGGTTTGGGGTTGAAGGCCTGAGCCGCCTCCTTAGCCTTCTCCCTCTGCCTCTGGATCTCCTGTTGCCGCGCTCGTCGAGCCACCTCCTCCTGCAGCTCATCCAGCTCGCTGCGGCCCACGGCTACACACACACACACACACACGCACACACACACACACACACACACACACACACACACACACACACACACACACACACACACACACACACACACACACACACACACACACACACACACACACACACATGCGCACATACACAAACACACACACACACACACATTCATAAACACACACACACACAAACACACACACACACACACACACACGCACGCACATACACACACATACACATACACATACACATACACATACACATACACATACACATACACATACACAAACACATTCATAAACACACACACATGCACACACACACAGACACACACATACACACACACACACACACACACACACACACACACACACATGCGCACATACACAAACACACACACACACACATTCATAAACACACACACACACAAACACACACACACACACACACACACGCACGCACATACACATACACATACACATACACATACACATACACATACACATACACATACACATACACAAACACATTCATAAACACACACACATGCACACACATAGACACAAATGTTATAAATGTGCGTGGGCACACAGGAGAAGCAAACAGAAAGACTCGGAGAAGTAAGGAAATACAAAATGCCAATACAATCACTAGCAACACCCCAAGGCCCTCGACTGATAAACATCAAGGACACTTTCTAGTGCATATTTCTGTCATTCCTGTCACATTAGATCAATTGATCTGGCCAGGCTCACAGACATTAATTTCTAATAAAGTGTCTCTCAGATGGATGGATAACACCAGTAACTGCATTTAGAGTCACCTTAGCAAGCAAGCTGCTTTGAAAGCACACATAACATGCAACTACTGCTGTTATAGCCCAATCACAGTACTTTCAGTGTCTGCAGTGGAGCTATAATTCAATCCTGTGGAATCATCTTGTGACAGTTGTCTGACCTAGAGGAGCGCTGGCATCTAGACTCACCTGGGCTGGCGGGGGCAGGGGCTCGTGCCCAGCTCGGGGAAGGCAGCTCCTGCAGGATGGCACTGCTGCTCTTGGACTTGGGCACAGAGCGCCAGGACGGCCCAAAGGTCAGCGACCTCTTATTTAGGGCATCCCTGGGACAGTCCAGAGTGTCACATCAGTGTTACAATCAAATAGGTGACGTTACACATGTTTTTGTATTGCTTTGATATGAAATGCTTTCAATGACCACGGCTTCTGAAATTCACGAGCGAGTAATGTTTGCCACCAGCACAATGATCTGTTGAGAGTTTTCGTGGTGGTAAACATTGACTGAGCAAGGTACTTGTGAATTTCGGAAGAAGTTGTCATTGAATTATTGGTATTTAGATACTCTCTTCAAAACTAACTTTTCACAATTTAGATCACTGTAAATGGAAATATGCTGTATTTTGCTGATTAATTAAATTACACAATTGAAAAGTGATTTTAGCAGACAACTTGCCCATTTGTTTGTCTGTAGAACTGTTACCATTTATACAAAGTGGTCATATCTGCATTGAAATGGTAAAAATAAAAAAATGTAAATCTTGAAATGTGCATACTATATGCAAAATACCATTGTAGTTGCCGCTGAATAGATTTGTCCCACTATCACTGCTGTGTATGGAAGTAAGTGAGCAAAAGCAACCAAATAATACAACTACAGCAAATCTCCCACTGGATCAGCATGTCTTTCTGGGAGAGAGCATTGGTTGTAGTTATGGCAGCATGAAGTGTTTTGGTGAGCAGATGTTTGTACAAGGTGTGTAAAGTTAAAAAGTGGAGTGCGAAAACGGTTGTAAAAATAACTGTAGTGCTGTGTGGATTTGGTCATGTTGTACTGTGTGCAGTGAAATGTACCTGTTAATGGATGACATAAATATTCAACCACATGTGTACATTTGTCCCTGTACATAGAGGTTGCATCTGTGTGCGTAGGGAATGTGAGTTGCGATGCGTGCCCTACCTGTGCGTGTTGGCGCCAGCTGCCTCGTGCAGGGGCATGTCCATGCTGACGGGACTGTTGCTGTTCCTCTCGCTGCTCTCGTAGCCGCTCTCCATCCTCTGGATGAGGCGTGGTGGTGGCGGGGCGCGCAGTCGCTCCATCTCCCCATCGCACGTGACCGCCTCCACCACCCCCGCTCCACAGCCTCCCCCCCCCACCCCTCCAGACTCCCCCAGCGGCGGGCTGCCGGGCAGGGCGGAGAGCGGCTGCTGCCAGCGCCGACCCGTGCCCTCGCGGGTGAAGATGCTGTCGATGTTGAGCGCCTCTCGCCGCGGGCGCCAGGCGGGCCGGTAGCAGCGCCCCCCAGTGGAGGAGCTGGACTTGGACTCGCTGCTGGTGCTCTCGTCCTCCCACACGTCGCGCTCCCTCCCCCGCCCCATGCTGCCCTGAGTGCCCCCGCCGCCGCAGCCGCTGCCACCCTCTGACGAGCCGCAGCCGCCCAGGCCGGAGCTGGCGCAGGACGGGGGCCGGCCGTGCATCAGGAGGGTGCCGGCGTCCGGGTAGTCCTGCTGAGGTCGCCCCCTGCTGGAGGGACGGGGCGTGGACACGGGGCTGGGCTGCTCCTTCAACAGCACCTCACCTGGGCAGAGGAACAGCACCAATGAAGAGAGGTAAGGAGACAGGTCAGAGGTCAGAGGAAAGGGCAATGAGCCAGTGACTGTGTTGAATCATATGGTAGTGGTAGTAACAGTGACTGCAGTGACTAGGTGCACCAGTGGATGTTTCTGCACGTGTGTGTATTTACGGATTTGTGTTAGCAAATAGATAATGTTTACATTTGTGTGTGTGAGTGTCTGTGGGTAATGTCCCTCTTCATGTTAAAAAAGCGTTATTAATTAATATGTGTATGAAATATTTATGTGTGTGTGTGTGTGTGTGTGTGTGTGTGTGTGTGTGTGTGTGTGTGTGTGTGTGTGTGTGTGTGTGTGTGTGTGTGTGTGTGTGTGTGTGTGTGTGTGCGTCTGTCTGTGTGTCTGTGTGTGTGTGTGTCCAACCTTCTGTCTCCACACTGTGCTGGGAGCCTGCTGGGCTGTCTGGGCTGCAGACCACAGTGCCCTGTGAGTCTGAGGAGAAGTGGCTGCCCAGCGAGTCGTTTTGCGAGCGACTCGGCCGGTAGCTGCAGCTGTCCGTGGACGAGTCTGTGCGCGTGTCACTGGAGATGGACGGCTCCCGGCCTGAGGACACATGCATGGTCACAGTCACACTCAACAAACCTCAACATACCGTACAACTACAGCAGACACAACCACAACGGCCACACACCTCAACACATAACAAGACCCCTAGTAATCTAGACACACACCCTAACACATAACCAGACCCTTAGTAATCTACAATCACACACCTCATAGACCTCAACACATAACAAGACCCTTAGTAAACTACACTCACACATCTCAACACATAACAAGAAGACTTTAGTAATCTACATCTGCTACTGTAAAACAAGCTGTCTGTGTCTGAATCAACAAATATTTCATATTAGCTGAATC
>NC_137912.1:24933594-24936094 GCF_963457725.1 Sprattus sprattus
TGTCTGAGCTCAGGGGTGAGGAGTAGAGCTGGTTGGGCTCCTGGCTCAGCGAGGTGAGTGAGCCGCTCCGCTGCTGTCGTCATTCAGGTTAAAACCTCCCAGGGGTCCCCAAAACACATTACACGCAAGTCATGCATATCATCGCTGACCTTCCCCCGTGTTTGTCCACCGTGTGCACTTCTTCTTGTGCTGGTGTAATAGCGTTCATTAAGAGTGGCAGAGACGATGGGACAGTGTTAACAGCCACACAGGGAGAACAGGACCATCCTCTTCTAGTGACACCAGGGTGCTGACAGAAGCACTGTCTATACTGCAGAATCTTAGCGCCTACGCACAAGAGTCCATAGACACACACATACACACACACACACACACAAACAGAGACACACACACACACACACACACACACACACACACACACACAGACACACACACACACACACACACACACACACACACACACACACAAACAGAGACACACACACACACACACACACACACACACACACACACACACACACACACACACAGCTCAGGGACACACCACACGTCCCTACGCTTGAGTCTATAGACGGCGAGGGAGTTCTTGAATAGGGACATGTGTATTATTGGGTGATTCACCTACACCTCCACGGTCAGTAGCTCCTGCAGATACACACACACACTCATACACAGTCACACACACCCACACACACACACACTCACATAGCTCAGGGACACACCACGCGTCCCTGACCAGAAGGGGGACAAGGACAGACCACATGTCGTCGAACCAGAAGGGGGAATAGGGCCACACCACATGTTAAGAACGACGGAGGGGTGGGCGGAATCTAGGGTGAGACCACGCCATCTCTGACTGGAGGGGGAGGCACCAACTGGCAGAGCAGCTGTGGGCAGCTCTCCTGTGAGACGACAGATAGACATGTTTACTAGAGCGCCCCACAGGTCCAGGTCAAGGGTCACGGCGGGGAGGGAGATAAACATATCAGGCGGCACAGCCTCAGCAGAGCGCTAGAAAACCACTAGAACACACCACGCCACTCCACACCACGCCACTCCACGCCACCATTAACCAGTGGAGGAGCCACCACAGCACACAGCCTGCAGGAGCAATGATCCACAGAAGAGGGTGAAGGACAGAGGAGGAGTGAGACAGGAAGACTAAAAGAGGAGAGAGAGAGAGAGAGAGAGAGAGAGAGAGAGAGAGAGAGAGAGAGAGAGAGAAATGGATGGGGGAAGGTGGGCAAGGAGAGTGGAAACCTGATAAGGAAATTGAGCCAGAGAGAGAAAGACTGCACTGAGAGTGAGAGAATGGGAGAGATTGTGTGTGAGAGATAGAATGTGTGTATGAGGGAAGAGAATGTGTGTGTGTGTGTGTGTGTGTGTGTGTGTGTGTGTGTGTGTGTGTGTGTGTGTGTGTGTGTGTGTGTGTGGGTGATATAAAGACTGTCCATTTGAGGCAGCCTGTGTCTGTGTTTAAGAGTGTGTGTGTGTGTTGGAGATATAGAGACTGTCCATGTGAGGCAGTCCGTGTCTGTGTTTAAGTGTGTGTGTGTGTGTGTGTGTGTGTGTGTGTGAGAGAGAGAGAAGAGGGAGCATGCTATGCCTGCTCATGAGTGCAGCGTGAGATGGAGGTGGGGTGCAATGACAGCTAATAGCCTTTGATAAAGTGTCCTATTAAAGAGCTGCAGGCCATCCTGAGGAGTCCGTACAACCTATGGGAATGTCCCTGTGTGTGTGTGTGTCTGGTGTCTGTGTGTGTGTGTGTTCCTCTGCCACAGTTTCCTATCTCTGTCACAGCAGACGGTTCACTCATCACTGCGGTGACAGAGAGACATTTCA
The DNA here is from genome assembly GCF_963457725.1 of Sprattus sprattus. Classification (NCBI taxonomy): domain Eukaryota; kingdom Metazoa; phylum Chordata; class Actinopteri; order Clupeiformes; family Clupeidae; genus Sprattus; species Sprattus sprattus. The sequence continues at coordinate 24,935,437 of NC_137912.1, forward strand.
TTTGCCTTTATCTGTTGACAGAGAGCTGGTTTCCGTGCTGTTTGGGAGACCTGGAGCAGCAGTGTGCCGGAGCCTCCTCACAGCCTCCACCGTTCCCTCACCCCCTCAAAGGCATCCAATCAGGGCACAAACTACCTCTTTTCAACTTCAGGCATATGGAACAAACACTTTGCATAGAGCACACACTAGCATTGGACATTGTTCACTAGCGGAGAACAACCAGTTCCCCAATAAACATGTGTAAGCCCTATATGTTTTGACAAATCACACAAAGAGTCTTAGTCTACGCTAATAGTCTTGCAGGAAAGATGAAAGATATCAGGCCTCAGCCCTAGTTCATTTCTCTTGGGTCAGGAGTTCATCTGGTCCTGTGTCTGAATCCCGGAGTGTGTTTGGTCACAGCTGAGAGGCCTCCGGTACACACGCCTGTTTGACTTTAACCATCTCCACGTGCAGCCTGGTGGCAGTCGCTGCTCCTCCGTGTCCCATGCGCTGCCTGCCTGCCTGCCTGCCTGCCTGCCTGCCTGCCCGCTGCCTGTGTGATCTATCGATTTATTTATGTCACCCCTGTCACCCAGAAATTTCATTCATCACTCCTGTTTACTTCTCCGGACGTGCTGTGCTGTGCTGTCGGGCTGGGCTGAGCTTGGCTTGGCTG
>NC_137912.1:24943594-24963594 GCF_963457725.1 Sprattus sprattus
AGCAAAGTGAATCAGCTGCATAATCTCAGCCTAAGGCCTGTACTTCCACCTGCTCATCCCTCCATCTCTCTCCTCTCCTCCCCTCTCCTCTGCCCAAACCCCACAGTCACAACCACGACACTGAGCCTACAGACCTCACACACACCTTATCTGTCTACCGTACCGATACTAATCCCTCTCCATCTTAACCTCCAACGACCATAGGATTAAACAATATCATACACATAGAATATAAAAATAAATCTGTTTTTCAGTCAGCCACAGGACTGGGATGGAGGAAAAGATACCCCGAGCCCGAGAGCAATGGATGGATGTCTCCTTCTGCTCGCTCCGTTTAGGCAGGCAACGGGGACCGGCTGATGGAGCACACGTTCAGCCAAGCCCACTGGGAACAGCATGTGCTCGCCTCTTCTCCAAACATCTGTCCTCCACGGACACCCCCATCCCACCACACAGGACAGCCACAATACACCATCCCACAAGGTTTAAGAAGGAGTCATCCCTACCAGGCTAGCACAGGACTGCATCTCTGATCAACAGTGTGAAATGACATGGTGTGTGTGTGTGTGTGTGTGTGTGTGTGTGTCCAGTCCACAGATGACCCTCTGACCCCCTATCACCAGCGCTATGACCCTGTGTCTGCTGACTGCTGGCTCAGCACCACGCAGGATGCACTCCATCAAACAGCACAGACAACCAGAACACCTAAATCACCACAGCACCACCCTCACGGCTCGCCCTGCCTGCCACGTCTTCACCGACACAAGGTGCACAGGGTAGGACACAGACCCAATTCAGTCGAGTTCAGCAGAGAATTCAGCAGAGATTTCAATTGCATTTACAGACCACTATGATAAAAACCATCCACTTTTCTAGCTATTACCACTTGATTTTCCCAAAAGGTTGCCTGCCTTTTAAGCAAGCGGAACAATTTATTGAAATCCCAATATCTCCCTGAGCAGCACTATATCAAAGAATTACAATCTTCCTGAACGTGGTTAAATTGGATCACCAGGACTGAAGAAGATGGTCATAAATGTCCTCAGGCTGCATGAGCGATATATTCTCCACACTATCTACACGCAGAGGTTCACCAAAACATACACACATACACATTCAGAGAATCTGAAATGCACCACACACAGTCTCTCAATCACACCACACCAAAAATAACGGCTATTCCATCCGGTACAATAACCAAATGACAAGGTCAGATTGCACCCAAAACTACATTACCTACTGCAATGCACCTACTGCTACAGCAACCTTGACCAGTTTGGCTCTTATATGGGAAGTCTTTCACCCGCCCACACAAGAGTCACGAGAAAGGTCCCAGTGTGAGAAGACAATCATTAGCCTGCCGCTGTCAGAGGTGTCTGCGGAGTGAGCAGCACAGGGCTCACCTTCAGAGCGCAGAAGATGCACGAGTCCTCCATGCACTTGTGGGTGGTCAGCTGCCGGAAGCTTCTCCTGAAGATGTCCAGGTGCCAGAGGACCTAAGGTTGGGCAGACAGATTCACAGGGAAGATTTGCAAAATGAGCAAAAGCACACATTCTTTTTCCAGGGTTAGATATAACTACTGTCCAGCTACTGTAAATCCTTGGCTTAAAGTTAAAATCCACGTTATACAGCTTATTCAAGTAGGTAAAACCATGTCTGTTAGGATAAAGATAGTCATGAATTCATTGCTGGAAAAAATGAATCAATTTTAACAATCCTACTACTACAAAATACTACTACGTAATTACAGGTAGCTAATTGCCATATTTGCAAGTCATTTTACACCTGTGGAAACAGGGAAGTAATCACATTAACCAAAGCAATAAATAAAGCTCCTTAACACTTTAGAGAGGATACTGAGGCTAGTTATGCTTCATATTAAATCACGCCTGTGTGTGAGTGAACGTATCAACACACGTAAAGTTTTAGTTTAAGGTGGCCAGGGGAACATAAACGCATTTATAAACATAAGCATACAGTATATACAGTCCAAATCATGGCGATACCTCTGCTCACTGCAGACTGGCCATGACCACAGACACTGAGGGTCTGAGAGATCGGGCAAGAGTGACAGAGGAGCAACAGAGGCCAAGATGAATCTAAGTAAATACTGCAAAACACCCCAAACACTATGACCCCCACTCTGGCTGAATGCCACACATTTAGAGTCCATTAGCTGAAATACAAAAGACATGGGACTATCAGCACTCATGAATATTTGAGGACTGTGATGCTGGAATGAACTAACTCGGTCTGATCTGCACCCGTGCATGTACAGGATTTTTTTCTCTTGGGAATTCAGACTGATATGTTCGTACAGGCCTAAACAGTAGCATTAAAGTCACTAGACATCATAGACATCGCAAGACATGTTTACACTTAGGCACCCCGATAATATCTTATAACACAAACAAGGAAGCAAACATGCAAATATATAAATAGTTTCAAAGACTTTTCATTCTTTCTCAGGCAATAAAAAAAGAGTGAATGCTCCATTAAACTGTTGGAACGCAGACTAAAGAGCTCCAGTCTGAGAGAAGGGAAGCTGGGACAGAGCAATGCCTCAGAACATCCAGGTGTGGGTTTCTATTCTTAAGTGCACACAGGCAAACTAAAATAACAAGCAAGTTGTAGCTTTACACACACAAACGACACAAACGCTGAATCAAAACAATCTCTCTTTCACAACTGTCATTCATGCACTCACGTCCAAACTCATCCACCATGTTATTCACCCCCTTACCCGTTTTCCTTAATCGTTCACTCACTCACTCACCTCCAGGCACAGTAAGACCTTCAGCGGTCGCAGCCTGAGATCCTGCTGCGCTCCCCCAAGAATGTCTGTGTGTGTGTGTGTGTGTGTGTGTGTGTGTGTGTGCGCGTGTGTGTGTGTGAAGAGAAGCTCTAGTCCAGCTGCCCTGCGGTCCTCTCCTCTCCTCAGCACCACCTAAGTCCTGTCGTTCCCCCCCCCGCCCTCCCTTCGTGTCTCCTCTCCTGCGCCTGGTTTCGCCGGCCGGAGACGCTTCCTCCACTTAATCCCCCCAGCAGACTAGAAAATCAGAGCAACCCACTCCAGGCACGGGATCATAGAAAGCACACAGGGGGGATGAGAGGAAGAAAGAAAAACAGAAAGAAAGAAAGAATGAGAGAAAGAAAGAATGAAAGAAAGGGAGAAGGACAGAGGGGCTGGAGATAAAAAGAGAGAAATAATGTGGCGAGGTAGAGAGATGAGACAAGAATGAGAGTCAAGGAGAGAGTATGTGTGCAGGACTGGGGGAGAAAAAGAGAGAGGGAGGGAAGAGGGAGCGTGAGAAAGACAGAGTGTGCCAGAGAGAGAGAGAGAGAGAGAGAGAGAGAGAGAGAGAGAGAAAGCGTGAGAGAGAGAAAGAGTGCTGCAGCAAAGCTGGAGGACAGTGACGTCTTCCATTCTGGAAGTGTGTGAGAGAACACAGGGCTCCTAGTCACGTGTTCCACTCTTACTGTATCTGAGTTTACATCTGCACCATAGGAGACATATTTACTTATGAGCATATGTACTAGATATATGTGTGTGTTCCACTCTTACTGTATCTGAGTTTACATCTGCACCACAGGAGACATATTTACTTATGAGCATATGTACTAGATATATGTGTTTGTTTAACTCTTACTGTATCTGAGTTTACATCTGCACCACAGGAGACATATTTACTTATGAGCATATGTACTAGATATATGTGTGTGTTTAACTCTTACTGTATCTGAGTTTACATCTGCACCATAGGAGACATATTTACTTATGAGCATATGTACTAGATATATGTGTTTGTTTAACTCTTACTGTATCTGAGTTTACATCTGCACCACAGGAGACATATTTACTTATGAGCATATGTACTAGATATATGTGTTTGTTTAACTCTTACTGTATCTTAGTTTACATCTGCACCACAGGAGACATATTTACTTATGAGCATATGTACTAGATATATGTGTGTGTTCGTGTGTGGCCATGTTTGAATTAGTTTGTCATTGCGCAAGGAATTGTACCCGTTTTTGAGGCATGGTAATATATGTAGTAATTGATCTTCTCTGGCATATTGTGCATGAGTGAGGGGATATGGAGATGCTGGAATAGTGATACGAGAGAGAGAGAGATATATAGATAGAGAGAAAGAGAGAGAGAGAGAAAGAGAGAGGGAGAGAGAGAGAGAGAGAGAGAGAGAGAGAGAGAGAAAGAGAAAGAGAGAAAAGCTCTGCAATTGTTCCCTGCCTGGACTGCCACTATTCGTCTCAAGTGTTGTAACAGCAGCGTAGAACTGCTGTTGCTCTTCTGCATGCATTTCTGCTGAGTCTCACAACTCCAACATACAAAATGGATCCACTCCTCTGCTCCTCCTACAGACCCATTCCCCTATATGAAGTGTACTGCTGTTAAAGTCTATGGCCAGCAGATATGCAGCAGCCTGAGCTGGAGATGCACCTGCGTTCCATGCAGAACGCCATGAGGACAGACACACCGAGCGAGGCCAGAGGGGACTTCAGAGAGGGGTAGAGTGGGTACAGAACACTGTTTCATAACGGATATACCAGCGCCTGCATCAGCTATCAGGAGCAAAGCCTGCTTCTGTCCCGTCTGAGCTTAACACAGAGAGAGTTATATAATATCTCTCTCTCTCTTTCTATCTTTCTCTCTCTGACTCTCTCTCTCTCTCCCTCTATCTCTCCACTCAACTCCCCCACCTCTCTCAGGCCTTCCCCAGAGTCGGGTTACAGCCCCAGATTATCCCCTGTCAAAACAGGCTGCATAATAAACCCTGATGCCTTTATTGTTATCTCATCTCTCTCTCTCTTTCTGCCTCTCTCATTCACAACCACACACTCACTCACTCCCAAACACACGTGTTGCTTGACCAGATGACCTACTCTTGCGCGTTCACCACTGTGTCCTAATGGAGCTGCCGGATGCCTTCCGTGACCAGCGTGGTTTATGGCAGACAGAGCAGAGCTGGAAGTGGTTAAGTGAAGCATACAGTGTTTTCATCCACACGCCATCTTTCCCTAATCTTCTGTGTCGCAAATGTAATACAAAGCTTCATGTATGTCCTAGACATGATGAAGCTCAAGCCTGGAGGGACTGGTTATGGAGTTAAAATGCATTTAAACTAGGGATTAGAAATATGAAAGGATCCATTCACATAACTGGAAAGTTCATATTTCATTCCAGCTGCCTAGATGCAGTCAATCAGTATTTGGCATTATGAGATAAATTCCCTCTTGAACTTGGAAAGACAAATCTCACATGACCTGAACACTGCAGACAGACAGATCACTCACAACAAGGATAGTAATGCTACTCTGTTACCTCTAAAGCCTGTTGAATGTTGAGATCATTACTGCTAAGTGTTACTGCTCATCTTAACTCTGAAACCAAATTCACCTGATTTCTCCTTCTCTCAAAACTGTCTTCTGCTGACTCTTGTTCACTAACCTCCAGCTCACTGAACCCAAACTCAGCATCCTCACGTTACCTCTCCCTCCCGGCGCAGGGATAAGTGCGCTAATCGTCCCGAGCCTCTCTCTGCAGTGGGCTGGACGCTGAGCTCTGAGGGCACCAGGGGTATTAAGGCACGGAGGAGGGGGGCAGGATGATGTAACAAAAACGATGCTATTTCCTGCCTAATGCAGTATGAAATATATTGACCGGTGGATGGCAGCATGTTGACTGACCCCCTTTCCCCAGTCCAAGCTCTACAACTGCGAATCTTCCTCACCCTTCCAGCCTTCTGTCTGCCTTCTGCCACATGTCGACTTCAAGCCCTCTTCTTCAGCAGCACCAACTGCCTCATAACTCTACAAAGAGCTGAACCTTTCACCCTCAGTGCTATCCCACTGACCTCACACTTCCCTTTCCGTGACACTGCTAAAAGCTAACAGCTTCCCCCAGCTACAGCGCTAAACTTAAACTCTCCCACCGTTAGTGCTCAATATCTGCTCACAAACTTCACATGAAGGCTTCCCCGGTTAAAGTTTCCACAAGGGTAAAGATACAAGTCGTGCAAAAAAAAAAAAAGCTGAGTGTAGCAGAGAAAGAGTGAGCGGAAGGAGTGCAGTGGAGAAAAAAAAAGAAGCATAGAGGGGAGGATGAAAGACCGCACAGCGATGCTGGAAAAGACTTTCTCGCTATTTCTCTGTCTTCCCTTATTTTAATGATTTGTGATGAATCGGCTCCCCTGCTGAAGTCAGTTCGGGACAGGGGGGAGGGAGGCAAGGCAGAGGCGGGGTGGGGTGGGGTGCGGGGGGAGGAGGTGTAGGAGGAGGCAAGCGGCCTCGGAGTCGGAGTTGTAAGGTAAAGACAGATGACACGAGGAACAGGGCTGGGCTGAGGCAGCTGGAGCTGCTCCTCTCACACAACACATCCTCAGATGAGTAGAGGATCTTCTGAGCTTAACACACACACGGTAGAACAGTCCCTCTTATAGTCTCTGGAAGCTGGAGCTACTCCTCTCACACAACACATCCTCAGATGAGTAGAGGATCTTCTGAGCTTAACACACACACGGTAGAACAGTCCCTCTTATAGTCTCTTACAGCGTGCAGATTAGATATGTCCATTAATGAATGTCATTAAGCTTAACTGTACATGATGGGAGGAGAGCAGCAGCATTCAGAAGTAGAGGATCACCAGGCGGGGTGCTAATTAGCCTGAGGCTTTGGGGGAGTCCTGATCAGAATCTGTACACTACACACATCCCATTGTCCACATCCTGTAAGGGATGTACACAATGTGATTCCTTCAAAATGGAGCCCAACGTGCTTAACTGTTTTATAAATTGGATGCATTGCGATTCTATTTCACACAGTACATCACTCCCTGGATTGGACTGAGATCAGCAGCGCCCCCACACACACACATACAGAAGCACCTTGCCTCCCACAACACTGGCCCATCAATCATCTGTCACTGCTGCTGGCTTCAAGGAAGGGGGGGGACACATATACACTGAAGAGACATAACTATAACACCAACTGATATAGTCTATATGTACAAGCACATACCAACACATATTCACTCACACGCGATTACAACAGGCAGCGACCACCTTAACCCAGTGACTGGGCGAGCTCAATGACTCCACAAGGGTGAACCAAATGGTACGGTCCTGCTGTTGACACAATGATGCCGACGTTTAATTCCCTAGCCTTGAGACTGAAAAGAGAAGTGGGCACACCAGCAAGCGTCCTGTCAATCACTATTAATGACCAAAGGGCTGGCCGTACTCCAGAGCTGCAGGAAGTGATCATTCAGCACAAAAAACCTCAGAGAAAGAGCAGAATGAAAGATGGAGCACAAAGAGATGGAGAGGGAGAGGGAGGGGGGTGGTAGAGAGACGCAGACAGATAAGAAAAGAGGGGGGGGGAGAAGGAGGGAGAGAGAGAAGGATGAGGCAGGAGTGGGGAAGACTGGGAGAAAAAGACAGGATGTAGGTGGAGAAAGAGAGCGCCCTGGCGCGTGAGTGAGGTCTCAAAGCATCTGCTACTCCTGCTAACATCGGCTAAACTCTGCAGTGTGTTCCTCCTCTCGTTCCTGTGATCGTGTCTCTCTTCCTCCCCCCCCCTTCACAGTTACCCTGGTAATTAACATGACGATGGACCCTCTATTGAGTCTTTCTGCACTTGATTAATTTTGTGGGAGTCGAGCAGAGTGCAGTTCTAATTAAGCTCATCCTCCTTCAGGCCTCATACCTATTGTTCTATCTTTGGCTTTCTTTTCATCACAACACCGATGGCCTCCAACCATGGAAACCAGCCATGGCATATATTCTTGTTCCATACGCAAATAAAAGTATCGTTTAAAAAAGAAAAGGGCTTTTATAAAATTACAAGGTGAATTAAGCCAGCCGTGAAATTTGGTTGTTGATCAGTGAGTCTAGCTGGCATGTTGCTATAAAGGGACATAATCACAGATGTATTCCTTAGCACTCCTTCAAACAGAAATGTGTGATTACTGAGCCTAGCTGGAATGGAATTGACCAGTCATATACATCATAAATCAACTAGTAATTAAGAGCTTTCTTGCTTACCTATGGGACATATTCTATTTTAAATCAATAAAGAGTATGTCTGTTTGCTGGAGTAAGACAGCTGGATTCACAGAGCTATTCACTATCTCAGTCCGACTCCAGACCAGTAGGGGATTAACCAAACATTGTTTTCATGGCTTTTTTATTTATTTATATCAGAGACCATGTACAAAATACATTAATCTCAAAAAGAGGAAAGATGCTTTGTGCCAGATTTAGCTCCTAGCTCATTTCCATCTGCAGTCCCGGGGCAGGTGAAGGAAACAATAACAGACAGAGCAGAACTGAACATCAGTTACAATAGGCCCATAGGCTTCTTATTAACTCCCTAGAACTTACACTTCCAAACATTCCAAACTCATATCTATTAGAAGCAGGCTCTCCAAACTCATGTCTATAAGAGGCAGGTTCTCCAAACTCATATCTATTAGAAGCAGGTTCTTCAAACTCATGTCTATAAGAGGCAGGTTCTCCAAACTCATATCTATTAGAAGCAGGTTCTTCAAACTCATATCTATTAGAAGCAGGTTCTCCAGGTAGAGGGCATCGTCAATTTCTCCTCTTCGGTGGCTATACTGTCTCCAATTAACTTATTTTTAATGTTGATTAAAGGTTAAAAATTAAACCTTCACACCATGGAGCTACTGAACCTCAGGTCCATTTTTTTTTAAATTTTCATTATCTTTTTAAGGACTTGCCGAAACTGTAGCAATTAAAACATTAAGTGGTGCTGCAGAGCAAGGTAGTGGTTATAATCATTAACACCTGACTTAAATGCCTGTCCCTATTTGCCCTCTGTTGCACCACAGGTGAAATAAATCAGTACTGCCTTAAACTCTGATACCAAATTGAAATTCAGTTGAAGGTTTTTGTGCTTTTTCAGGGCATTGTAGAAGCACAGGAGGTAAGGCATTTCTCATGGTTAATCTTGTAATGAGGAAATAAGTGGCTTGCTTTCATCTGTTATTCTAATCCTGATGACCCAGAGATTAGATGAGGTCCTGGGATTAGCAGTAGGTCAATCCCAACATTCTCCTCACCCAACCCACCACTCTCCAGACCAATCCCAACATTCTCCTCACCCAACCCACCACTCTCCAGACCAATCCTAACATTCTCCTCACCCAACCCACCACTCTCCAGACCAATCCCAACATTCTCCTCACCCAACCCACCATTTTCCAGACCAATCCACACATTCTGCATGAACTCATTTAGTATGAAAAGTTAAGAGCAGCTTTTGAGTTCATGTCTGGGAAGTAAAAGACTAAGGGATGTATATGTATATTTCCACAGCGCCTGACACAGCAACATCAAAAATGAAGTTTATGCAGTCGCACAGTTGGAGCCCGGAAGTTTTGATTGCACAGGCAAGGACAAACAAATGAACGCAGAACGTTTTAGCCTTTCATGTATTGGCTTTGGCGCTTTTGATCTTGGGCTGCTCTTGCGTCGTGCGTGTCCCTCTCTGCTCCACTTTCAGAAGCTCCGTTAGCCGTTCACATGATTATGTTTAGCAATTTCATCTTTTTAAAGCCTGATGGACATACAGTAAGTATCATATTTCTCACTGCCTCTCCGTCTCTCATGTTCACTCTATTTTCTCTTGACAACACTCAATTGAAGTCTCTCTCTCTCTCTCTCTCTCCCTCACACTCACACACACACACACACACACACACACACACATGTCTGTCCTTGCTTTGTACAGTATGAGTCTTGCCAAACTCCTCTCTTGACAACCCGGCATTTCAGCCTTCATGACTCATCTTGATGTGGTCAGGAGTTCATGGCTGGTATGAAATTGCTGCAGCCCCATACCATCATTGAATAAAACACAATGTCAATACGGCACCCGTGAGAGTACATGCCGACTGAAGACCACAAACACTCCAGAAACTGACAGGAATCTACTTTTAGCTTGCAGAGGTTCAAAATGAGGTGAAGCTGTCTATGAGGGCTTTGAAGATGTGGGTCCCTGGCACCCACGGGAGACAGGCTGGCCGACGCCAAACGTCTGGTTGTGTTTGACCATGACGGACGGGTTTTCCAGCTGGCGCCTCAAGAGAGGAAGCTTGTGTGCCTGATCTCCAGTTGAGCTTATTGGCCATGCTTCTGTTTAAAGGCTTATTTTGGTAGCTGGCCTTCCCTGCATGATGTCTTATCTCCTTCGCTGCACGGGGTAAATACATAGACGTGGTTTTCAAAGATGATCTGGTATTGCACTGGAACACACCAACTTGCATTCAACATGCCGTGAGCAATCGACTAAAGTGGCGAGGCAAAATATGCTTGCGTGGCCTTCGTAAGGCAAGAAAGGGTTCGGCATGGATCACCTCAAGGTCGAATGAAAGCCTTCCGTCTCTGCCCCACTGATTCTGCTAAGTGGTGATCATAGGATTGTCATGTGGGTAATGTGGTGAAATTTGGATCATGTGTTGTTGGATAATGTGTTGTTATTGCTATTTCACACCTGTCTTCACACTCAGCCCCCCGATTGAATGTGTGATGTATGACATAGGCATAGGCAGGGATACACAGACACTGATAGACATTCACACACTCTTACACACACACACCCACACACGAAGAGATACAGACATTTCTATTAACCTTCGAAAAAGATGTCAAATAACATCAAGGGCCCATCAAGTGATCCACTCACAAATCTCTCCAGTGTCTCCGTCACCTTACCCATCAGAGATATGTGACCTGCCTGAGGCCAGCTCCTCTTTATTTCCTTTGGATTTGCATAAAAGATAATTGACTGTTCTTTGATTTTAAAATGAGTAAGTCAAGTGCATAAGGACTGACAAGGTTTTTATTCTATTTAATCGAAGTATTAGTCGAATCTACAATCAGCACAGAAAACAGCCTGTATTTCCATTTGTGTATTTAAAACCAGCAACCAATGCACCTTATTTACATGAAGAGACTGTATGTTCTTGAGAACTGAAGCATAGACTGAAGAAATGTAATGTCAAGAAAGCCTCCTAGCTTGTTTTACCACTGGCTTAAAAGGAAATATACAAACTTGTTAAGGTTGTCAATGGTTACGTAATTTAATGGTATTAATTTACATAAAATTAAGGCAGTACTGATTTAATGGTCTTACTTAATCGTAAATAACAAACCAAACATGTGGGTGTACAGCAACTATTGGAAGAGACATGTCCACCATCCATGCTTATTTACAGCCTTTCTCAATATGTTTTGATTGAAAAAGAATCTTAATTTCAAGGGAGCTTTTCCCCACATATTTCAAAATGTAGGAGCATTTTTGACATGAAGGGGCCTCAAGACTCTCTTCATGAGGTCACATGTTCTCTGGGCACATACAAAAAAACAGACTGTGTTAACAAAAACAAACCAGCGGGGAGTTTCATGAGTCACATGGACGATCGCAGGAATGATGACCGCTCATTATGCTGATGAGGAGGAAAAGAAACACCTCTCCCTTGGCTTCCTTTTTCTCTCTTTCTCTCATCTTCACCCTTTCTCCTCCTATCTCCAGGTACAGTACGTCTCATAGTAATGATGGTGGACGCCAATGGGGCGAAACCAGACAGATGAGGAATGGGGCTTTAACGGTGGCAATTATCATAAAATCAGGATTTGATGGAGCCAGTAGGGAGGCCAGGGGGAGTGTGGAAGGCATATAATGAAGAAAGGGAAACCTTGAAAGCCCAGGGAGTGACAGGCCGAGCCACCAGGAGGTGTGTGGAGACAGAGGGCTCGGGGGTTTCTGAAGACGGATAATTGCCTGTGTGTCGCGTGGTCGCCAGTCAAGGACAGGGCTGTTTATTTACATGTGCTGTGTGAACAGCCGGGCTTGCAGCTCCCAGCCTAATGAGAAATATTAATCCCCTTCCACAGAGCAGGAGCTGTGGCCAACGCACATGGAAATCGCCTTTCCTGATGAAAGACAAAGGGTGGAAGAAACAAACAGGCAGCCGGTTGGTAATGAGGCTGCCGTGTCAAGCGCATGACTCAGGAGGAAGCATGTGTGCCGTCCCGATTGCCTATCTATCAGCCCAGCTCCAGATGAGTCTCCAGCTTCCACTGCAAAACTCATTACAGGCCTGGTATTTGTCAGCATATGCCACTGTGACCCCATGCAACAAGAGACTTCCCATAATCACTACTGAAGGGAAAGAGCCCAGCCACAGAATGTGCACTGGTGGAGATTAAGAAAGGAATTATGATTGATAGCTTGTCTACCAGTGATGATTTAAAAGGCAGCGGAAGACTTGCTGGATAAGCTTGCTTATAAGTCCCTAAAGGAAGAACTGAAACGGGAGTGGTTAAAATGCTATTACAGAAGTGATGGGATGAAAACATTATGGGGAAAATCGAGGTTTCCCAGAGGAAATCCCTCTCCATGACTGAGAACTCCCATCAATATCGCCATGGAAGTCACTGGTCGCTGACATGAAGGAAATAACTGGAATTCTGCAGACATTATCAACTGTTTGGGCTGTTTGAAACTTCAGAGGCTCTTTTCATCTCCATCTCTCTTCCCCACCGTTCCTCTCCCACTCCCCCTCTCCTCTCATCTCATCATCTCCTCAAGATCCTGCTCTAGTCTCATCTTTTCATCTTCGCTCTTCTTTCTCATTCTTCTCATCCTCGTTTCACCCTAAATGGAGCACTCCTCCTCCTGTCTCCCCTCATATCTCACCAGCACCTTCTGCGGTCCCCTTATCTCAGAGCAGCCTCCACCAGCCTCCCCATCAGACGCCCTCTACCCCTTCATCTCTCCTTATCCTCTTCCATCTTCTTCTCCACCCAACCCATTCCATCCGTGAAGATCGCAGGGAAACGGAAACCATGAAAGTCCGATTCACATCCACCTTTTTTTTGCTGCACTGGCGAAGGAATTCAAATGAGGGGCAGAGTCCAGTTCAGAATGAAGATATCAACTACTGACACTGTTGGCCTCTCACCCCGGCGCTGAATAGTAATACGCACTGGGAGAGGCGTGTTGTCAGGCGATGTCTTTCTGTGAGCAGAACCATTCGTGGCAGGGCAGCTCTTGAACGGAAGGTTCAGCGCTGGAAGTTCTGCGAGCATCTCTCAAACTAACTGAACCTGCTGTACTGTTTAAACAGTGTAGTCCACCTCAAGTACGACATGCAGTTCAATAAAAAAGCCTCCAGCTGAAATGCCTCTCAGAGAGACATCGACTCTTAAATCTATTTAAATGCATACATACAAGTCTACACTGAAACTCTCTCAAAGAGCAAGTCAGCTCCTGTTGCAAGAGACAGCCGAAGACATGAAACATTCATGGCCTCCTTTCTTAACTGTTTTTCCTCCTCTCCCTCTCTTTCCGTCTCTCTCTCCCTCTCTCTCTCCCTCTCTTCCACACGGTTTTGCCGAGGAGGAAGAAGGCAGCAGAAAGTGTGCTTGTAAAGCACGGAGGATCAGGAGTCAGGACAGCTAGCAGACAGGATATGTTATATTTATGGCCAGACAGAGAGGCTGGGAGTGGAGGCCGCGGGTAAGAGACACGCACTTCACCACCACCACAGAAACACCACCAACAACCATCGCACCCTGCCTGAACTAGTGTGTGTGTGTGTGTTTGTTGCATACGTGTGTCTAGGTGTAATAAAACAATCAGAATTTGTGCCTGGAACTTAATTCCAAACATGATAATATTGATAGTGAACTACTACTAACTGTAGTGAGGTCATGCCGGGAAATATCAGACTGAGGCTTTAACGTATCGGCCGAGCGATACCAGGGTTGATACACCAAAACTCAAGACAAGATTCGTTTAAGAACAGCATGAAATCAGAGTGGCCACAGTGTCAGTAACAAGATGACTAAGGCTGAATCCCATTTCTCCCGCTACCCCTTCGTCTTTCCCCTTCCCCTCCGTTTTGCGCGTTCATGTGGAGGGGTAGGGCTGTCCCAATTCACGTTAAGACAGAGGGGTAGGGGAAGGGGAAGCGCTTTCTACCGCTCCAAACGGAGATTTTCCGAGGGCACACTTCAAACGGAGGGGTAGACTGATTTCCCTCAATGCATTGCGAACCCGTGATCATTAAAGAAAAAACATCGCGCGAGTCCATTTAAAAATGTCGGAAACAGCAGGGAAAGCATCACACAAATGAAAGTATTTTCTTTGTAATTCATGATTTTAAAACTTGTTTGATGAAATGTTGCATTGTGTAAATAACAGCTGCAGGCGCCATGTTTGTTTATGTCTGGTGAGGGACAGCTGTCGCTCTCCGGTAACGTAACAGCTGACGCTTCGTACTGATGACGTACGTAATTGTTGAAGTGCTATCCCAATTCGAAGGGCTAGCGTTTCAACCCCTTCGGCTACCGCTCCGTTTGAAAAAGCGAAGGCGAAGGGGTAGGGGTAAGGGTAGGGGTAGAGATGAGAAATGGGATTGGGCCTAAGAGTCAATAAGGAAGAGGATACATGTGATCAAACTAGCACAAGAGAGAGGAAGAAGAGGATACATCTGATCAAACTAGCACAAGAGAGAGGAAGAAGAGGATACATCTGATCAAACTGGCACAAGAGAGAGGAGGAAGAGGATACATCTGATCAAACTAGCACAAGAGAGAGGAAGAAGAGGATACATGTGATCAAACTAGCACAAGAGAGAGGAAGAAGAGGATACATGTGCTCAAACTGGCACAAGAGAGAGGAAGAAGAGGCTATAAGTGATCAAAATGGCATCATACTACTGGCATGCCAGGAGGTCCACTAAAGTGAAAAAGAAGCACTGTGAAACACTAAAGGTTGGAGGTAGCCAGAGAGATAAAAGAAACACATACACACATACGCTGTTGGTGCTGAATCTGACCTTTAAAGAGAGCTTTAATGAGTGTATTTCACCAGGCAGTCGTCAAGGGTAAGACATGAGGAAGTAGTGGACTACAGTAAAATGCAGCTTGTAAAAGACTACTATGTATAACATCGGGTGACCAAGTGTCCTTCATTTTGACCCTTTGTCCTGTATCCTGCAACATGAGATAATGTCACGCATTCTCATTGGTCATTTGGTTTTAATTGGCTGACGTAATAACACACGGATGCGTTCTTTTACCCGCCCGGCACATGAGCTGCTTTAGCCGCTGCAGCGTAGTTTCTACCCTAGGTAATACGGCATAGTTTGTACTCTATTTAATAGTGCTACGTCAAAAGCAGCAACTTGGCTCATACAAATGCAACATAGCCAATCTTTTCTAAAAGCCTGGCTTTCATCCAATGGTTGAGAAGAGAGCAGTGAGCGGTCATCAAGAGGTTGTGACAGCCGTCAATCAAACTGTGTAGATGCGGGGCCAGTGAACTCCTCTGCAACGTCACAAAGACACTTGGTAAAGGCTACCAGGTGACATCATGCCTCATCCAATCTTTCATATAGTAAGAGGCTTTTGGCTTAACTGGTGCACTGTGGAATCGACTTGAGGACAAAAAATATGTGTTTATGAGCTGAAAGTCATAATACAAATGTTTCTAATTCAGTTCGATTATATAAAAGTTTCAGGCTATGCATGCATTTATGTAAGCTTGCAAAAGAAATTTTGTTATGCTATATTTATTAGACTATCATTATAAAGTTTTGATTATGAAGCAGGCTATACTGTCAAATCAAACTCCTACTAATTGCCATATGTATTTAAAGCAACAGCATGTAATGATTTGACCCTAAAATAACAGTTTCATAAACATTATAATGGCATACCAATGCCTGCTTCATTGAAACTGTATGCTAAATTTCCAAGGCACCAAGATGAGATGAGCACAAGGAGAAACGCTGTAAGCTAATTACACAAAGTAAAATGGTGCCACAAAATGCGGTTATAAATTCAACAGTGACTCATCATCAAACCAGACGCCTCCCGATTTCTGGTGTGACATTTGTAGACATGAATTAGAACACTGACTTTCTACCTCAGATGTAAACTCATACATTTTTGTCATATTTGACAGACTAACAGAACAGATGTGAAAGTGGTAAAGCATAATATTTCACCGTCATTTGCCGACCACCTCGGCACTCTTTTCAAAAAGTGCTTCCAAAATTGCAAAGAAGTACTCTTCTACAAGAAAAAAAGACTTCAGCAATCATCAACAGGGCTGTTAATCCATATTTGCTGAATGGAGCTTGTCGATAACATGAAGACGAAACCATTCAGTCAACAGATGGGTCCAATGACACAAGTGACATTTCATCCATTGACTCACTTAGTAGCTTCATCATGGACCCAGGCCCGGTATCAATCCAGCATGGCATAGGCAGAGAAAATCACACGTCATGCCCTGCAGTCTAAAGTGATAATGTATACTGGCCTAGGCTGCCCATACCACATAGGGCATAACCTTGCCTACGCTGTTGGTGCAGTGTACACTGAGGTCATAATTGAACTAGCCCCAGTCATAGGATACAGTCAAGTATTACAATATTTAAGTATGAAGCTTACAAATGAGAGGGTAAAAAATATATATCCTTCAGGAAACCACATTAACGTAACATATTTTTTTCTTTAGGAACCTTTGTCTCTATTACCTTACAAAAAGAAAGAAAAGAAATCTCACTTACGGAATGTGTTTATTGATCAAGCAGTGTTTGTTTGCAGTAATTAGAGCTCTCAGTGATTGTGAAAAATGGTCGACGCGGATTTGTGTCGTCGACGCGTCATATAATATTAAAAAAAAAAAAGACGCTAACAGAGCTACCGGTAGCCTACTTTTCATTCGGAAAAGTAATACAAATTTTTCAAAAATTCATTTCACTCACATTACCACAATTACACACTTGTTTTTGTCCCGTTGTGGCTTGGGGAAAAGGGATGCAATATACCCCATTCTGCAGCCTATCGGGATACCTACTGTCGGTGTTACATGTACCCCAAGCACATCGTTTGACCATGTGTTTTTTTTTCTCATAAGCAACATCAATCGATCATTAAATTATTGAAAAAGGTCTCCTCCCTGTTTAATTATTCTGAGATGGCTCATGTTACCATGGAAACAATAAACAAAGCTTGGTTTAGCAGCTGCTGCATATCAGATATGGCTAACAGAAAAGTTGTCATTTTTCTCAATGATGGTCAATTATTAAGAAGTACTACAGTATTTCAAAGAGAACGGGCTGTGGGAGCATAAGAACAGTAAGTGTCTAGCAGCAATTATCATAGACATATATCTATAACTTATTGTAAGGTTTACTCTTAAATGTTTGAAAACAGAACGTCTCATGGAGGATGCTTGCTAACGCTATTTCAGTTATGTTAAGTGCAATGCGGTAAATCAGTGAATTATCAGAGTAGCCTGTATTTTCGTTTGTTCTGAATAGATAACCTCCTCCATTTAGCAATCTTCAAACAAAAGATTGTGGATTTTTTTTTTTCATATGTTGAATTTGAATGTCACCTGCAGCTCAGTTATGTTGCACTTGCAGAGGCTTGATTGCTATTTTGAGTTCCTTTTAAAACTTTCTCTTTACTTTTAAAACTTTATTTGCACTTTCTCTTTACTTTTATAAGCATATTTGCACTCTTAATTTGTATTACTATTTAATGTATTTATTATGATGATTACATTTTTATTAACTTGGTACTCAAATACATTTGAAATTAAAATTCCAACATTTTGAATCATTTTTTAAATTTATGGAAATAATCGTTAGATTAGTCGATTAATCGGAAAAAAAGTCGATAGATTAATCGATTACCAAAATAATCGTTAGTTGCAGCCCTAGCAGTAATCAATGCATATATATATACAGAGTTCTGTGTGTTTTGGTTTTAAAATTAACGAGTTTGTAATGTTTTGGTTTGATAATCACAGAGTTCTGTGTGTTTTCGTTTTATAATTGCAGAGTTCTGTGTGTTTTGGTTTTATAATTACAGAGTTCTGTGTGTTTTGGTTTTATAATCACAGAGTTCTGTGTGTTTTGGTTTTATAAATCACAGAGTTCTGTGTGTTTTGGTTTTACAATCACAGAGTTCTGTGTGTTTTGGTTTTATAATTACATAGTTCTATGTGTTTTGGTTTTATAATTACAGAGTTCTGTTTGTTTTGGTTTTATAATTACAGAGTTCTATGTGTTTTGGGTTTTATAATTACAGAGTTCTATGTGTTTTGGTTTTATAATTATAGAGTTCTGTGTGTTTTGTGACACTAGCTCCATGTGGACACTTCTGCACATGAGCAGAAGATGGCTCAGTTTGGAGCTGGTGGTTGATACCAGCCTACCCCTCTATGCTGCACCCTGGAGTTTTTTGGGAATCAGCAGTAAGTATTAGTCCGGCCTATGATTTAGAAAATAATGTGCAAAATTATATTCCTTGAAAGGGTGACATTTATTTTGTATTTGTAAAAAGTGATTTTGTTTGTTTGTTAATAAATGAACATCATGGGAGCATATATCAGTGTTATTTCCCATTGTACTGTGTGAGGCACCGGACGGTCACCCCACGTTGTTTTAGGGATGTGGCGACTGGACTGGGTAAAGTTGAGGGGGGAAACACTACACAGGAGATTGTGGCTCTCTTATAAAAATATATATTTATTTACACAGGGCTATAAACCCCAAACACAGTGCCCACAAAATAAACAAACAAAAACATTCAGGCCGTACCCCCCGGAACTAAAGTGCGTGGCACCCTGGGCACCTGCTTGGCCGATTAGGCCCAAATAATGGCACCTTCTCAAGGCCCAAAGCCAGGCCCCAAACTAGGCCCAGGCACTTAGCTCGAAGCTAGGTACATTGCTAGCCACTTAAAATAAACACATGAACTAAACACATTGACTAGGCACATTTAACAAGGCACAGAAACTAGACATGAAAACAAGGCACAAAGACAAGGTACAAAAACAGTATCCACACATCTAGATACAAAACCAACTTCACCTAACATCAAGCAAGTGGTTTCTTTGTTCAAACCTTTCACGGCCTCTCATGCCTGTCTCGC
This sequence comes from Sprattus sprattus, assembly GCF_963457725.1. NCBI lineage: Eukaryota > Metazoa > Chordata > Actinopteri > Clupeiformes > Clupeidae > Sprattus > Sprattus sprattus. The sequence continues at coordinate 24,962,603 of NC_137912.1, forward strand.
TCAGCCCATCTCCCCCACATGAAATTAGGCACCCTTTAAATAGGGCACAGCCACAGTGTCTTGATTAGTGCCATCATTGGCATCAGGTGAGCCAGGAACCCACCATTATGGGGGTGGAGTCCAACAGTCTTAAAGGGGCACCATCCCTTTTTGCCACAGTGAGGAGGGGGAGAATTCACCTTCTCACATACTGACTCAAGATTTGGTTTTCCATCAAGAAACTTATGTTGAAATGCCTACTGCTAGGTGAAAATCAGAAGACAAAGAACATTTAAGGGTTAACTTAATTTTTTCTAAATGATTCTGATACTGGTCTTCAGTAAGTAAGAGTTTGTGCATACTGTGATGCAATTTAGATTCACAGTGGAGGCTTGCGATCCCACGGGAGACCCACAGGACCCGTGGGTCTCAATACAAATGAGTGCAGCACAGGACTAATTTTGGTTGAGGAGTGCGGGGAGTGTGTGCGGGCAGGAAGAAACTGATGCATCTGTGGGAGTGGAAGCGGGAGAAAGTCATGACTCTTGGGACTTCCATAAAATATAGATATATGTATGAAAATTAAATAAAGGTAGATTTTTTTTTAACTCAAACTACAGAATGTAGTTGGATGCCACAGTGGATTGTGTGCTTTCCTTTGCGATGACAAGATGTCTTTTGTTCACAGGTATCTCTCCAACCATCGGTACAGTAGAGGAAGAGTGAAGGATGGGATACGTTGAGGGCCTAGTACCGTAGTGAAGAATTATTGGGTTACTTTGCTTCTGTAACCAGATACATTGCTCTAGTTGAGATTTTGGGGTTTAGATTTATCTCCTTCCATATCATCAGCCGAGAGAACACAACCAATTAAATGACAAATAGAGTACCAGATGATTGAGGGAGAGACAACCCTGGCGTTATCTGGACCATGGTCCAAACAAGTAAGAATGGGGAATATCACACGATGGACTGCATTTCGGCACATATTGTCACTGTCAACCATTCAAGTG
>NC_137912.1:24968594-24971094 GCF_963457725.1 Sprattus sprattus
ATCTTGGATGGAGTAAAACTCCTTTTTTATGGAATAATGCATAACCTTGTGGTGGACATCTTGAAAGTAACCATAAAAAGATATGATTATTAAAATATACAAAGCTCTATGGGATTCTTTTTTCCCTTCAAGTGTACCTAGAACAAAGAATGGGAGGAAACGCATGAATTGCAAGTTCCTACCCGCAGTCCATGGCCACACCAAACTAACAATTGGAAACAGTTCTTTAACAAATAACCCTAGGTATATTTGAGAATCTAGACTATATGTAATTTAACTGGATTCATAGCATTGGCCTTACACTTATGAGAAGTAGGGACAAATTGAGCAGTAAATTGGTGCTCGGTCTCATGGTGAATTGCGTTTTGTAAATCCTGCTGGGCTTTTTCAATGATGGACAATTACCAAGACACAACGTTTCGATTTAAAACAGTTCTGGTAGGTCAACTCTCACACGCACACACACACACACACACACACACACACACACACACACACAGATATACACACGCACTCACACTCTGACTCACACACTGTAATTAATTCATGTGGCATGAACTGCAGCCATTAATCAGCTCTGAGCCCCTGGCACTGGCTCTGCTATGCTGAGCCAGAGCCTGGCCATGGGTCACCACCAAGAGAAGCGCAAGGCCATGAGAGGAGGTGCAAGAACCGGAACTTTGAAGAGACGGACGAACCACCAGGGAGGAGATCCTCAGGGGCATCAATGCATCTGATCTCACTGTGCAGCCTCACAATGCCCAGTGATTCACATTACAATGACCATGGTGCCATGGCATGTTGTGCATGGTGCAATGCTTGTGTGTTACATAACCCCATTGACACACACGCACACACGCACGACACACACACACACACACACAGGCCACATGTATGAAGCAAGAGGACAGGCTGCCAGACCTGAGAAATCTCAGTCTGCTCTCCAGTTAGTCACACCTCCGTGCCTGTCAGTCATCAGCTCACTTCAGCTTCAGCAAACTCAGGGAAAAATATCAGAAGAATTCCCCTGATGACTGAGTGAGTCACTGTGCTTCAGCCCGGGGCCTTGGGTAGACACAGGCAGATCGGAGTGAGTCACTGAGCTTCAGCCAGGCGGATCTGGGTTCTCCTGCATGGTCCCTGGGAACACACAGAGGCAGGGGGGGGGGGGGGCTGGGGTAGGGGTATGAGTAGGGGAAGGCTTCCTCCCCTGAGCACACACCCCACCTAAGAGTCAGGATTGCAGTCAGTTGCAGGGTCCTGAGGGCTGGCGGAGGGCGTTCACAGGGTGCAGGAAGGTGGATGAAGGGGGTAATGGTTTCCTGGGCCACTGTGTTTGTAAACATCTTGCATAACACCGCAGCACACTGTGCAGAGACTGCAGTGCCCCCCCACCACCACCATCACCACATAAACGTAAAACACGCACAGACATATACATGCACATATACACACACATAGACACACACATATATACACACACATATAAACACACACATATATATACACACACACACACACACACACGCCTCTCTAAATCCCCTTTTAATTCCCAAAGCTGGAACCATTCCAGCTCTACTTTGCCAGCCTTTGCCACCGCTAGCATGGAGATACCTTGGCAACAGTAGAGAGGGCACAGTGATGCTGTAGGGAGGTGTGTGTGTGTGTGTGTGTGTGTGTGTGTGTGTGTGTGTGTGTGTGTGTGTGTGTGTGTGTGTGTGTGAGTGTGTGTGTGCGAGTGTCTGTGTAAGTGTGCGAGTGTCTGTGTGTGTGTGAGTGTGCGAGTGTGTGTGTGAGTGTGCGAGTGTCTGTGTGTGTGTGTTTGTGTGTGTGTGTGTGTGTGTGAGAGAGAGAGCGAGAGAGTGTGTGTGTGTGTGTGTTTTTGTGTTTGTTCTAGGGAGACCCTCAACCCTTACTGCAGTATCCTGCAGGAAAGATTTTGCCTTCCTCATGTAGCAGGCAGCTGACACTAAATCACATTATTATGACATTAATATTCTCTTCATTAAAATGACTCAGTGCCTCAGTAAACATGAACTGAATTCATACACCGTAATATTAAATGATAATTTGCCTAATTTGAACTATTGCATAACACTTTACGTCTAAAAGCTCTATAAAATTGGAAATTAGTTCTGGGAATGTGATGTAAGTAAAACACAGTGATGAACCTTCATGTGATGACCATACCCCACAGGAGTCAGCACACACACACACACAGCCAACTGCTAGCTAATGCTAACACATACTGGAACCTGTTTCTCTATTGCGCAATTCACCAGAATCCTAATCACAACACCTTGCTCGGCCCCACAAAATCAGCATACACAGTGACACCTAACCGTGTGTGTCTTACCCTAAAATAGCTATATTCAAGCTCTCTTGGAGAGTCTTAAACTCTTCTGAGGTCAAACGTTTTCAGATGAGCTGGACTGTGTATTGCTTAAAGTATTCAAGAACAAATAAGTTTGCCTTACATTATGTTAGTTGTTCTAACATG
>NC_137912.1:24976094-25011094 GCF_963457725.1 Sprattus sprattus
ATCTACAGAATACTCTACATAGGCTACTTACACCCGCTAGCCAACTGTTAAAAGGAGTATGTGTTTGTGTGCGTTTGTGTTTAATTCTGATGGAATATATACGCATGTGTACTATTTATTCAGATTTAAACTCAGATCACACTTAACACCAAGTCTCATCTAGCGTATCCCCATACCTACCGTACTGTGTCACGTCACAGCAGAAATGCACTGAGCACAGCAGTGGCTAAAACATGAGTGTGGAGGCGCATCTGTTTAGAGCAGACCCGCGTGATTCTGACCGGCCCGCGAAAGATCGCATGATAATTAGAAAACATATATATTTATTTTTTTGCACAATTCTGAAAACATTAAATATTTAATATAGGGCCAGAGGTGCCCAACCCGTCGATCATGATCGACGTGTTGATCTCGGAGACTTTTCCTGTCGATCTCTCAAAAAAAATAATCATTTTCGTTTTCGAACTGTTTTCTTACAGACTTTGGAAGACCATAGTCAGAAAATATCTCTGAACACAGCTGAAGTGTTCTCAGGAGGATTCTTAAATTGAACTTGAAATTGAATAAGGCGCCAGATTTCTAGAGACTTCCAGGCGAAAAACACATCGTTAACAGCCCTGTATCCAGGTTTGCCCAAACAGTAGGTGCTGCGTGTGCTTTCTATAACTGTGTATGCATGGCAAGTGTGAGAGCGGCGAAGTTGCGTAGTGGCCGCGAGCGGTATTGCAGACAGATAGAGATTTTAAATTGGATATGAAGATTAAATCTGACACATAGTTTCAGCGTTAAACTAATAAAATAAATGCTGTCTGTGGTTCTATATGGGCTGTGGAAATAATTTAGAAAAATTATAGTTTGAGATGGATTGATAATTGATATAATTGAGAACCCCTGGTTAAATGTGTTCTTGGTCAAATCAATTTGAAAGCTGGACCAAAGTGTTTGATTTAATTCAATTACAACTAGGCCTAGTACAAAGATAAGCTGTAAGTGCAGTTTGGAGTCTGGACGGTCTTTTTCTCTCAACGGCTCAATAGGTAGATCTTGCCTTCACCAAGGCAAAGGTTGGTGATCTTGGGCCTAAAAAGTTTGGGGACCACTGATATAGACATATAAAGTCAAAAAGGCAACAAAACTGGGACACTTTTCTTTACAGTTACACAGTTCAGTGACTTGTTGTCTTGTTGATTTTGGCTACAAAGATGATGTGATGTCTTTAGAAAGCTAAGAAAATCCCTGTTTCAATAGTATATGAAGCTCAAAATGCCCTTTTTTATTAATGTGACTGAAAATGAGTCAAATGATTCACATTTTGTTTATCATTTTGGAAATTCAATTTTAATAAATTATATTTTTGAAAGCTAACGTCACATTTGAATTGCCAAATAATAACATACACTCTTACCCGGTCAAAACAATGCCATTTACTGCTTTTTATATAGAAATAAAATGTATATTATGCATAATTGAGTTCGGCATTTTGGCCCGGCCCTCCAAAATATTTTCAGTTGCTCATTTGGCCCCATGGGAAAAATAATTGCCCACCCCGTGTTTAGAGTCTGTCTCTGTTTAGAGTCTGCCTCTGTGTGGAGGCACCTCTGAGCCAGAAACAATTTAAATGTAAAAGCGCCCCATGGGTTCGGCTGTCGAAGCATCTCCCCTTTCGACATCCAAAATGTGTGTGAGCATGAGTGTGTACTGTATGTTCCGTATCTTAAATGTGTGTGAGCGTGAGTGTGTACTGTATGTACCATCTCACGCATGTGTGAGCGCGAGTGTGTACTGTATGTACCATCTCACGTATGTGTGAGCGCGAGTGTGTACTTTATGTCCCGTATCTGAAATGTGTGTGAGTGTGTACTGTACTATATCTACCGTATCTCAGTGAAACAGAGACGGTGGTGGTGGGGGTGGGCGATGTGTGGAGGAAAGCTATCCTGCTATCTATCCCCTGGTTTTGCATTTTCTGCTTGTGAGTTGGTCAGCTGTGAGAGATGTGGGAGAGGAGAGGCAGGTACAGGGGGGTTATTTTATTGATTCAGGTCCTGGTGCAGCACGCAGCACCGAGATTTACTGCCTGAGAGGAGGCTGGGGAGGTGGTTGTAAGTGAGTGTGTGTGTGTGTGTGTGTGTGTGTGTGTGTGTGTGTGTGTGTGTGTGTGTGTGTGTGTGTGTGTGTGTGTGTGTGTGTGTGTGTGTGAGTGTGTGTGTGAGTGTGAGTGTGTGTGTGTGTGTGTGTGTGTGTGTGTGTGTGTTTGTGTCTGTGTGTGTGTGTCTGTGTGTGTGTGTAAGCGTTTGTGTGAGTGTGTGTGTGTGTATGTGTCTGTGTGTCTGTATGTGTGTGTCTGTGTGTGTGTGTGTGTGTGTGTGTGATTGTGTGTGTCTGTGTGTGTGTGTGTTCGTGTGTGTGTGTGTGTGTGTGTGTGTGTGTGTGTGTGTGTGTGTGTGCGTGTGTGTGTGTGTGTGTGTGTGTGTGATTGTGTGTGTGTGATTGTGTGTGTGTGTGTGTATGTGTGTGTGTGTGTGTGTGTGTGTGTGTGTGTGTGTGATTGTGTGTGTGTGATTGTGTGTGTGTGATTGTGTGTGTGTGTGTGTGTGTGCGTGTGTGTGTGTGTGTGTGTGTGTGTGTATTTTGAGAAGAGAGAGGTGTGGAGGCACAGGCTTGTCTATGAGCCTTAAATAAATAAATAACCCAATGATGAAGAGCTGACAGGAATGGAGGAAGGAAGGTTGTAAGGGGGCTGCGGCAGTCAGCCTGTGTGTGTGCGTGAACCCATATCTTGTGTGTGTGTGTGTGTGTGTGTGTGTGTGTGTGTGTGTGTGTGTGTGTGTGTGTGTGTGTGTGTGTGTGTGTGTGTGTGTGTGTGTGTGTGTGTGTGTGTGTGTGTGTGTGTGTGTGTGTGCATGAACCCATATCTAGTGAGCGTGTCTGTGTGTGTCTGTGCGTGTATGTGTGAACCCATATAGTGAGTGTGAGTGTGTGTGTGTCTTTGTGCGTGTGTGTGCGTGTGCGTGAACCAATATCTAGTGAGTGTGTGTGTGTGTGTGTGTGTGTGTGTGTAAACCAATATCTAGTGAGTGTGTGTGTGTGTGTGTGTGTGTGTGTGTGTGTGTATGTCTGTGTACGTGTGTGTGCGTGAGCCCATATCTAGTGAGTGTGTGTGAGTGTGTGTGTGTGTGTATGTGAACCCATATCTAGTGCGCTAAACTCCGATCCTGGCAGGGACATGGGGGAAGGTCCTTAATGGTGTTTTTAATGTCCTTTGCATTTGTCCTCTCAGGGATTGGTCCGAGGGAGAATGGGAGAGAGAGACAGAGAAAGAGAGGAGAGAGAGAGAGAGAGAGAGAGAGAGAGAGAGAGAGAGAGACAGAGAAAGACAAGAGAGAGAGAGAGAGAGAGATAGGGAAGAATTCTAGTAGCCAAGTTTCTGCATGCGTCTGACTCACCAGAGGACCATCCATACATCACAATGCCCAAAGCCAATGGGGCTGAGCTCCCCCACACTGCTGCAGTCTCAGCCCCGTGTCAGACACTGGTCCTGCTGTGCGCCTGAGGCAGGCTGAATCAGTGAGCAGTGTTGCAGTGCTGTTTTTACTGGACCTCACTGCAGTCTGCACTCCTCAGTAATCCCCCAGTCTGGAGAAGAGAGGAGGTTGCTGGAGAGTCCTGCTGCACTGCTTGAAGAGGCACAGAGCAGCCTGCTGGAGGCCCCGAGACCTTTTGAAAGTCAGCAGCCGGCGGTGGTGCGGCGCCACGCATCCGGTAGCTGGTGGTTGCATAAGCCCAAGCTCCCCGCCTGAAATCAAACGCTTCCTGCACATCAATGCTCACAGCGAGCCCTCGTGTGAACTCACTCGCTCGCTCGCACACTCCACATCTCCCGTCCCGATCTGCCTGACAGGAGGCGTTCTCCGTGAGCCGCGGATGCACAGAGGCCCGGCTATCAACCCAGAGTGTTTTGGGGTCTTTTTGATCTCTACTAGCCCACCCCCCCCCCCACCCCCATCTTTCTTTTATGATCAGATCTGAGGCTTTAGTTCCTCTGATCCAAACATTTATCTGCGTTCATCGGTATTGATTAAAATAAACACTCTGCATGGGACATCAGTTCTAAAGATCAGAGAGAGAGAGAGAAAGCGAGAGCGAGAGAGAGAAAGTGAGAGAGAGAGAGAGAGAGAGAGAGAGAGAGAGAGAGAGAGAGAGAGAGAGAGAGAGCAAAGAAAATGAAATGCTTCTGCTGGTTGGATATACCACAGAGGGAAGAGCTCAACAAACAATTCACAGGGAGCTAATGCTGCTAGTGCACCTTAGCCAAAGCTACTGCTGTCACCGATTCTCCTTTGTTGTCTTTTGACAGCTGTCAGTCTCCCAGAAACCTGAGCACCATACAGGCACACAGAGCAGCAGCCATTATGAGGCTCCATCCAGCCAATCAAGGACATGGCCACCTCATACCACCCACTGTGGAATGAACCTCCTGGGGGAGTGAGGATCCGCTGGCCTGACTGAGTGTGAACATTGATGATGCAGAGGAGAGGCGATCAGACATGTCTGTGCAGAGTGTGTGGAGGCAGAGCCCATGGAAGTGGGGATTATTGGGCCTGTCCTTCACACTGCCTCTTTTCCATTCCCTCTGGGACACCTCGGGCTCCAGCCATTATGAGGAGAGCTGATTGTCCATCTTGGCAGCGCTGGCTTGGAGAATGGGCCCGCTAACCGCTGGGAGTCCCTGTGGTGAAGGAACCCGCCATGCTGTCCACTTCCTCTCCTCAGCCCCATCCATCACTCCTCAGTGCATCCCTCCACACACCTCCCCCTCACTGTCTCACTAACCTTCTGCGTCATTCATTCCTCTTCTTGCTACAGTGTTGTCCTTACCTATTTGTTTTGAATGTATATGAACTGAACTTGACTGGGCTTCAGTGCAAAGCAATGTCCTGCTGTGTGATTCATCCACCAGGGCATGCATGGCCACGTGAACAGCTGACATTTCATATGTAGGCCATCAGCCCACAGAGGACAGCAGAACATGGAGAATGCCCAGCAAAAGTTCGCCAGTACATTAATCAGAAATGTTGATGGATACTAAAAGAAAGTAATACTGAACAAAGGAAAGATTGTGTGCCTTGTGAGCACCTTCCTTGAGGTGGAGCGTTGCTGCCTAAACTGTTAGCATACGCTCCTCCTCAGCTTGTGCAACCAGAGGGGACGTCTGAGGAACGGAGGTTTCTGCATGGTGCTCTCGACGGAGAACGGAGAGCAAACTACAATGGACTCAGAATTGTCTGCTTGTTCAATCGACTCATACTCATTCAGCTCGACTCATTCAGCACACATTAGCTGACGAAAGAGCAGGTTTAAACCCTTCTGAGACAAGGGGGCGAATATTGTCAGATCCCTCACTGGTTTTGTCTGCTAAATCCACATCAATTAGCGCTCAAGAATAGGAAGGGACAGGTTAAAGATGCTTAAGCCTTCAGACTAGCGAAGCATGAAGAGAGCTCCTCTCAGAGACGCTAAGGAAGAGATTTAGTTACTTTGTGATGGAAGTGGAGCTGTGAGAAGAGCCCCCCAGTGTGTGAGAACCCAGAACAGCATCACTCAACCGTTTTCTGCAGCAGAAACTACCCAAAAACACATTCTGACAACGGGCACGTGTTCAAAAATAGCACACTGATGAAAACCACCACAGCTCCGTTTTTTTTTCCCCCTCAAGAATAGCACCGATAGAATTCAAAGAAGAAAGAACAGACCAAAAGCACCGCACACACAATGGAACAGGCCATCCAGGCAGGCTAGTGAAGCCACAGAAGGCCATAGCACAGACCCCACACAAACAGAGCCACCAGACAGGCAGGAGCAGAGCGAGACAAGAAACACCACACGTAGACACGCGTCACCAGAAAGGTGAGAGAGAAATAAAATCCCCCCTGCAATATCTTTTCCTCGCTGTATTAAGACACATAGACACATGCAGAGCCAAGACACACGGACACATGGGGCGGCGTGTCCAAAATGTCAGGCGGGATTAGGAGAGGAAAGGTCAGAGTGGGGCTGTGAAAGTGAGCCCCACTCTCTCTCTCTCCGTCTTTGGAGCGGTAGTGTGTGTGTGTCTCCCCTCCCAGCAACCCCCACCCGCCTACCGGCCCCACAGTGCCATGTCCTATGCGTGTGACACTGGGGGGGGGGGGGGGGGGGGAGGAAGAGTGAAGGCTGCCTCGCCCCTCGGAGATGAGAAGCAGGCAGTGAGGGAGGGAGGGAGAGCCTCATGGGGTATTCAATCGGCGTGTCGCAGCATGTCGCAGATTGAGGGATTTGGGCTGTGTCGTTTATTCCACATTATCATGTACTTGTCTGACAAGCTATTCTGGGATTCCTCATTTTGACAGCGCCACTTAAATCTCCTCCGCTGACCTGTGCCCACGGTGTATGCTCACCATCCAGAAACAGATTCAGCATATAAAACACACACACTGTCACGCACAGCGACAGCCACACGCACACATCCTCACACACACATCCACACACACATACAGCGACACACATACACACACACACACACACACACACACACAGACACAGCCACAGCCACACACACTCACACACACACACACACACACACACACACACACTATCACACACACACACACACACACACACACACACACACACACAACCAGGTTTGCACTGAAGATGGAATATCCTGCCCTGCAGTAATTCAGTTGGCAACTTCCCAACTGCTTAGAGTGAAAAATGTTTCATTACGGCAAACACAGTGGGCCGTGCTTAACGGTGCTGTTCCCAGATCTGCGGGCTGCGGCCTTATCTGCACTGACCCTCTAGCGGTAAACACCACTGCTGCGACGCCTGCTGCACTCATTACACCACACGCAGGACACACAGGAGAGGGGTCAGACCACTTCACCTCTCACAAATTAATGAAATTAACTGAAGGAATTGGGAATCGCATTATACACATGAGCTAGCCTCCATTTCGGCAAAGTAGCTGACAACACAAGGGAAAATAATCCAATTAATTTCTAAACTCTTCTAAATTCTAAACTCAAAAAGAGGTGTAGGTGTTATACCCCTCCAGCATGCATTTCACTCAGTTAAATGACATACCGGTAGTTTTATATCCTTGAGTGGGAACTCTCTCTCTCTCCCCCTCACCCTCTTTGTCTCTCTCTCCACCCCTCTCTCTCTCTTTCTCTCTCTCCCTCTCTCTCTCCCTCCCACTCTCCCTCCTGCTCTCTCTTCCTCTCCCTCTGCCTCTCTTTCTCTCTCTCTCTCTCTCCCTCTCCCTCTCTCTCCCTCTCTTTCTTTCTCTCTCTCTCTTCCTCCCTCTCTCTCCCTCTCCCTCCCTCTCGCACGCACACCTTCCCTGCTCCCTCTTCCCACTGCCTGCCAAGCTCATCTGCTCTCCTTCCGCCCTGCATCCTGCCGTCCCACCACGTGCCCTGCTCTCTCCGCCAGCGTCTTCCCTCCTGCACTCCCCCGTGCCTCCATTCCTCTTTTTCTGTCCTCTTTTTGCTCTTCTGTCATTTCCATTCTTTTTCCATTCCCCCTCTTTCTCTCAGGCTAATCCCTCAGCCCCAGCACCATCTCCGCTCCTGTGCTTGCAGCGTGTTCCACTCCTCAACGTACGCACACTCCTCTGTCTGTGATCAGTGTTCTGTCCGTGTGACCACCAGTGTTCCTCTGTCTCTGGGGACTCATCGGTGCTTCCTCCTGTGGTCTATCAGCACATTTACTCCTCCACAGCCAGCCTCAGTATTCCCCTTTCACCGCTCGTCTCTCTACTCAATCCAGCATTGTCTTGGTCACACCGAATCAAAACAATACCATTTTCAGTTCCCTAGCACCAACAACACTAAGGGGACAAAACCCAGTGACACAAACACGAAAGACCGGACAACACACACTAGAAACGCACCATAGTACACAACAGTGTTGTGATGAAAACATGAAAGAGCAGATACACAACACCAGAGGACATTAAATACCATAGCAGAAGCAATACCATAGTGCAAACCACACAGTGATGCAGAGACAACACATACTAAGAAGAACACTATTGCACAGACTCTTAGTTGTCCCGGAAACCACATATCTATCTCGAAATATTCACATGAACATTTAACGCCTTCTCATGATGCATATAGAACATTCATCTGAGCTCAGGATTCTAATGGCTTTTTTGACTTTCCCATTTTCTCATTCCATACATTTAACTACCACATACAATGGTCATTATTTCCCTGATGGCTTGGCAGTGCTTATGGGGTTCTACAATGAAGAGTCCCCCTGAATAGTTTGGATTAAAATGACAACCTGGTGATGACTAATGAGTGTGGGCGTTTAAGTCGTGAGCTTGATTAATTGGCGATCCTGTGTAACAGGCTAATCTGCTGCAGTGTGTTAGGGGAGCAGGCCTGGGATGACTACCCTGGCTGGTACCAGAGCTGCCCAGACCGGCTGGGTATCAGAGGAGAGAACACATCATATATGTGTTACAGTCCACAGAGGATAATACTGTGGAGAACCCATTTGTTGTATACCTGAATCTTCTCCGGTACACTCTACAAACGACTGGGTAAACAGGATGGTAAAAGCTATTTCAGGGAATGTGACCCCGCAGGGAAGGATGAATTCAGACTGAGAACTCTCAAGAGTAACACTCAAACTGAGTCAAAGCAGGTTGTGGCCAGAGATTTCTCTGTCAGGCTGGAGAATGTCCGTAACAGAGGAAGACTGCCTCTGATATTGCACAAGGGGTAGGGTGACATGGCACTGAGCTGTCAAACAAGAGAAGAGATTTTTGTTCTGCATGTATTTGAGCCTAAATGTGACGGCACAAGTAGGGATTAAATCTCAATCTCCTAAACTAGTTTATCTCTAACAGCCACTGGATGTTTTGACGTAGCTGGCCATCACCTGAGCCCCAGTTAAGCTGACCTGAGCATAGGTGAACTGCTCAGACCGAGGGTCGGACACCAGATAAATGATTGGGCAAAACAGGTTACCATGTCAACAGTGAAGGCCTCTTATTGGTGTTCTGAACGGGACAGTGATGTCTTTCCGTACAACAATAACATTAATAATATTTGTATTTATATGCCAATTATCAAGCATAGACGGTCAAAGTGTTTTTACAACCCATATCAATTAACAAAAGATCAACAATGCTAATAGGACATAAAAAACCCTAAACAAACATAATAGGGTAATACAGATTCTAATAAAAAGGAGAGAATACCTAAATATATACATACGTAAAAATATAGCAGAGGAAAGTATAAAAACCTAAAATAAGTAGAGGAAAAATCAGACGAAGGCTGACGAGGGCTGTTCCAAAGTCTGGGTGCCACTACTGCAAAGGCACCTTTTGTTCTTAATCTTGATTTTGGAACAGCCAAGAGGGTCTTGTGTGAGTACCTTAAGTGCCTTGGAGGGGTACAAACAACACCAACAGGGTACACCAACTAAGCAGTTCCTGTATATAAGTGGGAGCTTGACCATGAAATGCCTTACAAGTGATTGAAAGAATTTTCAGTTCAGAAAAGAGGGCATTCCGGGGATTAAGTCATGAGAAAATAAAGGCATGGATACTTTTTTGAATATCTCCATGGTCTAAAAATGACCTCACTTTGGCAATATTTCTAAATTGATAAAAACAGGATTGCACCGAGGACTTAAAATGATCTGACACACACCCACATTTCTGGACACCAGTTCTACATGTGCTGACAAATCCACAAGAGATGAGTAAAAACCAGTTAGAAGAGTGGCCTGTCCCAATTATAAGTACCTTTGTTTTTACGGCGTTGAATTGAGGGAAATTACTAATGTCAGATATGCCTTTTTGGATAGTCTGCAACTCGCTCACCTCGTGTGGCTTGAAAGACAAGTAAATCGGAACATCACCAGCGTAGAAATGAAAATTGACATCTTGATGTCTAAGGACATGACCTAGTGGTAGCATACGTACAAAGTAAAAAGTAAGGGTCCTAAAATAGATCCCTACGGGACAACATAGAGAACAGGAGAGGCAGAAGATATTTAATCACCCACAGACACCACAAAACATCTGCTCTTATGATAAGATCTGAACTACCGAAGTACAGATCCTGTGATACCCACCCTAGGCAGACTCAGTCTGTCAATTCAAATACTATGGTCCACAGTGTCATACCCTATACTTAGATCAAGCTAAATTAAGACGGACATCTCCACAGCATCTGCACTCAACAGTATGCTATTCCAGACTCTTAGAAGAGCGGTTTCAGTACTGTGATGATGCCTGAAACCAGACTGAAGTTTAATTTTGCCCCTAAGATATCTAGTAGCTGCTTAGCAACTGCTTTTTCTAATTACTTTAAAAAAAAAATGGAACTTTGACGATAGGCCTGTAACTGCTGTTTTTTTCAGCAGAGGCTGCACAACTGCCAATTTGAAATTGTCAGGAACACAGCCAGTAGTAAGGGAGTGGTTTTGGAGCTCCAGCAATGCAGGTCCCATAGAGTCAATGACCCGTTCCAAACCCTAGGGGGAACAATATCCATAGGACTGGAGGAGGGTTTAGCACTGTGTACTATACCTAGATATTCAAATTACATAGTGAAATAGGTGGAAAAGAGCTCAACAACACCAGACTGGAGCCATGAACCTTCACTACAGTAGCAGGTGAAGCGATGTAACTATTTACCTTATTTCTAAAGAAAACAAGGAATTCCTCAAGGTCAATTCAAGATGGAATTGAGTCTTTAACTGGGTTCACTAAGGTGTCGGTTGTACCAAATAAGAACTTGCCACTTTAACTTTAACATGACAGGTGAAGGGCAGTGAGGAAAATCTCTCCCGCTCAGTGGGTTGTGGTTAAGAGCCCACAGCCAGCCTCTTTGCCCTGCTCCATGGTTATATGCTGCCGGCCACAACATCATGCAACCTCTTCTGGGGGATGGGTTCCATTTTACACAGCCTTGCTTCGCCCATCTATTACTCCCAGCTCAGTTTGTGCTGTGATTATAGTATGGCATAACTTTTCCCTAGATGAATCAATACCCCACTCTGAGTGTCCCACCAATCAGAGGACAGTGGAGGTTGCTAAGTGTGATGACCTAGACATTTTAAAAGGAGCAACAACAATGGCGGCAGGGCTAGACGAAGCAAAACATCCAGTAGAAGTAACGCTAGCAAACATTGAATAATTGAAGCCTGAGCAAGAAGAATGTGCAAACAATCCCCAATGGAGCATGGCCATACCCTATTCACAAAGTGAATTTGAGTCTGGTTGTACCAGGCTTAATTTTACCCCTTTTTACACACATACACAGACCAGTTTAACTAGCTACCACATTGGTTACTATTAACGATTTATTGGATTGTTCCTGATACAGACTAGCCTATTAAGCTTATTAGCCTATTTTAAATGTCATCATAGGATAGCACTCAGTTGATTACCCCATTAACCTACAATCTGTCTATTAATCAGTGGGTTAAAAAAGGGAAAAGACCGAGTTACCTGTCCAATCCTCTGCATAACTGGGCTACAGATTGAATTGTGCCTTGTCAAAATCAGTGACAGATGTCTAGACCAATATGAATCTCGTAAATTACACATTTAGTGAGGGCTTATTATGTTATGGGTCACAATCTGTTTGAGGGGACAAGATGTATTAGGCTAACACTCATCCCTTTCCGATAATTGTAACCTATTTTAGTCACAATTCTATGGTTAAAATATTGTTTGAATAATTACTAAATATATTTAGTATTGGTCACATTATGTTGGGTGGGCTTGTGAGTAAATGGGCATGATGCCGCTTGGATCTCTGGTTTGACCGCCAGACAGCGGTACCTTGCCCAGCACCAGCTCCCATTTCCTGTGGTTAGCCACAACCGCTTTGAGGGCCAGAGCATCCCCCACCACTGTGAGGAGTACATTATCTACCTCAGGCTCAGAGGCAAGGAGAGCCGTGGGAAGCATCATGGCTGCTCCTGCTAACAGAGGACAACAGATCTTAGACGACAGGCCTCTTAGCGTGCCGAGCCTATTTCTCTTCCTGTCACCATCCTCATTCCCCAACCCTGCCGTCTCTCCCTCCCTCCCTCCACTCTCTATCTTTCTCTCACTTTCCCCCTCTCTCTCTCACCCTCCCTCCCTTCATCCACTCTGTTTCTCTCTCTCTCCTTCTCTGCCTCCCTCCCTACCCCTCTCCCTCCATTATCTCTCTCTCTCTCTTTCCTTCTCTGCCTCCCGCCCTCCACTCTCTCTCGCTTTCTCATTCTCTCTCATTCTAAAGCAGATTCTTTCCCTCCTTTCTCAACATTATTTATGCCCTCACTCCATATCCTTAAGAAATGGGGGTAAGGAGCAAAATGTGGTTTCCTCTCTAACTGGGTTACATGTTTCTGCAAATAGCCATAGCATATAATGGGGAAGGACCCCCCCCCAACACACACACACACACACACACACACACACACACACACACACACACACACACACACACAAACACACACACACACACACACACAAACACACACACCACACACACACACACACACACACACACATCCTGATTCTCCAAAGTCTCTGAAGCCTCTCTTGAGACTAAGGCAGAAAAACACTGTATACACTTCTCCATGTGCTACCTAACACCAAACAGGCCATGCGCTCTTTCAAATCCTCTGGTTTAAAGTCTTTAACCCTCAGGCCTGGTACCCACCCATACCCAGAGGCGTCAGCATCCCCCTGCTGGGATCCTCTCTGCCTCCTCAGACCCGCCAAGCAGACCCATTTCTACCATAATAACAAAAGAAGCAGGAGCCGTACTAGCATGCGGCATCAAGTTGCTTTTGAGGATCCGTTGCTAAAAATTCTTCAGACATTTTTTTCTTCCTCCCCTCCACGCTCTTTTGAAAATGTGTCCTCTGTCAGGAGAATGTTTGACTGGGTGAGATTAGCCTTTCAATCCTGCTGGGGAAAAAAAACATCGAGACATGTCCTCAGCTGTCATTTCTGGTCATTTTCATTTGCCATGATAGCCATTTTCACTCTGTTTATCAGCTCTTCCTCAAATTGTCCATTAGCAAGAGAGTTAGAGAGTGTGGCTCTAGGGTGTTTTTGTGTCAAACAGATTCTGAATCAGGACTTCTTTTTGATCAATATAAGGTTAGGATTAAGTTGAAACAGGGTTGGGTTATTCCAGTGTTAGGCTGCTTAGGTAAGAACAGATCAAGGGTTTGGTTAAAACAGTGGATCGGTTCAGTGCCATGGCACGTTTTCTGCTATCAAGCAGATGATGGATAGACATGCAGATGGTTTTAAGGCCAACAATATGCATTCATCTCATGTTTCTCTATAATCTTCATTTAGCATGCCGTCCGCTGTGTCATGTGATGCCAGCCATGAAAGCAGCGATGGGGATAAAGTGAAATGACAGACTGAAAGGATGGTGCCAGGTCTCACTCCCCCCCCCCCCCCCCCACTCACTCTCTCACCCATATGTGTTGACTATTGGCTTTGCGTCAGATCAGCTGAAAGCAGTGATTTCCCCATTATGTGAATGCCTTGAATTGTATTCCTTTACTCTAGTCCATAGAGCAAGTTGATATTTCCGTTTTAAACCCCATCGTGGAACATAACACAATAACAGAAGAACAACGGTGTAATTGACGGCTTAAGTGGGCTGCATCAGAGGCCACTATTTATGGATTAATTTGTTTTGGTCCAATCAAGGCCCACATCCTGTGCATCAGCTTCTCCCCTGCATCTGTGCTGGCCTTGCATTCCCTCTTGTTAACAACATATTTTACAAGAAAAATCTTCCCACAGTTTGTCATTTTAAACAGGTACCTCATGTTGCACTGACTCTGTTTTTGAGAGTGTCAGGTCCGCAGACGGTATTTCTTTGAGGAATCAGTTGTGTATAACAAGAGGGCAAGCAAGTCGTAAGCCTTAAATTCACCATGGAACAGAATAGCTGCAGTCCCCAGCCAACCAGCAAAACTCCATAACTTATACCAGAGAGCAAGTAGCAGCTTAACGTGGGAACTAACCGCACAATACTCCTAAATGACACACTCAGAAGTCCCATCAGCCACTCCACAGCACCGTTCAACAGCCAATACCAGCAAACATTTTCTAAATCAGGTCCTGAAAGAATGGAAAAAAAAAAAAAAAACATTTAAATTGCACAAGCTGATAAAAATCCAATCTTTTCTCTCTCTGGCCTCCCTGCAGTAAACCCTTAGAGTTACGTGCCAGGGGGCGGCTTAAAACAGCTTTACAATCCCTCTGGTGACAGCTACAACCTGCCTAGCCTTCAGAGCGCTCCCTGTTCATTTCCCCATCACCCAGACAAGCCTCCCTGACCCCTCACCCTTGACCTGAAACAACGCCTCGCCTTCCTCTGCCGCTAGAGCAAAACACACACACAGACACACATATCCATAAGCTGATTTGACATATCTCCTCACAGCACTCACTTTAGTTTTCACCATCATACCTAAAAAGCAAAAGCCTCATAACAAACTCCTCATACCACAGAGGGTCTACCCTTTTCCATCTCCTGCACTGCAAGGCACATCCCTCTGTATGGACATACAGCACACACAGGGGTTCTTGGGTAAACCCTGCTTGTGCCAGCACACAAGCATGGACTATCACTGGGACAGCCATAACTGAGGAGACTTCAGTGATGGATGGTGTTCCTGTCAGTGATACAATTCTCCACAGAGTGCTGACTAAGCAAGAAAGGTGCATAACCTATGTAGCGTACTGTACATCCATCAACAACACAAGCTACATACAAACCACGTCTCTCTCTCTCTCTCTCTCTCTCTCTCTCTCACACACACACATACATACACACGCGCGCGCGCACGCACGCACGCACGCACGACAATTCCTTCCTTAATCAATAAAGAAAAGATCTGGTTTTACAAGTGCCCTGTGCTGAAATGAACGCACAGTGAGATATCCCAGGCCAATGTGCTTGCCCTGCCTGTCGCCAAATAATTACATCGTGTCAGTACACACTGTCATCCTTTCTACTACACAACAAAGATGTTCCCGAAAGCACAACTGGTAAAGTGACATCCACTAGACTAGAGTCACCGCATTACAGATGCACCTCAATCTCAGAAGCTTCAGCGAGAACTGCTGATGCTATCATGTCAAATATTTGGATGCAAGCAGGTTGTGTCTGGTGATGGAAATTACAGTTAGGACGATAATAATAAATATCAGCAAAAGTGACAATAAATTAACCAGGAAAAGAGGTAAACCTGGGACGGTCTAGCAACCGAAGTTGATTCAACAAGTATATCATTTATTCCTGTATAATGTCTCAAAACCATCAAAATGCAATGGTTGTATGTGCCATTACTGTATAGCATTACGACTTCTTATGCAGTTTTTAAAACAAAGCGATAAACAAAGCCATATTGCCAACATTCCCACGCTTTTACGACCCGGCAGCCACAGTCTGCCAGGAAAACTGCTCAATAGTGCGAACTAGCCTTCGCTCTGGCAAGATGCTGAGTGTGACTGTGCAGTCCGCAACGTTAGCTCATGCGGCTACCTGCAAAAAGGGCAGTCGTTGGCACAACAGCGTTGCAATGCGCTCCGTTGCTTAGGACATAAACGCGGCTAGTGCATCTTGTTCACATGTCGAGGTCTATCTGACAGTCACACGCACTGGGAAACATCTGGACAGCATCAACGACCCTAAGTGCTTGTCAAGTTACACTTTTATGCTAATTTAAAAGGGGTTTTAATTTTCACAAACCTCCTGAGTCCTGCTGTTGTTTGTCGCCGTCAATCACGTGTAACCAGCGCTCACTCACCTTCTGCCTTAACTGAGATGCGGTCCTGTGTCCTCCCCGAATGCAACCCGGGAGGAATTTCAGATCCTCGAGCCTCCACCAGCGCCATCCAGCGCTGCAGCCAAACGCACAGAGCTCTCGCGAGAGTGCGCTGTTTTTCTCTTGCGTTGACATCATCGGATTTGAGCAGTGAATTGAGCCCCCTGCTGCCATCTAGCGGAACCCGACCTGACGCACTCACAAGAACAACAGTTACGTAATTACAAAGCCTCTTTTTTGTAATTCGGTGTTAGGGGGCATGGAATTGGCTTCCAATTGCTGCGTTCCCAGACCTCAAATCGACCTTAAAGGATGAGCGACACGTTCGTAACTTCGCGACTGTCAGGGGACTTGGTGCACTGCCGCGAGTATCCACCTCGCACTGAGAGAAAAAGCTAACTGACATATTAACACAAACTTCTTGGTGCAGCCAACGCATTTTTAACCAAAGAAAGAGAGTCTTTTCTTTACATCACAAAAAAACGTTTAATGTATCAACACTCAGAAGCTATCTTCTCATTCAATTGTCAGGTCTCATCATCCTCATCATCCTTATTATCATAATCCATACTAATGTAGTGCTGTGATAACTTCAAGGATCAGGTGTGAAAAGCTGCTTTGTGAAGTTTGCACACATAGGGACAGATAGCAACATACTGTGGCCATTTTTTTTCCTTTAAAGAAAACCACTTCAGTCTGCAAGTAAGTAAAGACCACTATCACAGGTTTTGTGTATAAGCTGGCACCATGTTTGCACCCATTGCCATGTGTGTGCAGTCAGCCTTAGAGTGGGTCTGTGAGAGTGTGCGTATGTTTGAGAGACTGTGAGAGTGTGTGTGTGTGTTTGAGTGACTGGGAGAAGTTTGCAGAGGTCTTCAAAGGTCGTCGGTCTCCCCATCAAATGGTATGGCATCCATCTCCATGTGGATGTGGCTGTGCTCATCGTTACACACCCAACCGATGGGTGTGCGGTTGAAGGAGGGTCGGGAGCGGATGTCAGACTGATTCCCCGGCATTAGGTCAGGCTCCTCGGGGCACCTCAACACTGATGGCTGGAAGGTCAGCTTGGAGCCCTGTTCAGCCCCTCCAAAAGGCAATGCCGTCCTGAGTGTGTGGAAAAAATAGGTAGGAGATGGATTCGGTATCTTCGAGTTTTAAAACATTTACATAAGGTTTCATCTTTGTCTTAAAAGAGAATTTCAAAAGTTAGAAGCTAGACAACACAATTCAATTATTTGAGAATTCACCCCATTGTCAGCTATGGAGAAAATAGAAAAATTACCCATTATAATGCATCAGCTTCTGTCGATTACATTTCTGTATACACCAGTACACTTGTTAATGTGAGCAACTTTTCAGAACCCTTTGCCATGGCAGTTTTTATTTATTCAACCCATCTCCACACAATTGTATGTGATGGCAAGTAAGTGGAGTAATAGAGTAAAGTGGATATTTGATATATTACCTGTTAAAAGTCTTGAACTTTGGCAGATCCTTGTGCACTTGTGGTCCAGGCATTCGTGACTGCATGGTTGCCCGAAGCTCCTCATCCCCCTTCATGGCACGTTCCCATGGAGACATGTAAGTCTTGATATATTCTTGCCTCCTCCTCGCTTTCTCTGCAGCCACATCAACCTCCTCTGCACTCAGAGAAGAAGATTTTTAACACCTCCCCTTCAAGCCATCCCTCATGAACTATTATATTCTGACCTCTGCTCTTTGCTCTGTGTTTGGGAAGCATTTGACAATAATATGCCAATGGGTATCTTGAAGTAGTAATTTATTGTTTAAGCTCAATTTAATCAAGCAATGGAAAGCAAATGGACTGTCTGACCACCAAAGGGAAGGAAAGGTACCTTTGGGTTCAGGCTTTGGGGGAACTGGCGGTGGGAGCATCTCACAGCCTAGAGAGGGAACCAGGTCCTGCAGATTTTGCTGGAGAAGGACCAAGGACCATATACACAGATCAGATCAGTCTCTAAGCTGTTCTAGTATGCAAGTTTGTTGGTTTGTGTGTGTTTGTGTGTGTTAATAGGCAGGTTCTAAAGGGACTACTCCCAGAATGGATATATATCATTAATAGTCAGGTTCTAAAGGGACTACTCCATCAATGGATATATATATATATATTATGTATGCCAAGCAAACTGACTCTGCACAAAAATATTGATACCTCCAATGGATCAGTGTATTGACGTCTCAAAACATATTGCCATATTGATTTTCTGGTTCCATCCCAGTGTGCAGCATGTATGGTGTGTGTCCCTCACCATGTTCTGATCACTGACGATGAACTTCTCCACGCGCTGCTGACGCAAGTGGAACATCCTGGAGCCCTTGTTCGTCATCAGGGCCAGCTCCTCCAGCATCACGTCCTTGGGGGTCAGGATCTTGGTCCCCAGGTCAAACTCACTGGCTTCAGGGTCGGATTCCTGATCTGTACGGTGGCAGAGATACAGGCTTAAGGACAGAGAGAGGACAAGCAGCCTTTGTAGTGTGCCATTTTGAAACTTGCCCTAATTAGATACCCTGTAGATGTCCTTAAACATGTGTAAGGATCTCTCTAACTTGCCTGCATCACTCACAGTTTTCCTGAAAGGGTCTTTTCTGCAGGATATTCAGAGTAGGTTTATTCTAATAGAGATTACAGCAGGCAGGAGGAAGGAGGTAACTATTGTGAGGACTGACAAAACAAAGATTTTATCAAATGCAATTCCTACTTCCTGCCCAGGGGTTCTTTTACATTGAAATATGGCCACGGGTTAATTGCTGCTGTCACCCCTGTGACATTCCAGGACAGTTCCAATGACAGGCATTAACAAATGGTCAACCGGGAGCTTAGGTTGGAAGATGTGTAAAATCCAGAATCTGTGCAGTTTGTCAGTGAGTGAATGAATGAAACCAACATGTAATTAAGTTTTTGCACATTTGTATGTCTTTAGCGAAATACCACTGGCAGGATCTTTGTCCAGTCCCGGTCTAGTGGGACTCTGAACTGTACAGGTGTATTGCACCCCTCAGTTCTGTCCTACCTATGGGTCAAGAGCCATTGCTTTGGGCCATGCCATTTGTATTTGAATAATTAGTCATGTGTTAACATTGAGAGGACGATGATCAGGTAGATAAGTGCAGGCAGATAAGTGAACCGTTTATTGAGACAGTTGTTTTGATTTGTGTCAGGAAAGTGAATGAACCGCTTTTGTTTAGTGCTTAAACGCAGCTGTGAAACCCTGGGGCAGCATCCACGAGGTGTCTGTCTGCACCTCTGAAAGAGTTTGTTCTCACAGAAACACTATGGCTCATTAGAGAGGGAAAGGGGGGGGGGGGTAACAAAAGGTGTGGACAGCCATCTTTAATGCTTTGTTTGCCCATAAATAGTTCATCACACCACAGATTTTCAGCTGAAGTTTGCCAAACAGAATGTCTCTCAGACCAGGAGGGAGATAATTGCATTCTCTGTGATCTATATTTAACTGCAGTCCCTGGTTATCAGCTGAGTTAACAAAACACACAATTCCATCTGTCACATTTCATCTGTACATTTGACCACTTCCTGTTATTGAAACTGTCAGTCGACAAAACATATTTATATCTTCAGTGTTTATACATTCAAACACAGATGGTGAGAACTGATGTCAATGTATTATCGACCGGTAAACAGATAATTCACACTCTGGTGTCCTTCCTGGATCCAGTTTCCATGACACTACAAGCATTTAGAAACTGTATTAGGTTTTAAACCCAATAAAATTATGGCCTTATCCTTAGGCTGGTGAGAAGTATGCTAAAGGGGTATTGAGTTGCTGTTGGCTGGAGCAAAAGCAAGGGGTCCAGGGGAGAGGATATACATCAGTGTCCCTGATGCTGGGAGCACCGTGGAATGCTGGCCCTTCGAGCAGGACCAGGGAGAGAGAGAGAGGGGACTCAGGGATAGAAGATACCAGAGTGGGTAACTTATAATGGGCTGTGACATTTTAGAACATTCTGCCATGCATCACTGGCTGAGTCACATGCTTCTGTGGGGGGTGGGGGCGATGGCAGAGGGAGGGAGGGAAATAAACTATAGAGCTAAGAACAGAGAGGGAAGCTGGTGGCACCAATTACCTCGCCATCTGTTTGATTTCTGAGACCTAACACAACAGCACTTACTGACCACTCCTACCTGACTGGTCCTCAGACACTGAGAGCTAACTGACCACTCCTAACTTACTGGTCCATATACACTGAGAGCTAGTAGCTAATAGCTCTTGTTTGGGAACTCGGGTATGGATGTTATTATCTCACAACGTGTGGGGCATTGGGAAACTCACCATCTTGTGGGAGGTTGCTGAAGTCGGTGATGATTTTGGAGGGCTTTTTCCTCTTGTTAGGTGGAGCGGGTGCTGAATGAGGCATGTCTAAGGGGGACCCAAGGCACAACCAGATCAAGAGACAGTTCCACACCGTAACAATGGAGCTGAAGCAACACATGCCTGAACATCTGAGACAGCAGCACAACTAGCTGCGTACTTGTTTATAAGTTATCATAGGCAGAAAGTCATTCATCACTACCAAAATGTTTTCATATCTTGTGTTATATTTGTTCACGAACATGCAAGGTTTTAGTTGAGTGGGGGCTCCACAACGCTTCTTCCTGCCCACTCTCATCAATAAAATAGTCAAACTGTCATTCAAAATGGCTGTCCTTTAGACTTAGCGTACAAACTTTCTTGTGTGTCTAGGTTCAGTGCATTTGTGCAATTGGCAGGAAAAAAAATTCGGCTCAAGAATTTTTTCATCATGAAGTCTCTTTTGGAAGATGAGAAGTGACTATAAGCCGAGCACAGCCACATCTCCAGCTCCTGTTACGTGCCGGGGTACTCCAGTTTTAGCAAACTATATAAATCCATAACACGCAGGGAGCAACGCAGTCAGCACATTCCCAGATGTCCCTGCTACTTGTGTGGTAGGCTTAAAAAAAAAGCATACCTGGTCATGTTTCGTTTATGTAAAGTTGGATATGTACTACTACTGTACTTTAAAGCGTCTTCAATTTTATGATGACAACATCTCAGATACTTTAAGAAAATATGTAAAACAAAACTCATCAGGTCTTAACGCTGACCACCATGCAGGTAAAGGTTCTAAATGTTTAATGTATTAAGTTATCTAGGAAAACACGCCTCCCAATATTTGGCTTGTATATTGCGCTCTTAGTAGAAAAATTAAACAGATCATCTCAGGTCAGCTGAACTGTCAGATCTTTTCAAAGGTTCTTTAGGTTCTTGATGGGTTCTTGTTCTTGGCAAAACGTCTAGCACAGAACGCGGGCCGACTGTACAGTATCACACATTAAAGTGTCCTCATAAGCCATCCGGAGCAACAAGTGTCTTTTGAGGCAGCTGGCGTGCGTGAATGGGAAGACATGCAAAGTCTGAAATCCATGCACACAGAAGCATCCAAAGGCCTTCTTACCTAAAACCAAAGAGTCCCAGGGATTAAACAGAACTAAATCCCACTTCAAATCAGATCAAGAATGTTCCAGAAAAGAAAGATTTTGGATTATTCCACAATCCCAGTGTTCCTGGCACGTCCCGAACTCAACACTGTGGCACCTACTCTTGCCTTGCTCTTCTACAGCCCAGGAAGAGTGTAACCCAAGCAGAGGCATTTCTTTGGGGAGTATGTGTGTGGGGAGGGGGGGGGGGGCGCTTAGGCCCTGGGGAGTGGGAGGGGGGAGGGTGGGGTGGGGGGTGTTGCAGTAAGCTGCTAGCTACAAAGCAGTGTGGCCTAAGGAAACAGGCCGGTGGTGATCCGAGAGTGATACTTTCTTGCAGATGCTTTTCATTACTATATATAGATCACCCAAAGTGAGAGGAGTTTTGAGAGGGGCCCTCTTACAGTCGGGGGGATGGACAGTATTGAGGAGCAGGGCTGGTGAATCACTCTGTTCCGCTTTCTCCAATTTGTGAGATCTTTCAAGTCAGGGTTCTCAAAAGTGTTGGAAGCCTTTTTTACCATGCTTATTTTTGACCAGTGTGGCATTTTAAGGTTCTTCCTGCCTCTCCGTTGCTCCCAAGTGAGCATCATCCCTTGGGTTTGGTGGTTTGGCAGACATAACTGCACAAGCTTTAATCTTTAAGAGATTTATTGAAGATCTCCTCTAAAAAAAAAGGTCTCAGCCAAAATAGGTACTTTGTGTTCCACAGAAAGCTCTTAGAATGTCAACAGAAACAACCCACCCCATCCCTTCCGTGAAGTTGATCAGTCAAGACCAGAGGCAACAAATACAATGGATACAGAGTGACTCTTCAGAACCTGGTTCTGGACAATGGTAGAGACCAAAGGGCCTTAACTGTAGTAAAGCTGAGAACACGGAGCAGAAGTATGTTGTCTCCCTTCTCAGCCTCAAGTATAGTGCTAAACATACCAAGGACCTTAATCAAACATGATATTTGTCTTCTGTTTATGTTTCAAGGGACAAGGTCATATTGTTCAGCTTGCTTTTGCCGTGGTTTCTACAGACATGGAAAGGAGCTTCTTAAGTTTCCATTTAAATGTCAGTGTTGAGAACAGAGAGTGCTCATGCTGAATATCTCATTATCTCATTAAGACCTGTTGTCTTCAAATGTTTATTTTATAATCACACTGTAAAAAAACAGATCGAGTTTAGCTGTTAGCTGTCTGACCAAATGCTGGGGTATTAACAGCCCTATAAATAGCCGGGGAGCGCGTGCAGGATCTCAGAGGATCGAGCTGGGTAGTAGCATGCTAACATTAGATCGCTGGCTTAGACACCTCACCAATTGCACAGTGTCTATTTTTTGGTAACTTAAAAAAAATCTGAGTTTGGTCCGGCATCTTTTTTTTGTTTTATTGCTTTGCGACACCCACCAACCGGCGGAGAACTATAAATGTTCACAACTCCGTCAAAGCAACTGCGTGACCACACAGTAACAGAGTCGTAGAAGCATAACGACAACGATAGTTGAGCTTAAGTTTACTAAATTACCAATTACTTCTAATTATCACAGTCATTTAGTTCGATTAGACTTTGAAAAATAATTGTTCTTAAAAATAGCAATTATATTCCAAGCATCACGAATAAGAGTCAATTAAAATGACTCAAAGCCATAGAACGGTGCATCTTACACTGAGTTTACAGTAAGTGAATCAAACTTATCAAGCCCAACAGGGAAGTGAGCCATGACATGCTTTTCGTCAATATAGACCTGTGTGACCTCCAGTCCTAGGCGGCGAGTAGGAATGATAAGTATGAGACATTATTAGTTTGGTCAACATCTTCAGGGGTAGGCTATGAGTTAAAGGCGTGTTATGCTATAGCTGATAGGCATTCTTGAAACATTGAAGTAGTTCATTAAAGATTTGTGGCTGTAGGTTACTTTTTTTTATAAAGGCCATTTTAGCTTGAGCACCTTCCCTACAAAATGTCTGTCCATGGCCTTTTAGTATAGCATCAGACAGGTAAAATACATGTAGATGAAACAGCTAAAAAAGAATTTAACTGTAAAGAAGCCAGGTGACAAAAACATTCTGCCCAATAATGTGCTCATTAAAGTTTGGTGACATTTTTAGTTCTCCGTGGTCAGTGTTTTTCATGGCTTTCCATGATTGGTCAACAGACTGTAAACAGAAGTAAAGAAACCTTAGTAGGGGGCACAATATGGCCTACGTAGTTAACCTACTTTGACGAGTTAATCCATTTGTGCATGGATTTGGCCTTCCATACACAAGCTTGCTCAGAGTTTTTAAATCTGAAAGTTTAAGTATTGCAGTCTCAAAGATTTGGTGATTTTTATTGTAAGAAACAGTGGCCTTTTCCTAGGCTCTAATGCAATCTTGGAGAAGTGGCAACCTTGATAAGCTTTCACTGACAATCGTCAACCAAGAATGTGAAACCTGCCCGTTTGTTCCACTTCAAGAAGTTGTCCGGTGTCTTTCATCTTCCAGAAGGAGGTGTGAATGTAGAGAACCAGTTATCTTTTGAACAGATGTTCCGTTATACTACGTGCCTAGGTCATAGGAACGTGTATAGGAAGAACGGCAGCTAAAATTAGCAACAGCGCCATATGATCCAGGGCCAAAGAGCATAGGGGGGTCATAGGGTCATGACAGTAAAGTTGTTTGGAGTTTCAGGGATCAAAAACAAGAAGATTAATCATTTGTGATTCCGATTATTTGTTGCACCCACTGAGACCCAACATAAGTATCATTTGACATGACAGCACTTATCTGTAAATATCCAATTTTGACATGGTAGATTTTCCTTTTTTATAGTTTAGTGGCATGTGTGGACTAAAAGCAAAATATAGTAGAAATCTGTTCTTCTCCACATGACAATGGTACACATTTTGCAAATACTGAAAAGTTTTGTTCTGTTTTGGCCTTGTGTCCACATGATAATGGTGTTCTGGGGGCCTGAAAATATCCAAATGATCAAAAGGTTTTGAAAACCGGTTCCAGAGTTGAGACTTGCAGCCAGGGATGGATTACCAAATGGGCCTACCGGGCCCAGGCCCAGGGGCCCATGAGCTCAGGGGCCCCCTAAGCCAGAGCCTCTGCATGAAGTCGCTGTTATGTATCTCTTATTTTTGGTTGAAAGAGGTGTATTTTGTTAATTGAGTAGCTGCGCTGTGTAAGAAAATGTGTATGTGCGCTGTAAATCCTGTTGAGGAACAGGTGAATTTAGGTATTGTGCTGTTGAGAAAAAAATGTCATTACATTCAAGTAAGTCTTGCGAGCGCACAATTTTTGCAGCTGTGCGCGAAGGGGATGGGGGGCCAGGCCCAGGGGCCCATGGTTTCATAATCCGTCCATGCTTGCAGCCCTTGCAGCACTTTTGTCACTGTGTGGACAGGCGACAACTGAGCTATCTGGAAACGATGATGTCATGGCCCCAACTTTATCCAGTCACCTTTCATTCTCAGTACAGGGTGAGACCTGCCCTCCAAAGCAGGGTAAGTTCCCTTGCCTGGGGGAATTCTGTTTGCCCAAACCACATTTTTGCTGAATTTGACATTGATTTATTGGAATTGTCTTGTCTCATGGTGTCATTGTTTTAAAATATTGCTTAGTTGAAGGCTATAACTTGCAGCATAGGGTATGCAAGACATTTTAAAATGACCTGGCTACCTACAGTGTTTTCACACGTTTCCGTGTGTTGACATCTGAGTTTGTGGCAGTTGCTACCTTGGGTATATCCAAATGTATTTTGTACAGCAGGATATGACTTTCATCAAGATAAACAACTATATCGTCAAAATCCAAACCATCTCAAAGCAATATCTGATAAAAAAATGTATTTGACTAAACGGCTTAGCAGACAGCACTGAGGAAAAGGCCTTGGACAACCTGCCAAGGGAGCAAATGTCAAAAGCCTGGCCTTCAAGACCAGACCTAATAAACATTTGTCCTTGTGCTCAGTGGAATGACTCCAGTCCACTCAGTGATGAACACCGGTCCTCGAGCCGCTTATACACAAAAGTAAATTGAACTAAAGAGCAGAAGTATTAACCAGTTATAAGTAAATTCAAGAAATTAAAGCAATTCAATTATTCCAACTTTAAACCGACCATATTGGACTATTGGACTACAAGGGAGCTTTGTTAATCCATACATGGAAATCTTTAAATTACAGAAAAAATGTAATTATGGTGATTGTTTTATGTACTAATCTTGTATATTGTATTTCTCAACAAATACAGAATCAGTCATGTACATTTGAAATAAATATTTTTTGCCCTCCTTCCAGTCAAGCATGAGAATAATAGCATTTCAAGTGTCAATTGTTTTAACATGTACCAGTGTAGTTCCTCTTTTTATAGCCAGTCACTGATCCAATTTTTTAACACTTCATCACTCGTTGTTGATAAACACTTAACTTCAGTTGGTAGTTGGTGTGGCCAATAAGAAGCTCAATGCCAATGAAACACTAGATCAGATATTAAATCATCTGAGATGTATCTGAGATGTTCTCCACAGCTGCTATCATACATGATTTAATCAGTTGTGCTTGTAAACGGAGACGGAGCTATTTATGTTCTCCTTAAATGTATGAATGATACCTGCATTGAAGACGGGGCAGCAACTCCAACGACAGCAGGATGAAAGGCACACGTTCCTCGAGGTATACTGTTTGTCCCTTTCTAATAGGGTGTCTGATTGCTTGCCAGACCCATATTTGACAAAACCTGGCTGGCCGGATGCAGCTGTCAGTCATGGTCTCCATGCAGCTCACACCAGTGAGAGCCAACACATAGCTCTCTCGGCCGACATGGGATGAGCAGAGAGACTGAGAGAGAATAGTCCCTGATACTTTTGTGTGTTACACCCACATACGGAATGACTTTCCACAAATGTCAGTAAACTTTTCATGATATATACTTTGACTACTAGTGTGTGTGTTTTACTACTACAATAGTCAAAAGGAATATGTTATGGTGATTGCAGGGAACCATCCATCCAAGATAGTTGTTTGCCCAATTCAACACGCCATCATGGCAAATGAATAAACTCAGAGGGAGCTCTGCGTCTCTAGGCAGCTGAGGACAGTGGTTACTTTACTCAGAAAAGCAACCGGAAGGAGACTGACAGATCAGTAGCGTTTAAAGCACTCTTGCAGGAATCTGGTCATGTGGGAATGTCTATGCAAGTTGCCATTAGAGAGACTAGGGCTTCAGTGTGCAGACCGGGCAAATCCTCAGTCTGAATTTCTGTAATGAGAAGGGGCCCTTAGGAGGGGCCAGTGAGTGCCCTCCAGGGGTGGGCTGTGATGGAGGAGTGGATGTGGTGATCTTTAGTGATGGAGGACCTTATGTGGTGAGCTGTGGTGATTGCAGCTGGTCACTAATGCCATCACCTGAGACCTGATCATAGGGAAGGAAATGAGTGTGTTTGTTAGGATCTTACTCACTGGATTTGCCAGGCATATGTTGTACATGACCCAAACTAAACTTTGGTTTTCGTAACATAATTTGTGTGTATCAGTAATATACTACCTGATGTACTTTTCATTTTGTTAAAAATCACATATAGATTTGATGTAAGACATTTTGTGTGGATATCATTTATTAGGTTTAAATTATTGTAATGACGAGGCAACTCAAAAGACTTGCCTTTGGTGCTTCTTCGATTCTTGGGGCGAGAGAGTGACCACCATTGAAGAACTGATACAGAAGGGCAGTCAAAGCGCTAGGAGTTTATGCTCTATATGACACCTCAGATGAGCACTATAGGAGTCAAAGCGCTAGGAAATGAGCAATACTTAAACCAAATGGGCATGGAAAGCGGATGACAAAATTACGCACAATCATTAACACAGGTAAGACACAGACACATTCTAGATTCGAAGATTAACATGGAGCACATGGAATAATGGGAACTGTCCACATCACAACCACGAAAGCACATCACAACCACGAAAGCACATCACAACCACGTAAATTGATTTGGATTATTGATCTGATAAACAGACAGTCACTAAATCAATTGAGTGGCAGTGCGAGCTCTCGTATGCTTGACCTTCATAATGGATATGCCACATAGGCTTAAAATCTGTGGTCAGATATTTCACTCATCATTAATGTGTAATGGCACACCAATAATCAGTTCCAGTGCACACACATTTGTATCTTCATGGGGGTACTAACTACTAATTATTATGATATGTTATGAATTGTTCAAATATGTTCTGTTTTCTCAATACTTTAATATCTCTTAATTATTTAGTGTGATCGCATCAGCATGACACAATCACAGTACTGTTCTTCATTTTTTCTTATTCTTAATTCCACCTGTTTTTTGCCGCTGATTCTGCTGCTAGTGCCTTTGGGATGTTGACACCTCTCTAACTCTGATACGTCCGTCCTGATCCCGTGCAGTGCTCTTGTTAAAAGAGCCCACTCTCAAGTGTTCCATATACTTGTTAAAACATCTACAGTATAGTTGCATTGACTGACCCCAATGTTTGGGACTTGTGCGGCTCTCTCTATATAGCTCTGACATAGCTTTCTGCCTTATGCATGCAAATATGTCCTTTGAAATAAGTATTATCCATGTTAACTGTAGGTTGAGTGCATGGTGGACTTGTACCTTTGCTGAATGGAAGGTTGCTGTGTATATTGTGACACTATTGTAAGCACACGGCTCATGCAAGCATTTTTAATACAAAGCGAGCATGAGGCAGTCTGCCCCGCACCTTGTCCTACTGGGAGTAGTAGTGTCAAACCATTCTTCTGTAGGCTGAAGCAATCACGTTTATGTAGTTTGCATAGAATGAGAAAGATCATGGCCCTCTGATGCAGTCAGATCAAACTTCACATTTTCTGGGGAAAATCCATCTCTAGTTTAAGCATACAAATTAAGTTTTCAACATGTATTTTTGTACAGTGAGTTTCTAGTCCCCTTGTCTATCCTCCACACTTGGGTGTCTCTGAGTCCAGCTGACCAACAGCTACACCATCTGGTCAGCATGGGACGGTGCAGCCCCCTCCAACGAGACCAGACGGAAATGACCTTGAAATGACAGCCTTTAATCTGTCTAATCCACCTCCTGGGAAAGTGACTGAGAAAACGTTTATGTATGCTTAGGTCTGCAGGAAATAAAAAAGGTGAACTTTACATGGTGGGAAAGATGAGATGTGGATAGACCAGATGAAGTAAGAGGAGACAGTCAGCTGGGGATTTTGGTTCTATTTTTATTCTTCTTGGCCTCTCCATACCACGCATCCAGCTTCCCAGGCAAGGACACGCATGTCCTATACCTCCAACAAAACAACAACCTAATTTTTCACTAGCAGTATCTTCTGTTACAATTCAACTACAGTTCAGCCACCTATAAAAAAACTAAAAAAAACTTGAACAAGTTGCCTATTGTTGTTAACTGTAGTTTAACTTCAATTAAAATATGACATGAAACATAAAGGCAACTATACAAATTACATGAACACATGAAGCACATGAAACAAGAGACCATGCTGATGACAAACATGTTGACGATAGAGGAAAAAACTAGACGCATCTCTGTGTTCTGTGTTACATTCTCTATAATTCTCTCCCTGCACACACCAAGGCATTGACTGCAGCGGTGTGCCTAGCAACCTGCAAAGCTGCAGAGATTAGCTTGACTTTCATTTCTGTATTCCTTTGACCTGCCTTAGACCCATAACAGTAGGCTATCTCTTCCACTATAAGGCCAGAAACTATTCCAGCCCGTCCTTTAAACATATTCTTACTGAGTCCGTACCGAACCCCACATGATTCATTCCAGAAGGTCAGTGAAATGTGCTGCCACTCGGGCTCATCAGTGATGGCCAGACCTAGGTGATGTGTACAGTACACCTGTCAGTCTCGCTCATATATTCCTGCCTCCCCCCTCCCCCCCTCCAGTTCCTCTGGTGCTTTGAGAGGAGCTTGGGGTGTTCAGAGGCCTCCTGGGTGCTCTGCTCTCGGGGTAATATGAATGGAAATGAGCTTCTCCTCATGACCACGCACAGCCCCGAGGCTATCCCAAGTAGACAATACATTATTCAAAACACATTATATTAAAGATAATTGCATAGCGCAATATATCTACTGTCTCCTGTTCCTTGACCGCTCCGGTACACATACATTTTTATGTTCCTTTTATGTACAGTAGTTCCCATCTTACCTGATTGAAAAAATGCAATCCTTTCTAACACCACGCTGAGCTTTCTGTGCAGTCTCCAGCTAGACACCCGGGTGGGGTGGGGGGGGTTGTCAGAGTCAGTGGCTCGCTGTCACTGCCAGGGACAGATTCATTATTTCATTGATCTACGCGTTTGTTCATCTGTCACTGGTTTCATTAAAGTGGCGGATGAGGTGAGCGCAGGTGAACTGGCAGACACAGAAGGCTAAACAACAGAAAAACATGACACACAGTCACGCACATTTCCTCTCGACCTCCTTCTCTGGGAGACACACTGCAGTCTATTTTTACTCTTTCTCACTTGTTTTTCCCTCTCCCTCATTTCATCTGATCCTCTTCTTTTTAAGAACTACCTTGTCATCACCATCATCTTTTGATGAGGCTGTTAAGCCTTCATTGTTTTTCCCTCTGTTTGGCCCCCAGTTATTACGGAAAAAAATAAACATTACCCAACACAAAGGTTATACATTTCACAGAACTTCAGAAATAGAACATAAAATTGATGTAATTCTCTGGTGTTACTATAATATCAGCATAGACTTGCACTGTATCTCGGAGACTAAATAGCAACAATGCTAACTGAAGCTGGGATGCATCTCTGGCAGTGACAAATCGAAGCTTTAAAGAACCATAAACAATCCAGAGCAAAATCAGGGAGCC
Source organism: Sprattus sprattus (assembly GCF_963457725.1). Lineage (NCBI taxonomy): Eukaryota > Metazoa > Chordata > Actinopteri > Clupeiformes > Clupeidae > Sprattus > Sprattus sprattus. The sequence goes on from NC_137912.1 coordinate 25,006,294, forward strand.
ATGAAATAAAGAAAACCAGTGAATCCATCATGTTAGCCAAGGCTAGGGACAATAATACAATATGCAAGCTGTACAATTATACGCAGTACAATGTAAATGTAGCAAAGGACAAACTACAATAATGTTAGAACAAAACAAAACAAAAATGTTTTAAAGGGTTTGTGTGTTAAAATTGTAGAAAGGAGCGCACACATAGGCATGTAATCAATACATTCGACTGCAGCCATTCCTTTAAGGATGTAGTACTTGTAGAATGCTAAAACATTACACAATGCTGTTCCATAAATACTGCCGTGAGTTGATGTGTTCATATGTCTTAACGAGCACTTAAAAACAGCAAGATTATTCTTTGAGCCAATTGTGTGCAAGTGAAGGTAAGTACACAGAACAGTTTAAATTTAATGATATAAGTAAACTGTTAGGAAGGTTACTCACATTCTCATTTGGTAAGTCTAAGAGAGAATCTGGTCAGTGTACACACTGTAATTGTTATTCACCGATCATTAACGCACTGTTCATACCGACTTCAACAAGTGACTGGCCACTCTGAGTGATTCAAAATATAATATATGAATTACTGTTTATACTGTTTAATTACTGAATTATAGTAGCACAATGTACTGTGTGGATTAGGCTGTGTGCTGTTAAGGATCACATGTCGGATCCTTATTCTTCTCTCCTTCGTCACCGCTCAACCTCTCAGTGGATCATGGAGCCGGGTCTCCACACATTGGCCTGCAGGCCGACGCTGGAGGTGCTGAAGCGCGGGCGGGGCACCCTGAGCTGCTGGATGCTGCCGCTGGAGCGCAGGGCTGGGTTGGCCGACAGGGGACTCAGGTCAGGGGCGCTCTTAAACTGCTTCCCAACCTGGAACTGAGAGCCATAAGCCTGAGGAGCAGGAGCTGGGGGGGTGGGGGCCCAGCTCTGGATGGGTGCTGCGCTGAGGTTGGGCAGTGCAGGTAAGGTTGCTGTGGAAACTGATGGTGCCCAGAATTGAGGAGCAGGGGTGTAAGGGGCGACTGCTGGGGTGCGGGGCGGGGGAGAAGCCACTTCGGACCTCCAGATGGGCTCGGCCAGCGTGGTGGCGGAGCGTGGCACTATGACTGTTGGTGTCAGCGAGGTGGGGGCCGACATGGGGGTGGGTGTGGAGAAGCGCTTGATCTCGTAGACGCGTGCCGCTTTGACTGGCACCTGTCGGGGTGCGGTGAGGGAGCCACCCTGCTGTTGCTGTGTCTGAGGGACTCCACCGCCATAGCTGAAGAGGGAAGAGTTGAGCTGGTAGGGCTGGTGGCTCATCCAGTCCAGGGCTTTCAGGCCCGGTTTGTGTGCCACCTGAGGTGCCTGTGAGGCCCTAGGGGTGCGCTGGGCGACGGTGGGACAGGAGGGGGACAGCAGGGGGTTGTAGTTGATTGGAGGGGGGGCCCTGATGCTGGAGGAATACTTCCATTGAGACGGTAGAGATGGGGTGGGAGAGGGGTCACGGGGTTGTGCAGGGGACATTCGATGCGGTTGTTGCTTGTCCACCACATAGCGATCCATGCGGCTCTGCCGGCGAGCGAACAACTCAGCCCCCTTGCCTCCTGTCTGCAAGGTGACCTGGGGCTGTGGAGGGACAGCAGCACGGGCTGGCTTCGGAGCCACTGGTGGAGGAGGGACCCTGAGGCCTCTCTGGGCCTGCATGAAGTTGCAGGCTTCTGCCCCTAGATTGAGGGAGTCCTCCTCGGGCCCTGACTCAAAGCCAAGATCATGGCCGGCCCGGGGTCTATCATCCAGGTTCTGCACCATCGACAGCAGCGCCGGGTTTGGAGAAATGTCTTTCTTTTCCTCCGGCGCACTAAACATGGGCTTGCGGCTCCTTTGCCTGCGGGCATCGTTCAAGATGCCAGTGCGACCCGCTGGCACTGCGATCCTCTGCTCTCGAGACTCCAGCGCCTCCTGCCCTGCACTCACTGGCTGGTAGGGCTGAGGAGAAGGGATGGCAGGAGGTTGAGGCGATGCTGCCACAGAAACATAGGGGTTGAAGGAGACTTTGGGAGCTACGGGTGGCTGTGAATTTGATGTGAAGGTAGGAATCGGCTGGGATGGTACTTGAGCAGCAGACGCAGGAGCTGGAGGGAAAGACATGGTTGCCATAGTTGCAGGCGGCTGGGAGAAGGGCATGGACATGACAGAGGGAGGTGGGAAGGGTGTGGTCGGCTGATGAGAAGAAAGAGGCATGTTTTGTTGAGGGGGAGGGGAGAAAGGTGCAGCTTGGGCATGAGGTGAAGAGTATGGTTTGGGTGGTACAGGAGGGGGAGAGAAGGGCATGGACTGAGGAGAGTAGTATGCTGGAGCTCCTTGAGGGGAGTAGTATGCTGGAGCTTGTTGAGGAGAGTAGTATGATGGAGCTCCTTGAGGAGAGTAGTATGCTGGAGGTTCTTGAGGAGGGTAGGGTGTGGCATGAGCAGCTGGTTGGGAGAATGGTGCAGCAGCCATGGCTGGGGGTGGAGAGAAGGGCTGGCTCATGTTAGCGTGAGGCGAGTTAAAGGTTGGGCGTTGCATAGGGGGCTGAGAAAAGGCTGGAGGAACAGGGGGAGAGAGGGGAGCAGAATGAGGGGTCGGAGGGGGGAAGGAGGCCACAGACACAGAGGTGCGTGGAGAGAATGGAGATCCCCCTGACGGAGGTCCGTTCACAGTGGCAGGCCGGGCAGGGATGTAGAGGGAGGTAGACGAGATCGCTCGTTTCACCTCTGGACCACTAGAAGAAGAGAAGGCTGCTGGCATGTTTGCCACTGACACCGCCTTCCGGGCAGGACTGGGCCGGAATACCACAGGGGCAGTTGAGGCCCGCAGGGTTACACAGCCAGGGGCGAATGGCTTGGCGGTCCGGTTATGGACACCACCAGCGCCATTTTGCAAGTCCATTGTATCCGATCCACCACTTGACAGTGTGGGCAGGTTTGTTTGGCCTGGAGGGGTTAGCACCACACTGGTGCGGCTCACCGCCGCTGAGTCTCCGTTCACCAAGCCTGAACTCGGCGGTCCTGATGGGGCTGTGTACGCGGGCGGGCCGGGGGCCTCCTCTGCTGCCATGGATGCCAGCTGCTCATCAGACATGTGCGACAGTGGTGCTGATAGCGGCTTCCCTGCTCGCTGCCTCTGCTGTTCAAACAGCTGAGCACCCTTCCCTGACATGTTGAGCCCGAGGCCGTTCTCTGATATGCCATCAACCCCTTCTATGCAGGCTGAGGACCTCTTGTCCAGCATGGCGAGGTAGCCACTGTCCCAGATTGGGTCCGGCTCGGTTGAGGCGGCAAACCCATCCTCATCCATCTCTGACTCACTGCCTGGGAAGCTGCTTCCCTCTTCCTCCTCGTCTTCGGTCTCGCTGCGGGAGAAGCTGGCGTCGTCTGCACTGCCAAAGCAGGTGAGCGTATACCTCTTGGCGCGTTGCCGGCGCTTCTTGAACATCAGCACACCCTTGGCATGGGGGTTTGGTGCATCGGTCAGCAGAGAGGCGATGCTGCGGCACTGGCTGCGTGCCTCCTTCACCTGCTTGTCCTGCACGCTCTCACCTCTGTGGAGTTCTGAGGGAAGAAGATATACATGGATCAGGTGCACTCTCATGCATCTCTCATACTTCTCAAAAGCAACTGGAATGGTTCCTGGGAAAATGACCTACATGGATATAAATAGTTTTTGTTGTGCAACTACCACTACTAGTAAATGAATACTTGACTAGTTTGTTATAGTTGTATTTACTGGGACACACTAGTCAATTAAGAACAAAAAGCTGCAATGTTTAAGATGACAAATCAGGAGAGCCCATTTTGAACCTTCAGATGTTGAGGTTACAAAGGTCGAGTTAAGGTTGTGTTATTTACTGTTGATAAATATGAGACCAGTATTTGTTATAGGTACAGGGTGAATGTGTTGAGTAAACTGGACCAACTCGACTCATGCCTGGAGCCTTTTTGCTATAGGCTGTAGAGACAATCTGTGTCCCGCCATCAGAGACTGGATAATTATCTCCAGGTAATTTTCATCTGCTGACGGGGTGACGTCATATCCTTTCATGTCTAGCACTGCGAAGGAGATCATTTGAAACCAGACAAAAGGTGGGTTATAAATATGAATTGCAGCTAACTGCTCTCATCAGACAGTAGGTGGCAAAGCGGGAGATAGAGGAGAAGGAGAATAAGAGATCTTCAGAGAGTTCAATACAGTGGGATCCCAACCCATCCGAAACCAAGATGAGGTCTTAAGCAGCCAGAACCATGAGTCACGCTCCAAATGGAGCCGCAGCTAAAACAGCAGAATAGCCATTGAGTGGTGCTATGCTCTACAGCCTTTTGGATGAGCTTCACTTTCAGCCATTTTACTGCATGTGCTAGAGCTAAAAGCGGGTACTTTTCCAGTGACCACTGAGCCATTAGGCTTAAAATGGGACTCCATGGTATGGTGGAGTGATGAGAAAGGAATGATGGGACAGGCCAAGAAGACACAAATAGCGTTCCACATATCAACGCTGTGACAGAAGGGCCTAGTGAAACAGACAGTTGATTCAATGACAGGTAAAACTCATGCCTTAGCTTATCCGCTGTCGATCATGAAGTATCACTGATGTCCTTTGCTAGGGCAATCTGACCAGTGCCATCTATATCATATTAGTCGGATGACAAGAACCAATCTTATTTTCTGATAACAAAGAATAACAAAAATATGAATGATCTGCTATAACTTAAACCAACAATAATATGATCATCGAGATGACAAAGGTCAGCAAAAACATAATCACTTCATTGTCAAGTGCCAAACGGAA
>NC_137912.1:25016094-25171094 GCF_963457725.1 Sprattus sprattus
GGTGTCTTTCACCACTTAATACAGCTATATTAGACCTGCATGGTGGTGTGATCAGGCTGCCAGTCTGTCTTATGGGTGATACAAATATTTTATGGGGATGTGCTCAGGTTCACCCGGCCACCAGGTGGAGCTCTTCAGCCCCGGAGGTCCCAGAATAGCAAGTCAGGTCATGATGAGAGGGTGAACCCCATGGTCTCCACACTGCATCTTTGTGGTCAGCATTTGCTTACTTAAGCTTATTGCTTTTCTAAAACTGTCTCTACAAATATTTCATATGGTTTCATTTAATAAAAACAATTAAATTTAAGAAACAATAGTTTAATGATAAACCGTCATTCTTCCACCACTACAAAGTATAGTTCCTAAATAAATTGTTGCCACGCAACCCTTGAAGCAACGCAACAAAGGGGTGCTTATTTATTCACATTAATTTGTATATCGCCATTAATAGTGCAATTGTTGAAATAGTTTTCAAACGGGCTCCTCTTTGCTGGTGCAGCGCCAGGGGTATCCTGATTTTGACGCTTCAGTGTCCCAGATGATGTTGCTCCACATGTGTATGAAATGCACTATATGAATAAAATTGCCTTGCCTTGCCATTCGCTGCGCAGTAATATGGAATGTTATCATATAATTTTATGAGGACAACTTGAAAGGTTATGCTGGATTTTACAACGGCATTTAGCCAATCACAATCAAGGATTGGGACAATCAGTTTTAGAAGCTTAAAGTAGCACTAGGGAGTTTATAGCTGGAAACAATTAGGAATATTACATTATTATCTACAACCTTGATTTTTTTTATGACAAGAAGTCCTTTTTACACTGGTTGTCCTATATTTATTTTGTATTATTAATGGAGGCAAGCCTTGTGTAAAAAGCTTTACTTCATTAGACACTACCTCCATGTTTTTGAATTTAGTTTTTTGTTCTTACAAGGTCATAGCAACCGATTGTTTGATGATGTTCCTGCTTAAGGGTTAAAATGGCTCTCCATGGCCAACACAAGGGAGATATCAACAGGTCAACAGGTCTGACCATAAACTTAAGAAGATGCAATGGTATACTAAAGGTACTCACTGGCCTGTCGGGCTTTGTCCTTGTAGGTGGCTGTGAGCTCCTCATCCATGGGGGTCTCCAGGGGCCCCACCATAGGGACCAGCTGCCTACGGGAGACCAGAAACTGGGCCCCTCTGGCTCGCTCAGCAGACACCAGCGGCGGGGGCATCATGGCCGGAAGCTCCTGGAAGCCGCTGTCCCCCTCCCCCGCCCCCTGACCGTCCTGGGGGCTGCTCTGGCCTGAGTTCTCAGAGGAGTTCTCCGCCTGCAGCCCCCACTCGCTCGGAGGCGGCTGGTAGACCACCTCCCTGCGTGCCACACCCGGGAGCACATGCTGCTGCTGCTGCTGGGGCGCCCCCTGGGGGTCGGCCCAGCGGTACTGCTGCTGGCCTGGGTACCCATTGGCATCGGGGGCGCTCTCGTAGCCGCTCATCTCCGAGGTCTCCTCCTCCTCGTGCGGGGGCTTGCCTGGGGAGCTGCTGGGGCTCCTCCTCTTCTGCCGGCGCTGGCGCTCCTGGGCCGCCACGTCGGCGTCGCTGTCGGTCTCGCCGTAGTACGCCTCGCTGTCCGGCGGCGATGTGATGCATCCCAGACCCCCACGGAGAGGCATGGAGGGGAGGGGAGGGGACAAAGCGTGCAGTGCAGCACGGTAGGCTTCATCCATGTGGGGAGGCGAGGAGGGACCCAGAAGCATCAGGGACTGAAGGCTAGGGGACCTAAAGAGAGCGACAGAGAGGACCCCACTGGAGAAGTTATGACCTATCTGAAGATAGCTGATGATTTACAGCCTCATTATAATGCAATCACATTCAACTGTCACTGGACTCTATGTGCTATATCAAGGACAGAACTATGTACAACGTGATTAATGCTAAAGACTGGTGATGGTTGTATCTTAGCTGGAATTCAAAAAGCAGTGACTATATTGCTCGATGTATTCTAATTTATGTTAATAACACATTTTATTATTAATTTATTTATTTATCATTATTTCATTTTATATTATCCTAATTGTCTATGTCTCTCATAATTGATTTAATCTAACATTGATCCAGAGCAGACTGTTTTGCTCTGACCTTCTGACACGCAGGTGAAGAGTTCCTCTGCCACTGTCAATCAGGTTCATGGCCTGGGCATGGGAGAGCTCTCCACATGACAGCTCATTGATGGCCAGCAGCTCGTCAGCCTCCCGCAGACCGGCACGGCAGGCTTTGCTGCGCCTTCTCACCTGCACCAACAGAGGGAGACAGAGCACAAATATGTTATTACACACAACAACACTGGGAAATGACATAGCACAGGACACAGGGCTTATCCACTTCACAGTCTTAACACTGTTTTTTTCTCTCTGTCTATCTCTCCCTCCCTCCTCCTCCCTCCTCCTCCCTCCTCCTCCCTCCCTCTCCCTCCCTCTCTCTCTCTCTCTCTCTCTCTCTCTCTCTCACTCTCTCTCAGTAGGTTGTTTGGGAGTCTTAAAGCTTCTTTGCTTCAGACTTTGAGGGAGTCTGGAGACCATGCCTAATGAAGTGGTACTATGGCTTATCCAGCTGTGTGGGTAACACCAGAATTTATTGAGATGGAAATGAATGACACTAGCTGTATTGGGTCATTAACTGGGCATCATGACTTGGGTTTCCATACCGCTGGAAAGAAGGTGCTTTGTTTTACTTGTGAAGGCTGTCTTTTACTCATAGCTGAAGGGACTGCCTGACATAAGGTGGAGAGCCCACCTTTCAGTATCTAATAGATGTCTCCCTCATGGAAGCTGTTGTATAAGTCTCCATTGCCCAAAAGGTCAGGTTACCTGGGGTGGAGGTTGCTACATTGTACAATTTCTACAAATCAGCTGGTTTCTAGATTCAATGAGGGGGCGTCACCCATTAGCCCTTATTGTAGCATTACTGATACTGTGTTTCATATCTTCTGTGGCTGTGCAAGTCTAACACCTTTATGTGCTGTACTGGGAAGGGTGTTGATGAATCTGGGGTTTATGTTTGTATTCAGTGGAAGGACAGGCCAAGTAAGCCATCCTAAAGTCCCATTAAGCAAAACATGAAGGCCAGGATACAGACCTGATGTCCATGTTTAAATCATGGTGGAAACAAGAATAGTGGTGGAGAACATGCTCTACCAGCAAGCTGAGAATGTGGATCGGTTTAGGGAGAAATGGTGTGTAAGGGAGGGGATTTTTTTTCCACAGACAAACACACAGAGAGATACAGTACGTCACACTGGGAGCAGACCTGTGGAATGATCTGGTCATTAAACATGTAAACATCAAGCTACCACTGTGAGACTGCACCTGTTCCCAGTGATTACCTCACCCTGAAATTAATAGAATCCTAAACAGGCTACATTGACAGGGGCAGTCATTAAGGAAATTGTCCGAGGGAAACTGATCCACACAAACACACACACACACACACACACACATAAAAACACCACAGGATAAGTTATCTTCAAATGTACACACACACAAACACACACACACACACACACACACACACACACACACACACTCACACACACAAATAACCCATTAAACTTGCACTTAACACTATGTGAATTATATTTGTATTAATGCCTATAAGACCGCACAAGAGACTGCTGTGTTTTCAGTGTAAGAGAGACTCGAGTGTGAATGTAAATTTCACATAGACTTGAATGTCACACATACATGTGTGTTCTGCCCTGAGGGGCATCAAGGCAAGCAGAATAGCCCCTGACATTAGCTGATGTCTGCTGGGCTGCCCTTGAGGTGAGCAGCAGGGATTAGCTGAACTGCCACTGTCATGCCCTGCTACTGACGTTCCTGTCCAGTGGATGTTCCATTTAGAGGGGCACTGTTAGATAATCATGTTACTTAAGTTGTGTGTCATTCTACGTTGTTGATTTCATATCAAAACACTAGTTTTCATCAGCGAGCCTGGATTCTTACAGGATGGGGTATGGAAGCTGAACTGCATTTAAAATCAAATCTTTACCATCTGTAATCCTTTGCATTTCTGCATTTGTTCCATTGCAGAGCACTAAAGTAAGTTTTATGGAGAGCTTGGCAGACTGTAACCTTGATGTTCAGTGTACAAAATGCGCTGGCACTGCCAGAGACAGCTGCCGAAACGCTAGCCAGACCTGGCCCAAGGCATGCCTTGCATTCACCATGTGTTCCCAGCTGAGCCAAAAATACAGAGCTCACTTTTTGTAGGCAGCCACAGTTGTCTGTGTGCCCCAAAAGGTTGAGTATGAAATATGCCGCCTGTTTAAATTGGAGCATTTCAAAGGGCAAAACCGGAATTCTAGGAATTCCAAAGGGAGACACAACTTATTTCTCTTATACCTTGCAACTGTTGATTTCCTTGATTGCCTCCACGCGAGTGTGGACCAGAGGCTTGAATGACATGGTGTCACAATTTCTATCTGTTTTGATACTTATCCAGATCATTCAAAGAACTTGTGTGCCATTCAAAGACTGTGCCGGTACAATGGACTAAGCACATACTGGTATTAAAACAGGCTATGAAAATGGCATGGAGGATAAGAATAGCTTGCATGGAAAAAGAGGCCACCACAAATGGAACAGTAGATAAAAGTCCCTCAGAGGTCACCTTGCACTAAGCCATACACACTCACACAAAAGAGAGAGAGAGAGAGAGAGAGAGAGAGAGGCGAAGTGAACTGCAGCCATGTACTGTGCTGTGTTTGCCTGATGGTTTCACTGAAAGAGAACTATTACCCCGACTTGAAAGAAAGAGAGGGAGAGAGGTGAGAAAGAGAGAGCGATGGAAAAAGAGAGTGGCAGCTGGACAAGAGTGATATATTTTGTCTGTACTGAGACAGATGTCATCTACCATGGCTCACCATTCCAAAATAGTCATTTTGATTAGGCTGCACACACTCCGCCCGGCCAGGGTGATTTTTGCTGCATGTATAAATAAAATTAGAGGGCTCGAATGATGTCCTGTTTGGGCGCTTCTGCCTCTCCAGGGCCGCTTTTAGCCAAGGGTAAAGAGCAAATCTGGTGAGACATTTAGTGTCCAGAAAAAGCAAGTGTGGAGCAAATGCGATAAGACTTTGAGAGTGCTGTGTGAGAGGCCTGGCATGTTTATCTCTGTATTGGAGTGAGTGACACATCCAAGAGAGTTCAGCTCTGTCTTCACGCTATCTGCATAAGCCCACGCATAACCCAGTTTAATGTTCTGACAACAGTTCTAAACGGTAGAGCATATCATAAATATAAGTGGCTCAAGTAGATTTCAAATCACAGGACGTGGTGCAGACACTTTGAGACACTGATTGTGTGGGCTGGCACAGTGACCACAGGGGAGTGACCTGGGGACTGATTCTCCATTCTGTTGCCTTATCACGTCTTTCACACATTCCTAACTGACAGATGGGAAACAATGTCATTGAGTACAGAATGTGCAGTTTGAAAACCTAAGAGTGCCTCAAATGTACAGTTTTTGTGAATGTTTTGAAATACATCATATAAACAAAGGCCTCGAGCTGGTGACCGACCTCTTGCTTAGACCAAAACTTTATTGCTTCAAACCACTTTTATGAAGAGACACCAAGTCGTTCAATTCATTCATTTTCCTCGACAGGCATATTCACAAGCCACATAGAGATCTCTCAGTGAAAAACTGCTCTGATCTGGTAAACTTTTCATAGACCTCAAATAATAATAATCCACAATCATAAATATGGTCCAACAGGAGTAAATGCACACAAACCAAACCATAAAAAGAACTACAGGAAAACACATACGTATCCACAATGAACAATGACCAAGCTGATTATAAATGATGCCAAACTCTCCACTCTAACTGCACTGCACTGCCCTGCCAGACAACATGGGCACCCTGACCGTGCCATCCATGCCCAACCTGCCACAGCCAACCTCTTACCTTGGCCACTTGGAGTGGTTTTCTCTGCTCCGCTCCCCCCTGGAGCCGAAAGCCCCACGGTGCTCCACCTGACAAGGCGACGACGACCTCCTCGGCCACCATTCTTACGTGCTTACTGTCTTAGTGCTGCGCTCAGCTCTCACGCTTGCCCTCTCTCTCTGGGTGACCCTCAGCGCTCTCTGCCCATCCCCGGACCGTGACCCTCTCGGCAAAGGAGTAATCAGGGTTCTGGTGCTCACAGCTCTCAGATCAGATGAATGTTCACCCCACTGCGGAGTCCAGGAGAGGGAGGGGGGAACCAGGGGAAGGGGGGAGGGCTATTGCTCTTTCTCTGACTGTGGTATGTGGCATTGGGGGCGGGCTGCAGTGCTGGTGGTGGGGGGTAGGAGTGGGGGTTGATATAGGCCTTCTTTGCCTCATCCATGGAGGAACACTTGTCCTGTCAATCTCGAGGCATGGGCAGAGGATGCTGATAGACCTTCCAAAAATAATCTGGTCAGCCTCTCGGGGGCCTTTTGTCTGTAAGGGCCCTTAAAACCCCATCGGGTCAGGGGTGGGGGTTCAGTGGTGGAGAGGAAGGTGTATTTTAAGAACAGGATTCTTGTGGACACCCATGAAACAAAATCAGTTTGAAAGCATGAGGCAATGACAGATGTGATTAAATGTGAGCTCCTCGAGGCATGTGAAAGACTTTCACTCTTGCCATTCACTTTTCAAAACATGGACAAAAAGATATGTCACTCCTGGCATTTCCTTCTGAAAGCAGTAATTAGTAGATTTGATCCAAAACTAGCAAGCTTACTACCTAAAAGGCATGCAAAAACATGGCAAACACCATCAACAGACCAGTTGGCACTGATATAAACTTGCCAACACACTTACTGGTGTCTTTTGGCAGTATAGCTGGCAATGTCATGCTGTGAAAGCATTTCTTCTATTTTTGTAGGGTTTTTCAGCCTGGAACACAGAACTACATAGTACATATCCTGGATGGCTAGTGGGAAAGACACAAGTGTTAATCGGTCCTTCACGTGACCATATGCAATCAAAATGAAATATGAGGATGGTACCAAAACTAGTTGCCTAGAACCATACCTCAAAAAGTGCCAAATTGTTGCATAGTGTTGCTTTAAATGACTGATGGGGACTGATATATAACCATATATATGTATATATATATATATATATATTCATCTCAAAATAAGGTAATTTACTTCTTACTTTTGCTTTAATAAAAGAATCAATCTGGCCCTTAGATAAAGTGTTTTAGGATGAACAAGGGCATCTTAAAAGGAGTGATCTGTATCACCAGCTTTGTAAAGTGGCGTCACACAGCCAGTTCCCATCAGTTAGGGTCACCTTGTATCCTTTTATCAGCAAGATGTGAAGCCAGCGCTGATGTGAACAGATGTGCTTAGACTTGCCTTGCTGAGTGAAATCAGGATTCTGGCAGCGAAAGGGAAACCTATGAGGAGTGTGGATACAGATGACCTTATAAGGTGATCCAGTGATATCTCATGCAGTTTCCCCTGAAACAAGGAAATCATTATACGACCTGGTGGGGAATAACCATCTTAACTTTGTGATAGATCTGTGTCTTCAGCACCATATATTCAAGAGTTGCTACAACAGTGCACGTGTGAATAATAACACACAATCTTTGCTTTAAATTATATCAGCGTATCATTTATTCCTTGTCATGTATTGATCGCTGGGCTTTTTCCCTGTGTCCTCACTTACAAATCTGCCAAAATTGTATTTTATCAGATACTTCCCTGGGGAACAAAAGAGGCTAGCAGATGTCACACCCTCTTGAGCAGGTCCCGATTGTGCCCCCGGTGGACATTTGTAAATATAACAATCTACACCTCAGTACCTATCCTAATGCACATTTGGACTGAGAAGGAAAATCCCCATCAGAATGTACCATGTCACCTTTTTTTCTGAATTGGTTCACTGTATAGTCAGAAAATAGAATTCATGAGCCTTCATATAAAAAGTCAACAGCGATCTAGACATTCACAAAAATCCCAAACACATTTTCATTTTCTTTTTCCAGGAGGACCTCAACTGTGAGAAAAGTTGAAAGTGTGCAGTGGCCCTAAGTCAATCAGAAGAGGGAGAATGTAAACTAGGCCTGTAAGCAATGGAGTCTGGACAGAATGGGGGTCTTTTGAGGAACCATACGAAAGAAGAGATACAAAACGTGTGCTTGTCTATAACATATTATCTAGACTTGCCAGCTTTCAGCCATTTAAACTGTACATATTCAGGAAATTCGCAGTTTCTCTGTACTTTCCGATACAATGAATATTTCCCAAAGCTGTTTCAGAGATCTAATATCTAACACTAGAGGGAGCTGGAGTGTAGTGCTAAACCTGTTGTGATTGAGTTCGAGGTTTGTGCAAGCAGAAATGCACAGCACACTTATGGAGCTGCAGTGAATGAAACAAAAGAACTAGGCTACAATGTCTAATTTGTGTATGCAGCTATTTAGTCATAAGTCATTTTACTGTTTTACTGTAATTCAATGACACCAACGGAAGCCTCAGAAAAGATATAATCAAAACAGCTGCGCCTTAATATTTCAGTTTCTTTGAGGTGCGGCTAGGCTGACAGACACTTGCTTGAGAAAATGTTTGTTAAGAAGGCATTAATGTACACGAACGACACTTATAATGATTATAATGATACATTTGAAATTTTACAACATCAGTAGCTCAGAAAAACCTGTTGAAAATATATTAAAACAGATCAGGTTTTTGTGATGAGTCTTGGTGTAATTCTAGTCATATAGACCATGTCAACCCGCCAAAATAATAACCATCCAACAGTTCTAAATAAAACATCGCTAAAATTATCCCCAGACCACCATCCGTCTGTGCCTCTGGGCTGCTGTGTTGAAATCATAAGCCCTTCATTTACAAGGACACACGGCAACTGCACCGCCCTGTTGATACCCAGCTGCTCGTGTCATACTCATAAACTGAATCCCCTCTTCTCGCCCCCGCCCACATTCCCCTCCGCAGGTCTGCAAATGAAAACATTGAATCATCACTAAAGCAAAAGGTACTGCTCGACACGACTAGTATAGAACAATGGTATAAGGATTAGCCTATGGAACCATACATGGACGCTACAGCTAAAATACCATTATGGACAATATCGTTGTCTCTTAATAATGATAACCCATGACAGATGACAGAGAAAACGTGATTAGGGTGGGGTAGCCAATAAGCCTGTAAAGGCTAAGTTTTTGATAGATGTGAACAATTCCATTTGCACTCTCATTTCTTGTCGTCTTCCTGAGGAGATTGATGTTGCCTCCTAGACAAAAAAAATAGAGGTAAAGGGCCTAATAAATAGTAATAATTCTGAAAACAGACCACATTAATCCACATCTTATGATGAAATATAGCCTCTGACAGTGGCATCAACCGAGCAATGAAAGGAGATCTTCCACATAGCCTTCGGGTGGTTCCGCATCACAAACATCGAAACTTTCCAAACACGGGTCTGATGAGAAGCCTATGTCTAAGCCTAAACCTATGTCGATGTCAATCGCGCCTACACATCGCCCGCACGCTTTGCACGCGCGCGATCACGAAAGGTATGAGGTAATTGTTTAATCACATGACTCCTGCAGTGGCTGTCAAAAGTGATCCAGCAGCGCATCTTTGAGCAGTTCAGCTCGCTTCCAGCTGATTGGACCGCTGTCAGGTGTTGGGGACCATCACCAAAGTTCACCTGCAGAAGAATTATATAGGCTTAATTTTAGTGTGTCTGCACGTTCTACACAAAAAAGGACAAGGGATAACAGCATGAAAGAAAGACCTAATGACATAATGTGATTCATTTATGTAATGTACTTAGTAGCATACCATTTAGTAATAATAGAACGAAGCAACTTGATGGTTATGCTTTGGGCAAATTCAAAGTTACCTGGTAAATCTGCTTATGTACTGGGTTGCAGGGCTGACTGAAGCCGTTGTGTTTATTTTGTCAGCCCTTTCAGGGTACTGTCACCAGCCACCTTCTTGAGGTTATTGGTAGTCTGCAGGTTTTTTGGGGCTCTCTGGGATATTGGGGGAAATGTACTAAGGTAATGAGAAATGGCTTCTCATAACTGACTGCCATCCTGCTTTTACCAAGAGGTTACAAATATCTTGACCTGATGTTCTGTCAGTATTTCCACACATTAACTTTTCACTAGAATATCAGTTTGGTGCAATTTTAGACTAGTGTAATATGTTTCTGGCCATTAAACAAAGAGCTAAATGAATCACAAGGGATCAGATTAGCCTATAGTTTACCTTTAAAATGTCTGAAAACCCACAGACAAAGTAAATCAGATAAGATTTATTTCAGGCAACGAAATAATCTTCCTAATGCAACGGAACACAAAATGCACCCTTTACAGCATTAAAACTGGTGTTCCTTTACAGCATTATAACTGGTTTTCCTGTGGCGACATATCCAATAGCAACACAAAAAAAGTTTTTAAAATGAAATATCCCAGTTGAATGTTTCATCATACTGCAACTATCTGTTTTACTCATCTATTTAGGGGTCATTTCAGTGGTCAAGGAACAGCTAGGATGTATATTTGCACAAACTATTGATGTCCGGTGTATAAGGTGTGGAAGGTTATTGCTATTTAACTTGCTCCTATGCAGCAGAGGGGAATCCCGTGTGAAACAGATTTGTGGAACTTTTGACGTAGTCCCTTGTTCAGAATGCCTACCCCGCCTCTGTTGCAAGTCAGCTCGTGCAGCCTCTGGAGTGAGTCAGGGGACTGAGGGGAGGTGAGGCTGGGTGCGAGAGGGAGAGTGCCGAATGTGGGTCGCCAGAAAGTGCTGCTGGGCTGCAGACACTCCGAGTCGCATGGGGTGGCGGAGGGAATGACTTGAGCATTGGAGGTTGAGTGCAGACGCTCATCACCTGTAATATCGAACGTGTGCATTGCATCTCTGCCGAGTGAAAGCCACTCTGCCGAATCTGAGAGTCGGAGAGTAAAAGAGAGATGGAATTTGAGTTCTCATCCCCGCGGCGTGCACAGCAAGCGGGACGCTGGTGACGGCTGGCCGGCAGAGGTTTCACCTCACAACAGCAGGAAGCATTCAGCCACTGAACATGGTGATTGTGCGCGTGTCATGGCAAACGGGACTGGCACGATCATGTTGAAATGCGTAGTTGTCGGTGACGGCGCCGTTGGGAAAACTTGTCTGTTGATGAGCTATGCCAACGACGCTTTTCCAGAAGAGTACGTGCCCACCGTTTTTGATCATTACGCAGGTAAGTCATGAAAGGGACATTGTTAAAACGTTAGTGGTAATTAGAAGAACGTGAATTATTAGTTAATTCAACTTGGTGTTTTGCACCTTACAAAACATTTAGCATTAGCCTGTTAATATAGTAGGGATATGATATGATATGATGTCACATCATAGCGGGTACTAGAACAATATATGTTCGATTCGCTGAACTGTTCTTATTCTGGTTCTTATTAAAACCACCTGTGAGCGTCAAGAAAAACGAGCCCCTCCTCCCCTGAAAAACTGTCTACAGGGGCAAGAGATGTTGACCGTAATCAGTGTGGATTGCGGTTGAGCATAGCAAATGTGATGTTTACGACAATAAAGTTATGTATTTGCCTAGGTGTGAACCACAAGACTATGTGGTGTTAAGAGAAGTGTGTAGCATGATATAACATAGCCAAGTTGCCAACAAATATAAATTGTGTGTGTGTGTGTGTGTGTGTGTGTGTGTGTGTGTGTGTGTGTGTGTGAGAGAGAGAGAGAGAGAGAGAGATCACCTTTATGTGTTTTATTGTGCTTTGAATGGGTTTGTTAGATTTTTCTGAACTTGTATGACCAACCTATGAATATGATCACGCAGACAGGTGTAAACTGTTAAGAATTTTATGTGTGATTTTTTTTTCCCAGTCAGTGTTAACGTTGAGGGAAAGCAGTATCTCATGGGATTGTATGATACAGCTGGTCAGGTGAGTGAAGGCCAGATCATGAAGTTCATCTTGTTGCTTTTGACTGCTAAACCTGTGACCTGTGATTACCATCATCTAATCATAGTACCACAACCTGTCACAGACATCATTCAAATAGTATGGTTCATATTCATTTACAAATTCAGTTAAGTTATTAATTCATATGGATATTACACACATATACACACATACACACACCTCCTTACAAGATCCAAGGTGCTCCGAAGGATCTTGAAGGGACTAAGGCCAGGGCTCTGGGAGTTAAGCAACAGTGTGTTTGTGGAGTGTGGGGTTGTGTGGAGGAGTTAGCCAGAGGGTGTGTGTGGAGTATGGTGTGGAGGAGTTATCCAGAGGGTGTGTGTGGAGTATGGTGTGGAGGAGTTATCCAGAGGGTGTGTGTGGAGTATGGGGTGGAGGAGTTATCCAGAGGGTGTGTGTGGAGTATGGGGTGGAGGAGTTATCCAGAGGGTGTGTGTGGAGTATGGGGTGGAGGAGTTATCCAGAGGGTGTGTGTGGAGTATGGGGTGGGGTGGAGGAGTAATCCAGAGGGTGTGTGTGGAGTATGGGGTGGAGGAGTTATCCAGAGGGTGGGTGTGGAGTATGGGGTGGGGTGGAGGAGTAATCCAGAGGGTGGGTGTGGAGTATGGGGTGGAGGAGTTATCCAGAGGGTGTGTGTGGAGTATGGGGTGGAGTGGAGGAGTTATCCAGAGGGTGTGTGTGGAGTATGGGGTGGAGTGGAGGAGTTATCCAGAGGGTGTGTGTGGAGTATGGGGTGGGGTGGAGGAGTTATCCAGAGGGTGTGTGTGGAGTATGGGGTGGGGTGGAGGAGTTATCCAGAGGGTGTGTGGAGTATGGGGTGGGGTGGAGGAGTTATCCAGAGGGTGTGTGTGGAGTAAGGGGTGGGGTGGAGGAGTTATCCAGAGGGTGTGTGTGGATTAAGGGGTGGGGTGGAGGAGTTATCCAGAGGGTGTGTGTGGAGTATGGGGTGGAGGAGTTATCCAGAGGGTGTGTGTGGAGTAAGGGGTGGGGTGGAGGAGTTATCCAGAGGGTGTGTGTGGAGTATGGGGTGGAGGAGTTATCCAGAGGGTGTGTGTGGAGTAAGGGGTGGGGTGGAGGAGTTATCCAGAGGGTGTGTGTGGAGTAAGGAGTGGAGGAGTTATCCAGAGGGTGTGTGTGGAGTATGGGGTGGAGGAGTTATCCAGAGGGTGTGTGTGGAGTATGGGGTGGGGTGGAGGAGTTATCCAGAGGGTGTGTGTGGAGTATGGGGTGGGGTGGAGGAGTTATCCAGAGGGTGTGTGTGGAGTATGGGGTGGGGTGGAGGAGTTATCCAGAGGGTGTGTGTGGAGTATGGGGTGGGGTGGAGGAGTTATCCAGAGGGTGTGTGGAGAGTAAGGGGTGGGGTGGAGGAGTTATCCAGAGGGTGTGTGTGGAGTATGGGGTGGGGTGGAGGAGTTATCCAGAGGGTTTAGCAGACATGTGGCTGCTGTTTCCCTTCCTGCTCTCTGCAGGGAGGCGGGCCAGATGCAGACAGCAGTCAAGATGTGGCAGGGATTTGATTTCAAAGAAGTTTAAAAGACAAACACAACACACACACACACACACACACACACACATACACACACACACACACACACACACACACACACTCACACACACACACACACACACAAACACACACACACACACACACACACACACACACACGCACCTGGTGTGAGTTAGGTCTCCTGCAGCTTGTGACTGATCAGTGGGTGCTGAGGGCTGTGTTTCAGGTCAGCGAGAGTATGGCAGTAATAATGGCCACGGATTCAAAGGAACAAAGGATTCCTTTCAAATTTCCTCTCATTTCTCTCATCACGAACCTTGCCAACACATGTGGCTCCAAGTTATAAGAAGTGGGTCATAAGGCTTCAGAGAGGAAGAGAGGAGGAGAAGAGGGAAAGCGAGAGTGATGGGAGTTAGTGCTGCTGAGGGTTGTGGCTGTGTAGGGTAGTTGTGGCTGTCTTCACCCATATGAACTCCACTGCAAAGTCATCCATTTGAACCACTGAAGCGTTACACCCCTCGGTGTGACAAATAATAGCACCCCAGTACTGCCCGCTCCATCCTCTACATACATACCTACTGTTTGTAGAACTGTGGATACAGTGTGTACTTAGAAGAGCCTAAATGCAGTTTGGTATGAGAGAGGACTGTTGAGGCATTTGTAAGGTTTGGAACTGTAGATTTTGTGGTGATGTGGGGGTGGGGGGAGGTGCGAAAGAAGCCTCAGATGTTTTTACTGTGCCTCGGAGCTGGCGTCTCCAGACTCCTGCAGACCGGCGGACTCTGCTAGGATCACAAGCTGGCTCTGTGATTTGTGCCGACATGCTGAATGTGGGGAGGCAGCAGAAACTGAAGCACAAACTCTGGAGCTCTTTGGTCTCTCTCTCTCTCTCTGTTGTTCTCTATCCTTTTCTTTCTCATTCTCTCTATTTGATGTTTCAATCACTCCTCAAACCTTTGTCTAAGAGAGACATCCGTGAGGTAGGGAGATTGGAGAGGAAGGAGCCTTGGCTCCAGATGTGAGAAGCAGCTGCTGTTTGCACTGCACAGACTAACATGAGAGACTTTTGGTTGGAACCCACTAAAACACCACCCATCGCCACCCACCAGCCTCCAGGGTGTGTCTCACCACTGGGTCAACACCTTGTAGGGTGTGGCTCTTTACTAAAGCCTCAGGGATGATACCACCCATCCACCAAAGAAGATGACATCCTCATTTCTGGTGATGGGACCCAGTGCTGTTGATCCCACCCCCCCACCCCTCCATTTTCTTCATTCTACTTGCCTTGCTCTGCTGCGGTCTCCATACCTGCTCTGGCACATGGGCTGTGTTCAATTCCTGTAGGACAGGAAATCTATTTCAGGAAAGAAAAGCCACACATGGCCTTTGTGTGTTTACACATGGTGTGTATTACACAATCGCTCAGGCAAGCTCGCTCACACGGGCAAACACACACACACACACACACACACACACACACACACACACTCATACCCACACACACACACACACATTCAGAAACACTTTTCAGTAGGGATGAGAACCTTTACGATTTTAACGATTCCGGCTCCTTATCGATTCCTGCTTATCGATTCGATTCCTTATCGATTCTCTTATCGATTCTTATTGGGTAAGGGGTGAAAAAAGAGCACAAACGGGTTTTTTACATTAATGTTCTTTTATATAAATTTCTAGAATGCTGCACACACCATAAACAGCATGTTTACATAAATAACCAAAAACTTTTATTAAAAAACAGACATTCTTGCCACTAAATATAAAACAACAATATTTAAATGCATATGTGGTGAGAGTGTCAACTCTAAAGCTATACATTGACATTGCAGAGCACTGTTGATTGCTATTTCACTCATCTATACTGTATAGATGAGTGTATGAGTGAATGAGTGAAATAGCAAACAACCCCTATACAACTCTTCCTCTGCTACCTACTGATCTTTCTTTTCCAGAGCAGATATACCTCAGGAAATGTCTCATAATTGTTGGAACATTAATGCATCCAGGTTTAGTTTAAGTTAATCCAATCTAAACCCCTCCCTCATTGCACTCTTGAGATAAACTAAATCTGGCAATAAAATGGCACTAACAAAATCGTTGAATTGTCTGATCTGACATGAAGCCCTTGTTATTGAGTAAACTGAAGGACTGTATATTTTCTTGTAGGTTGCTTGGTTGTATGGCTAATTGCGAACTATTATGCTTAACGCTTCTAATAGCAATGTAGAACCCACTACAAACACAATAACGTACTGAAACATACTTACTTGTATCATGCACACAATGCCTCACATACGTATTTGAACAAAGATGATTCGCAAACTAGGCACTCAGTATAATATTATTTAAAATTTAACTATTGCTGCCACTGAATTGAAAGAGAAACGTATCCATATCTAGGGAGCTGCACGCGTTGCTAGGCAACGCCATTATTAACGGAGTCTTTTGCGTTTCATCCCTGACTTACCAAAGCCAAGGTAAAGTCCTCAAAATGTTTTATCATAACGGTGTTACTCGTGTGTTATCAGCAAACTTTCTAGAACCAACAGAGGGGAGGCAAGCACTGCCTCTGCCTCAAGCCAACGGCTGAAAATAGAAGATTCTACAGCTAAGCTAGCCTACGTTATATGACAATGTCCAACATCGCCCATTCTGTTAAGCAATTAAATGCTAAGTTTAGTTATGGTTAACACGACAACGGAAACGTTTGCTGATAACACACGAGTAACACCGTTATGATAAAACATTTTGAGGAGTTTACCTTAGTTAGGGATGAAGCGCCGTCGTTAGTTAGTCAAAAACATGACAATCTTGTAATTTAATACCATGTTGTTTGCTCAAGTGCTTATTCATAGTAGATGTACCTCCTCCCTTTGACGAAATACATGTTTTACAGACGTTACAAGTGACCATGTTTGCATTTGTTCGAGTGAAATAAAGCCACACTTTAGATCGCTTCTGTCTAGTTGCCATTTCTGCTGCGGTCTGATTTTTTAAAGGGTTCGCGCATGCGCAAACGGCACAGAGGTCCGTTTACAGACCCGGGCTGCGTCTGAATAGTCTTAAATGTAAGAGAGCTGTCTTACAACCTTGGTGTCTCACCTGTCTTGCTGTCAGACAGCTGTCTTGCGCGAGGTAGATTTTTAAGGGTGAGATTATTCAAAAAAACGTTCTTTACGAACGTTCTTTTATGTCGTATGCTAAAAGAACGTAGGTTCTTACGTAGCTTACGTAGCTAACTGACGTAGGCTAACGTACTGATGTTAGAAAGTTGGCTGACTGACGCCTCGCAAAACGCATTAACCATTATTGATGGTTACAATGATGGTGTTATCGGATAGTGCGGTGTCTATTTCTCGGTAACTTTTAAAAAATATAAGCGCGAAAACGCTGAAAACATGTACATTTACATACAAAACACGACCGTCAGCGGAGTTGGTCCGCCATCTTTGTTTACTTTTTTCAGTTGCCGGAGGGTCGTGGCGCAAAGGTTTGTGGGTAGTAGACAGCATCAAGGCTACACCGATGGTTCCTTGAAAAATGACCGTTATATGACGTATTCTAAGGTGTCTTATGACACCTGAGAAAAAAATTAAGCAGATTCGGACGGTGCTTCCTTCTCTTCTTCTAAGACACCAGGGTGCTAAGACAGCATTTTAAGACTATTCAGACGCAGCCCCGGTTTTGAATTTGGCTAACGATTCCAAAGATTCGGCTCATTAGGAACCGGTTCTAAACAAGAACCGGGTTTCGGTTCCCATCCCTACTTTTCAGTCATGACTATCCACAGAGTATCTCGGCGAGTATCTCAGACTCAGAGTATCTTTGAGCCTGTGGTGTTGTTTTTGCATAACCATGTTTTGAAGAGTAAGTGCTTTGAGGTTAAACTAAGTGTGTGCAGGTAAACAGAGGGGGGGGGGGGGGTTCAACTCACTGCACAGCACGCTTTAATTAATGTGCAGTGACTGAATAAACATGCCTATGAATTATTCTCTTTAGAGGACAACTGGAGGAGATCTTGCCTCCCGTCTCTTTTATCTTGCCTCTTCTTCCTCTTCTTCGCTGTACATATAACAGAGAAATATTAAAGTCTTCAGTTTCCACATGCACAGAGCAATCGCGGCAGTGTGCTCCCGTTGGCTCTCTCCCACCCTCTCCCCACTTATGGCTGGAGTGGAGGCCTGATTGGAGGGAAGCACTCAGTGGTCAATTGACCCATTTACAGCTCCACAGCCCACCGCAAAACCACTGGAGCGCAGAGATAAAAACACACAAACACACCACTCACACTCAAACACACTTTCTATGCACAGGCACAGGCATACACTCAAACACACCATACACATGTGCACATGAATATATATACAGTATGTATAACACATAAAAGAGAAAGGAGTGCAGCCGTAACACCAGGTAATTAGGGGTTAGACATCACTATGTATGTATGTACCGGAGTCTCTTCTTCTCAGTGACAACACATTGGGTCTCTGACATTTAAAGACATTTGTGAAGTGGCTCACTTGAACAATTGAGGAGACATTGACACATTTACACATTTTGTAGTATTTGAACAGCCTCTGTGAAATTGTATTGGACATTGCGTATTGACTTCACCAAGAACCACATGGGAGGCTTAATAATAGTTAATAACCTTAACTCTTAACTCTAACCCAGTCAACCACAGAGTATTGCTTCTGCATTATCTTTAATACATTAAATGACCTAAATTAAGTGTTGTCACTACATGATTCGCTACATTCTACTTAAAGGAGAACTCTGGTATATTTTAACCTGGGCCCTACTATCATATCTGTCTGGGTCCACATTTTTACTAGGAACAAAAAACGATCTAAATTGGTCCAGTATTGAGTTACAACACTAAAACCCACAACCGCAAAACAGCTCTACAATGTCATCATATGGGGAAAGGATCCCCTAAAAAGTAAACAACAGAGATAGACCTGTGTCTTTTACCTCAGGAACTGTAAAGAACCTGTAGAAAATGACTGACATGCATTGACACGCATGTGATTCACATCAAGGACAGCTAGGGATTGTCACTGGCAAATCCCATCAGCCTTTGTAGCTTCAACCCAGTGGATTGTTATTAATCGGTCAGACGAAAACAAGCTTCATGAATATCTGATTGTCATTGTGTGCCAGGTTCTTCGAGCAGTAACAGTGCGTTTGGCCTAGACAAATCCTTGACACAAGCAACTAGCACCTGCAAGACCCATCCCAGCAAGCAGTGCTCTTTTATTAGAGCGTATCCGCGCCTGCCTGGCCTGGCTCTGCAGCAGCTCTGCAATGACATGTTCTGTATTCTCCATCCACTCCTGTAAGACAGACCTCAGCCTGTGCGGATGGCCTTGCTTTGCCAACACATGTTTTAGATCCTCCTACTCATCCGTTTTTAAGGGATGCAAACCAACAGCATGACCGTGTGAGCCACACATGACATCATGCCTTATATATGCTAGCTTGCGATGATTTCAGCAGACATGTCCGGCATGGATTAAATAACAAAAAAACAAACCTAACCTTCTGAGACTAAACATATGATGTTCCTGCACATATGCAGTGAATATACAAGCACAGGCAAGCACATGGCCGGTGTGAACAATTGATGGTATTGTGGGTGTAGCCGGCCACTGGCTGCAGGGCTGGAGGGAGAGTGAGTGAGAACAGCAGGGGAGGCAGGATAGGGCAGCTCTTCATTCTCCAGCAGGAAGCGAGGGAGGGAGGGCTCCTGTGCTCCCAGGTCCACTGCATTAGACTAGTGTCTGTTTGTTCCAGTCCATTTCCCCTCAGCTTTTAAAGCACTGAGAAGCTCTCGCTCTGCCTCTATCTCTCTTTCACTCTTTCATTTTCTCTCTCTTTCTCTTTCTCTCTCTCTCTCTCTCTCTCTTTCTCTCTTGCATACACACACATGTAAACAAACAAAGGCAGTTCAAGGTAATATTGGAAAATGCTGTTTTAAAATAGACTTTGAGGGTTGCCTCCGGTTATGTTTCTTTTTTTTTTTTTTTTTTTAGTAGTGGCAGTTCCTGGTACGGGCAACATTTACAATAGAGCCGTTACTCTCTTTTTTAATGGAACACCATGTTTTAATGGAGCACCTCCACCCTACCCCCTAAACACACACACACACACACAATTTTGAGAGTGGGGGCACTGCAATTCTTTGTTTGCTTAGGGTACCATATGACGCAGGAGGATCTCAAGGGAATGAAACAGTGATGCAACACGTCTAAAATGACTTTCGTACGCAACCCATCCTCCTGCATGAGGCTGTGCCTGCTTGTTATCCAGCGTGCAGCATCACACAGCTGCTGTATATCACCAGTTTGCCCATGAGATGGATAGAGAGATAGCCAGCGATGTGGGTGGGTGATCTGTTGCCTTATTCCAATTTCAGTTTGGCAGGGCGAGGGTGTAAATAATATCCCTCCCGCTCGGCAGAATGTTTTAACAGGCAGGGGGATATATTTATAACATCAGTGCCCACCGCCGCACGCACACACACACACACACCCACACACACACAAGGCCCATACATATACACCATACTCAATCATTCACACCAGTTTTAAAGTGGTTCTGTGGTGTGATAACTTTGCCACTGTTGGGGATTTCATTTATAAAAAATTACAGTTCAGACGGGTGTTGCAGTTTACAGTTTCTGATTGACATTTTTGTATATGGTTTCAGTGTGTTACCTTGGTTCAGTTTGTACAATTACCCTGGCAATGAAGGTTACTGAGTGTCAAGCTGTTGCCGTCATAGTTTGAGTCAGATTGGAAGTGTAATATTCAGAGATTTAATTTGCAGCTGTTGTTGATGAGCTCCAGTTTTAAACAGCTGCTGCAGGGTGTAGAGGTTCAGATAACGGTTGTAGTGTGTCTTTTCAGACTGCTGTATTAGTTGATAGAGTTCACACTGGAGCAGTAGTTTATAGTTTCAGATTGCTGATGTCGTTTTTCATTTCAAACAGACACTGTGCAGTAGCTGCTGACCAGGCCTGATGACATATTTGTTTTTCCAGTCTAATAATGCTGTTCAGGGTCTAAACTTGAGACAGATTAAACTAACTGAATGCACAGTGCGCTTCATGGCAATTTCACAACAGCGGAATGGCATGGAGGTAGCTGGTAACCCAACATGTACCTGACCTCACCAGACAGACAGACTGATACACACACACACACACACACACTTACTCACAGTTCCAGAAATATCACTCACATGGCTAGTGTAAATCCAGGCTTATCTGTTACAGAGGCTCAGATCTCATAGGAGTGGAATAAAAAAAGATATGAGCTGTTCACAATGAAACCCAACAGAGAACACACAACAACCCCCCCCCGACACACATCAGGCACTCAAACGCCCCTACACACACCAGACACTCAGAAATATCATTGTTTGAAATTTCATCATAGGAGACTGCAGCATCTGCACTCTTGTCTCTCATGTTGATGCATACATGTGATAATGCTGTCACGTTAACCCGAAGTGGATAACATCAATCAAGTCCAACTCTTCCTGCTCCGCTGCTCCACAGGAGGACTATGACAGGCTGCGTCCGCTCTCCTACCCCATGACCGACGTCTTCCTCATCTGCTTCTCTGTGGTCAACCCTGCCAGCTTTCAGAACGTACGGGAGGAGTGGGTGCCAGAGTTGCAGGAGTACGCCCCTAATGTGCCCTACCTGCTCATCGGAACCCAGGTGGGTACCTCTCCCCTTCGGTCAGCCTCAGCCCCTGGTCTTCGTCGGGGGTCTGTTACCGGTCTAGCTTCGTCCTCCCACTCGTCTCTCTTTTGCCACCATCACTGAAACAGTCAGCAGACTCCATGGTTTTATTATAGAATATAGACCTCATACTCTCCCCTCCATTTTGGATTGCCAGTCCTTATTCACTGTGAAGATCTGACTCTATTCAGTACACAGCTGGGGAAAGTGACCTTCCTATCCCGTCTGTGTCCTAATGACTGCTCTAACGATTATCCTCTGAATCTTTTTTATAGCCCAGTTGAGCCAACAATCGGGCATTATTAAGTGCTAGGAGTAATGACATCAAATTTGACACTTCAAATGGAAGTTCTTGCCCGGGGAGCTGTGCTCCTGAACCTCGTGTCATAACCCACAGCGCTGTGTCCTGGCAGCCTCTCTGTGAGTGTTTGTCATCCCCCTGCACGTCTGTCAGGACATGTTTACGGCTGTGTCTGAGCCGCTGTCTTAATCACGGCCAGGAGTGTGTGGAATACAAATGCACAGGAAATCGATGGAACAGTCTCTTCCTCTCCTTCTACATCTCCACCTGTACCCCACCTTGCCCTGTACCCCCCTCACTCCTGACTACTCTCCTCTACGTGCTGCAGCCCTGAACATTAGTACTAGCACGCTAAGATGTAACACAAGCTGTAATCAAATGGAGATCTGTAGCTACAGAAGCGGTTTAATTTCATGCACAGGTAGTCACCTGTCAGCTGGCCTCACTTTACTGCACAGCTGCTCTGGCTTTTAACTGCCTTCTGGGAAATAGAAACCCCAGTTGGCCTTTTAAACTACTTCTTACACAGATGATCTGGCTAATGTGTTACATTGAGGGAAATAAGAGCGCATTTTTTGTGTGTTATAAACTGATAAGGTAACCCACAGAGACACATTTATCCTGCCAGAGGCAGCCAGTAGGGTGAGTGGAGAATGTTAGTTCCTGGGACTTCCGTGCAAACTCAAAAAAATGTCAACTAAGAGTATATTGGTGCTGCATGCAGTCAGTCTGCCGATGATACACATTAGGTTTGTAAACGTGTGCTCTTGATGTTACTTATTGCCCCCTTCAGGTTGACCTACGTGATGACCCAAAGACCATCGCCAAGTTGAATGATGTGAAGGAGAAGCCCATTGCAACAGAGCAGGGCCAGAAACTGGCCAAGGAGGTGAGGACATGGAATCACAATGGTTTGAAAGACAAGCACCAATCAAATTGATATAGATAGGCATCTATTATACATACCTGACAAGGCCATTTTAATTCTCAAAAATGACACAAATCCTTACCTGGCACTTCATATCTGGAGTGATGACAGACCTGTTGAAGGCTTAAAAACAGAAGTGTCGTGCACAGTTGATCGAGTCATGAGAATTTTAAACTTTTATATGTTTTGAAGATGATCTAGCCCATATGCACTGTTCAATACACATGGTTTATCATACACTTTATATTACTAAGGAGTAAGATCATTCAAACATGCACTGACATTTACCATAAAGTCACTGACATCTGAATCTGTTTAATTGCAAACTTTTCCATACAGGGAATTCATTTACGATATGCATGAAGCAGATTTTTCTTACATGCATGTTAGGTCATGTCTGCAGGTAGCTACCTCCTAGACTGAACCTGGTATTAATTCCAATCTGAAAAATAAAGCATGCCTCCATTACACTAAAACTCTAGACAATTTATTCCCATCTTTCCTTTTCTCATTTTTAGCCTCATTTACTGTCTTTAATTTATTTTGGTGCCACGACTCAGATGCGATGTTTAGATATTAAAAAACTAGGTCACATTAGAGTATTACTCAGCATTGCTGTGTAGCCAAATCCCAGTGATTACAGATTCTTAACACGAAGTGAATTAAAATATAATTTTACTGCATTAAGTGTGAGGGGTGGGGGGGGGTTGTGTTCCACTGCAGATTGGGGCCTGCTGCTACGTGGAGTGCTCAGCTCTCACACAGAAAGGGCTGAAGACGGTGTTCGACGAGGCCATCATTGCCATCCTGGCCCCCAAGAAGGGCGCCCTTAAGAGACGCCTGGGGCCTCGCTGCATCAACTGCTGCCTCATCACATGAGAGGAGCGCCCGGTCGCCAGGGAGACGGGTGAGACCCTGCAGGCATAACAAACTGACCAACATGACTGTGGGCTGAATCATCTAAAGAGAACCAGACAAGACTTTAATAAATAAAAACAAAACAACAATGGCATGATATTGCAACCAGAAGATTACATGGGGGGAAAAGAAAACAGGAGACAAGGTGGCGATGTTTGTGAGATGAGGGAGCGGGTTATGGGTGTAAACAGCAAGTGCAGTGGGCACAATAATGAACACATTCAACAGCAACAAGAGCTGGGTGGAGGAGCAGAACAATGGCCAAGACACAGACTTACAAGCACAGGCTGAACCCAGAGAAAAGGAGAGAAGACGACGACGACAACAAAAGGCACACAGAGGATTGTGGACGGACGGGCGGACGCAACACACAATGCACCAGTCCGTGGCTTCTGCAGGGAGACGCAACAACCTCAACAACAACAGCAGCACAACCAAACACGCCAGGCATTTACAGAAGTGATTATTTATTTGCTTCAAGAAAAAGGAAACAGTGCATCTTTGTGCACTGGATTGCAAAATTCCATTGCTTCAATCTCTCTCGCTCTCTCTCTCTCTCTCTTACTCGCTGTGTACAATTTCTCAGTGAAGTCTGTCCACTCGGTCCCAAATACCTTATAAGGGACAAAAAAAAACACAAGGAAAAGAATACATACTGCCATGAAATGACAAAAAAAAAAGTACAAAAAGAACAACGGTATTGTTTTTAAATTAAGACAGAAAAGTAAGACTTTTTATCTTTTGTGTATATGAGCTCAGTGACTACCGGAGGGGAATGTCGGAGTGTCTGGGGATTGATGGCGAGCTGTTCCCCTAAATGTCCATGGTCCTGACTGATGCATCTGAATATCTGAGGGTCACAGGGGCTACCTGTATGTTCCAGTCAGCTTCTTTTTGCGCGCATTCGTGTGTGTGTGTGTGTGTGTGTGTGTATTCACGCATCTCATTGTGCCTCCAGGCGTTATTTGCTCTTGTAGATCAGCTGCTTGCGGTGCCAGTGGATCCAGACGGGAGCGACCAGCAGCCCCGTCAGGAAGCCCACAGTGGCCCCCATCGTGCAGGAGACGGGCCAGACCTGCAGACACAGGACAAGAATTCAGCACCACCCTATACCATGCCATCATGCACACATGCGCAGGAGATTCACTGTGCCCTCTCTGTCTTTTTTAAAAAACAACCTACCATGTTTTTCATAAAACAGACAGAATTGATTTTTTATTTTATTTCATGCCATCTTGGATGCCTTGCTCTTCCACTGTGTGTGGGCCGAGATGTTTTGTGTGTTTTTGTCCAGGTTTTGATCCTCAGCATGGCTCAGCCTGTCAGGGTCGTTGTCATGTCAGATATGAACTGAGCAGGAAGCCGCTCTGACTTCCTGCTTCTACAGCTTGTTGCACCGTCCATGCAAATGTGTGAAATGGCTAAAAGTGATTGTTGCAGCACAGTTTAAACAACAACATTTCAGTTATAGCCTGTGGCTACTGTATATGAGACAAGGTTAAAATGGTTTAAATAACTTGTTTTCTGAGTGTTCCAGTGTTTGAGTGTTGGAATAAAATGGCACAACATAAAGGGAGAATCAACAAGCCAAGCTTTATAGCGTAAACAGACCTGTACAGAGATTGTGTATGCTGCATTAAAACGTGAGATTTCATAAAGCCTGTTCACTGTGCTGGTTTAAATTCCCAAAAGGAGATCCGGAACCTTCCGAGCCTTGCTGCATTTTTCGACAATTTTTTGATATCATCGCATCTATGTTGCCATGACAACTACAATTTGACATCAGAATATCATGTGCTGTGGGTATGTTGCATGTCCCTCACACAAGGGTTACATTCGGCTTTTATGTTCCCCTCACTGTTCTTCAGACAGCTGAGACTAGGGCCTGGAACTTCTTGACTGTTTCTGTTGCCCAGCTAATGCAAATTTTGCCATGTGCTTCCAAATTAAAAATGTCACAGAGATTGATTCCTCTATACCCCTGCTGTCATGGCAATATTGTTACCAGGGCAACAGCAGCTTCTGAATCTGCATGCGCTGGATAGCAGAGCTCCCATGTCAAACACCATTCAACCCACCAGCGCTCGCTTATCCTGCACTCTGGGTGAATTCGAATCATCCTCAGTAAAGAGTAAAAATCCTCCCTCCCTCATGGTTTACTACTGTCAAAATGTCACTTGTCCTTTATGTCAAGAAAAGTGGTTGTCTTTTGAATGCCCTATAAGATCTGGCTACACAGTAGAAGTGCTGTGTTTGACTGTTCCAGAGGTCCCTAAGGCCTGGCTAAAGGGATGTAATCATCAGGTCGTAGCAGTCTGCTGTCCTGTAGGATTACTGGGGCAACAGGGATTATTGTGACAGCCTTGAATTCCATCAGACTGTCAGTGTTTACAGGGGTTTGGCTAGGATGATCAACTTGGCAAAGTCAATAAATTAAGTGACAGTCATTGAAGGGACGTAGCGACTGAGATAAAGCAGTGATTATGTTGGTTTGGAACACACAAATACTCACCACACACAATCCCTCAAACACTTTGCATATCAGTGTTTCTTCGTTCATGGTTGTTTTTTAAACTGTCTAATGAAGTGTTATCGTCGGTAGTGCGTCTGTTTTTTCCACATGGAAAATCATCTACGAGTATAATAATATGCCCGATTCCTTTTTTGTTTAATCTGTGTAATGTGCGGGAAATATTCCAACTTTAATCTCTAATTCGTACTCCTCCAAGTGCGA
Organism: Sprattus sprattus; assembly: GCF_963457725.1. Classification (NCBI taxonomy): domain Eukaryota; kingdom Metazoa; phylum Chordata; class Actinopteri; order Clupeiformes; family Clupeidae; genus Sprattus; species Sprattus sprattus. Next base: position 25,042,259 of record NC_137912.1, read on the forward strand.
TGATCAACAGCAATTTACACAAGACATAGATTTCTGTTTAAGAAGTAGAGAGGTATGTGAGGGGAGAATTCTTTGCCACTCAGATGTAAGGATCCAGACACACACTTTAGGAGCCATGCTCTTGCACTGCCCCCTAACTGCAGGAACTATAGGCACCGAGCAGTGCACTGCCATGTCATGTAGGTCAGGCACGTATGTGTTGCCATTATTTGCTTAATCTGAGTGAGAATTCCCTTCATCACAAAAAGCCCTTCTGTGTGTGTGTGTGTGTGTGTGTGTGTGTGTGTGTGTGTGTGTGTGTGTGTGTGTGTGTGTGTGTGTGTGTGTGTGTGTGTGTGTGTGTGTGTGTGTGTGTGTGTGTGTTTGTGTGTTTGTGTGTTTGTGTGTTGAAGTGAAAAGAACTGGCACAAACCTGCCATGGCCGGTCCCAATCCAGAGGGATGGGGAATGCCCCAAGCCAGGCTCCAAGTACACTGCACCCTGTGGTGATCTGCAGAGACGTGTCCCATACCGACATGGCCCTAAATCACATACACACACACACACACACAGACACAGAAAGATTACTTCCCAATCTAAAAGCAATTTTAGGGCAGAAGAGCCTCCAACAATGCCTTAAGGGAACCCGAGGGTGGAGCAGGCCGTAACAGCATTATGGCCCACTGATGGGAATAGACCAAGGCAGCAGAGTTACATCAGGGTGCAGCACCTTACACCACCACAGGAGAGTACCAAATTAAGGTAAATCAAATATATTGTAATGAATATGAATGAAAACTGAACAAGTTCAACTGTGTACACAAAGTTCAGTAACTCCAGAAAAACTGGAACTAGCATATAGTTACCATGCTCCCCCTAGTGGCCTGTCTATAAACTGCAGATTATCAGTTTGTGATTTCCATTCACAACAGGTAAGGTCAGCTGCACTGTACTGCAATTATTTACTGAGCTCAAGACCACGCTTCATTTTAAAGTACTCCATGCACAAACACATCAACCTCCAAATCTTCAAGGCCTTCTGCATTTTAGACATAATGATAAAACTGGCTATCAATGGAACAAAAATGGATACCCACCCATCCCTGCTAAACACACGGATCCAAGCCTGGACATTGGGCCCCAGCATACACAAACACCTCAGCGTGGTCAGGGTGGACAGTAGGACACCTAGAGAGAATGTCTCCACAGCACTCCTGTGAAGATACACACAGACACATGTTCAGACAAACAAAAATAGATCATCTAAATGTAAGGCTGCTTATCCTACATATTAAATGCATTAAAACACAAAAAGACAAATAAATAACTTACTCCAAGAGAGGGGCTCCGTAGAGTACAACTACGGTGTGAAAAAACAAGCAGGACAGCAGGAAGTAGAGGCAGGAGCGCACCATTTTGGATATCTGCAGAGAACCGGCAACACAGTCATCAGCTACACACAATCTTCACTGCAATAGGTGCAAAATTCAGCATCAGTCCATAAACCTCAAATGAGATGACTCAATTAGTATCACTTTGCCCTTGTGCTAATAATGTCCTTTATGGCAACACTAGTAAAAGAAGCATGTCTAAGATGGCTAAACTAGTATCTGAGCCCCCCACCAATAGAAGCTCTGTACTTTACCTTGTAATTCAGCGTGTGCCTCTTCGTTGGTGGACTGATGCCAAGGAGCCAGAAGACAGCGATGTTGACAACAGCAACAGATCCAGCAACAGAGTAGAGCCAGACTAAATGCATACCGTACACAGAAAACTTCTCCAGTAGGATGGCTGGCATAATGGTGGCCATGAAGACGGAGGAGGCAATGATGGCATGAGCGGATGCCATGCCCCGGATCTCTGCGTCCCACATGCTGAGTCTGAGGATGGGCTCTTTCTGCTGAAACACATACTAACGTTAATGGTTAATAGACTTATTTGCTTAGCTCTACATAATACTATAGGGCTGTCATTATTTTCAACCTTTTTATATTACTTTATGTCCATATGAATAATGATAATACATGTAGCTTTTAACATTCAAACGTATGCACTATGATTGTGGCATTTCAAATGTGTAGTTCTAAATGTCAGTGTTGTTTACTCAGTATTGTAGTTTCTGACGTTGAGCGCTATGTTTGTGTCATCACATGGACAAAACAAAATTGCACAAAACCCACAAGAATATCGAGGATTATAATTTCACGCCACACTGACCTGGTGAATTGCAGATAACCTACATGATTTGCTTTTTCAACCAATAAATGTTAGCCAGTTGGCTAGCTAGCAATGAGGCTGAATATCCATGATAGAGATTAGGGAAATACATTATGTCATGCAATACATACCATTTATTTAGATAAGTTAATATACATTCATTAGCCACCGCATTTCAGAAAGAAAGTTCAACTCACCACTTTCAAATCCAGTCGTTTGTATGGCTTGTTCAAAGCTACCTAGCGAGCTAACTTAATCCCGAAAAGTTCACTTTAAATGTTTGCACGCGTGACCCCGTAAAAGGATATCGTGGCTGGTTTTAGAGGGATAAATATATAACTTAGCCAAACTCATTCATTATCAGTAATAACTTACCTAGCTAAGGTAAAAGGCAAACATTACAAAATATAGGAAGCCCTCAAAATAAAACACACATCGATGTTTGCGCAAGGTCAGTTGGCGTCCGAAAACGGTGTGGGCCGGGTCCATGGACAGAGTGAAATCCATATGAACCAACGAGAAGCTTTCTCTCAACAGACAAACCAATCATATGGAAGTTAGAAAACAAAATTATTAACATCCGGTGTTCAAAGCCGGAAGTAAATGTTGATCGATTTGTTTTGCCTAAAGTTAAATCCTCTGCTAGACCCATTTGTCTCTGTTTGTGATTAAAAAAAGGAATACATTAACATTATGGTTTGCGAAAAGTGTAAGTATTAATATACTTCGCCACACAAACATAAACACTTGATATAAAATGAGAATATTCGCTAGTTGACGCTTTGTACTAAATTTGAGAGATGAGTAACATACGCAGTTAGCATACAAGCTAGTTAATACGGTAATCATTGTATGTTATTTATCTCATCTTGCTAGCTAGTTATTCACCTACCAGCATATACATGTGGCAAATGGCACAAACTAGCTGCTTACGCAATGGCAACCGTTTGATATCTATTTTACGCGTTGGTCTCGTTGAGTGTGTTGCAAAGTTAAGTTAGCCAATTCGCTTACAAACAGTTGATCTCAGTATTTGGGTAGCTTGTTAACCCTGATGCCTTTGTGCCGTTTCGAAGGTGAAAAGAAACTTGGACGGATTATCACACCAGATACGTGGAAGGATGGTGCCAGAAACACAACAGGTAGGTAGGCCTATAGTAAGTCATGCTATTTGACACTCCTGGCTATGTTACTGGATACTGAAACAGTATAAACAGTCTAAAACCACGTACGGTTTTGTTGAATATCCTCATAATTTGGAGGTATGCGGCCAGCCTAGGTTGACTCAGGGAAAAGGACGTCCCTGCCATGCATAGTCCCATGAGATGTCTGCCATTTAACATGACTTATTGGGAATGACGCAAGCTCAGGTCTGATCACCCTCTAGCTGGCCACCTTGGCGAGGGTGTCTAGTGTCACCAAGGGAACACTACTGATGATGCGTCCCAAATTACAACCCTTGCTCCCTTGCATCCACCATTCATCACCAACACGACACTCTTATGTATGTGCGTGCACAAAGGAAATTTACATCTCATCCTGTGTTTCATAAACTAATAAAAAACCTGCCATCTGGTAAAATGATATGTGAACATATCTGGAGCACATATGAATCTAGCGTTATCACAAGTGCTAGAGACATTGAAGGAAGTTGGTAGTACTTGTGTCAAATGTAGCATGTCTATCCTCACAGCCTGGTTGACCCGGTGATCTACTGTGTAATTGGCATGGATGAATTGGCAGATTTATTAAGGGTAAAGTATTTCGAGAGTTTTAAATAGTTAGGTAAAGCGGTTATAGACTGTAGAGATGCTTAGGCATTATACCTCATGCAAAAACAGAAAAACAACATTCACTGTCGCTCACTGTTCACTGTTGGTATTGCAGAGAGTGGTGGAAGGAAACTGAATGAAAACAAAGCACTGACTTCCAAAAAGGCCAGGTATGACGTCTCATATCTAACCATCCGGGTCATAAGGATTTTAGTTTGCACATCACATTGCCAATGCACTCAACTTTCCCTTTTTTCTTGATAGATTTGATCCCTACGGAAAGGTCGGCTTTGCCACATGCAGAATATGCAAGAGTTCTGTCCATCAGTCAGGTTCTCACTACTGCCAGGGTTGTGCTTACAAGAAAGGTCAGTACGGAAGACTCCATCATTTTGTCCTTTGTTACAGCAGTCTAATTCAGTCGAGTTCATTGAAAAGTGGTCTGTGGCGACTGATATTGTTTATTTTTGTATGTTAACAGGAATATGTGCCATGTGTGGGAAGAAGGTGCTCGACACCAAAAACTACAGGCAGACATCTGTGTGACCTGATCAGACCTGCCTAGCTGGAGGCTCTCTCAGGATAGGGGGGAGGCGATGTTGGTGGTGATGTCAGTTTTTAATTCAAACTCCTCTACATAATTAGAGTTGGAGTTGTTAAACTCACCAGCATGAGCTCCTGTGCATCAAATGTGTGTATTACTCCTTGGACCTACTGGCAACAAAGTATCAGTGTCTGAATATTTTGAAGATGTTTCCTCACTAGATGAAGCAATACTTAGGCTTACACTGTTTTGACAAACACAGATGCCCCCTGTCAGTACAGTTAGAAGTGCTTTGTAAATATACAAGTAGCTTGATCACTTCTTTGCTTGTTGACATTTTATTTTTTTATTTTCTGAATTTATTATACACAAAGTATTGGCATTCAGTGCAGTTTACTATTCTGTGGTGTTGTAAAAGCACACTCATCAATATTTGTCTCTCTCTCACATCGAGAAATAGACATTGGTAGCACTCACATCTGACTTTTCCATCTCCCAGTATCATTGTTCAGAGACCACTACAGAGGCTTGGTGCTGATTCCAAGTAAAGGTCTAGGTGTTGACATTTAAATATCAGCGACAGCCTGAGGCAAAGTCCCTTGTCGTATAGTCACTATTACCAACCTGCATATCTCATCATGTATCTTATACAAGTCTCACAGCATGAACTCCTATGTGTGTGGAGTCAGTTATGGCAGTGCTGTTGTCTCTTGTCACCTGAACTGTTAACTTAATTTCAATATTTGCCTTTGAACTTTATATTTTTTTGCTTTGGTATATCAGTTTGTTGTGATTTTCAAAACTTCACAGTGTTTTAATTGAAATAAATCTGTATGAAGTAATACAATCTTTCTTACACACAATACATACACACAATAGAGTACATTTACTTATTTATTGACATTGTTTCAATACAACACACCATTTAAAATTGCAAAATTTGAACTGCAAATTACAGTTAGATAATACATTGTGGCTTATTGAGTATATGTAACATATTAGATCTAGTTTTAAGGCAAATGATCATCATAAAGGCCAAGCATATCCTTTCAATAGACGATTAAGATAAATGTGTAGCTATGTGTGTTAATTGTTGGTGAAGAATGGTTAGAGTTGGTTGAATCCAGTCTTGTAGCTATAGCCAGCCGACTCAATGCTATAACTGTGGGTAAAATGGGTACCATTCTCATTTGGGAGTACCAGATTAGGTAGGTATCTTACCCAATGAGCAGGCGCCGGGTGAATGTGGGTGCAATTGTGTATGAATTGTGATATTGACTTCACGAGGGCCACCAAGACACACTGGTGCTGTCCTTGTAACAGCAACAATATGTTGGTAATCTCACCCGATTGGACAGGGATCAACCATTCAACACAAGGGCAGATCAATTAAGTTGATAATCCACAAATCAGTCTCATTAAATATATCAGTCTCATAAAATATATTATACTATCAATTTGGAACTCTGATTAATAATTAAATTAATAACTACAACAAAGTTACCTTATTAATAGTATGGTTGAAGGTCATTGGAGTTCTGAATAGAAGAGGTTGACAACGTCCATTCTTGTGTAACATTAAATAAACCAGCGTATATAAATCAAAGTATTTATTACACAATGATAAAGAAATAACACACAATATGTAATCTAGCTAAATGTATCTAACTAATTAATTGAAGAAGTATGTATGTGTAAGGGAGAGGGAGTGTGTGTGTGAGCGAGCTTGTAAACTCGGTATTGCGCTTTTAGGAGCGCGCCTGAAAGAATGTGTGTGTGTCCCTTTGTCCTGACCACCGCAGGTCCGCGTGCATTTGTGTGCACGTTCGTGACTATGTGGTGTGAAAAAGGACGAGCCTTTATGCAGCGCCAAGTTCGATTATGAGCTTCGCGTGTGTGGCTATATGAAGGCCAATGTATTTGTAATCGTATGTGATTTAAGATGCCATGTTAGAAGAGGGAAATGGTTAGTAACGCATGCAAGTCCCGATGTATATGAGAAACAATCATAACGTTAACCCTTACATGGTGTGGCGAAGCCAACTACCAACTAACAATGAAAGTATATAACAGTTATGTTCGGTAAACAAAACAGATACAATACATGAACAATGGCATATGTAAACAGTCCTATGCTTAGCCAGGTTGTGAATAGCTAGCTGCCCAGTCGAAGTTACCAGTCCTTTGGAAAAGTGTTGTGCTGGCGTATCCGACGCTGACGAGGCAGAGAAGAGATGATGCTGTCCGGAGATGGAGAAAGTTGTCCTTACTGTGATGTCGTTGTTTCACTGCAGTTCAGTTCGGAGGAGTTGATCGCTCGGAATGTTGCAGTTTCCGCGAGGTCTCTGTTGTGCTTTGTTCCCGTTGCAGAGTTAGCTGCAGATCTAATTGTTAGCTGCTTTGCTAAATTTACTTTGTCTCAGTTAGCGGCCAGTGTTTAGCTAACGAGGGATCTTAGGCAATTGTTTTGCCGTGGACAAAGGTGAGAGCTTAGTCTGTTCTCTTCCGTTGTGAGAGAACAAAGGAAAGTTGTTTCTTCACCTTTGGAGGTGAGTGGAAGGAGACGTGAGCCTGGCCAAAGCCAGTGGAGAGAGAGTGCGCAAAGAGAATGAATGTATCGTTTCAACGCAGTTTATAGTGAGAAAGTGCGTCACGGTTTGTAACACCTTGGTTGCAGCCAATGCTGTCTTGCAGAATGCAGATTAGAAAGTTTAGGTGATAAGGGAATTGTGGGTAATGAAGTCTTTGGTTGGACTACCACCGACATCCCCCCTGTGGTCAGTTGATTGCACCGGATGTGTGATCCAGTGAGCACAACTGTGCATAGTCCATTTGTGGAAAGAGTTCATTGGTGAGACAGTCAAAGTTGTAACATCAGTACTGGGCATTTGTTGATACTATCTATTCTGGCTTAGCAGGTACAAGGTCATCAAGTTACAAAGACAAAATCAAAATAAACAGTAATGACAATGACATAGCATACAACAAATAAACCAGTGGATCGTCTACTCATCAGGGTTAGTGAGAATAGGAAAAGTTAGTGATGTCAACTTGTTAGGCTGAGATGCAGAGATAGTGGCACCTGATACAATGATAAAACCATTTCTTGAGAATCCAAGAGTGTGTTTGGTGAATCACTCAATAGATTGGATGACAATACTGACTAGTAGATGACTAGTGACTGACTAGTCTTGGCAGCCTTTGCTGTTTTTGTCCTTCAGGCATGTTCTGCTGCGGAAGGGTGTCATCTTGATCTCAAAATCTTAAAGCTCAAATGGCTGTATCAAGGTTTTGTGTGGCAGTATGGTAATGTCCTAAACTTGTGTTTGATGTGGACAGGTGCATTACTAGCTTTGTCTGCGATGTATGAAGCTAGTGTGCTACTGCAGTAGTTTTAATGAAACTAGTTCAGAATCATGGAAGTTGCTGCTGTTGCTAACAAATCCAAGTTTGGCCTTTACAACTACAAGAAAAGTGAGATCCCTGAGCAAGCAGTTGTCTTACTGTCAGAGTAGTGGGCTTGTGTTGCTTGGCTCAACAGACAGTTAGTGGCGAACTCTGGAGTTCATGCGCTTGGAGTGTCGTCTGACTCGTGGCTCAGGGCTGTAACGCTCGGGGTAACCATAGTCAGAGGGACAGTCAGAGGCACTATCACTGTCTGTGGCCTTGCGGCCATGGTCTGAGTGTCGGTCAGTGTACCGGTAGTCATCGTCCGTCGAATCTAGGGGCAGGTCATGTTTCTGGGCCATGATTTCGGAATATGGCCTTCTGCTGCTTCTAGGGGATGTATTTCCATTACGACGCTGATGATGGACATGGCGGTTACGCTCAGTGTCCCTATGTGGCCGTTTGTCACCCCCCTTTGATCTGTAGTGAGGGTGAACTTGTGAGGCCGTGAATTTGGTCGACGCTTTGTTATCTGAGCAGGTAGGCTCAGTTGTTTTCCCCCTTTCTTTGGAATTGACAACAGTTTCCCAAGCCATCTGTGTCATCTTCCTGATCTCATTCATTGAGGGGTTACCTTCATGCGTCATTAGGGAAACGTGAGTGCGCACACATGGGTGCAGGTTGCGCAAGAACAGAGACTTGAAGGTGGAACTCTCTTCTAAGCCTGGTGCATTCTTGCCCTGGAAGTATGCATGTCTCAAACGTTTATAAAAATCCCTAGGGTGTTCTCGACGGGTGTGTTTGACTTGGGAGGCAGCAACCAATGATGCAATCTCGTCAACAGGAGAAGAGTATTCTTCTTTTAAAGTATGACAGAGCTCGGCGTAATCATTTCTGATACGGGGAGGTTGTGCCTGAATAAACTTGTGGACTGCTTTAGAGCTGGTTTTCCACATGAGTTTAATTTTCTCCCTTTGGTTTGCATTGGGTAGGTCAGTCATGTTATTGTCTAGTTCCCTAAAGTAATCGTCAATGTGTTGATCACGGTGGTCTGGGTCAAACATTTTAATGTCCTTAGCTATGAGCTCAAGCGCTTCTAGACGGGGACTCTGTAGGGTCTTTTCTGAAGAAGGCGAGACTAATCTAGCATGGGAACGGACATGTCTATCACATTCTAATGTGCTTCTCTCTGGGTGAGAGGCAGATGCTGGACAGCGGTACTCACTCTCGTGGATGTATGGAGAGGAGGCTGAACAGTCTGTACATGACCTAGTCCTGCCTTCGGAGGGAAGGGCACGGAAGAAAGTGTTATTTAACAGAGGCTGAGAAGAAGGATGGGCAGTATATCTACTGGGGAATAAACTACCTGTTTCTTCTGTATCTGTTAGGGGCAAATGGGAAGTCAGGCTGTTAACTCGGTCTCTCAGTGGAGGTTGAGGAGCTGACTTCATTCCCAAGGACTGATGGTCAGTTGGGAAGTGTTCCCATCTGAATGAAGGAGGGGTAGACCTTTCACCAAGGGAGGAGTGTGAATCAGAGTAACCAGACTCACATCGGCTGAACGACTGTGGTGGGGCAGGGTGTTCTGACCTAACCTTCAGTAGCTCCTCCTTGTGCGAACAGAGTTCTAACTCTGTTGAGTGTAGGTCTCCTAGGTAGCGCATAGCTTTCTTGTTAGCTGTCTGTACCTCTTGGAGGAGACTAGCATTCTGCGCTTCTAATGCTGCATTGCACTGAAAGGCAAGGCTGGTTTGCCTGTGAAAGTTCAGTAGCAAGCATATTAACAATGGGTCTTTGGATGCAGTCTGCGCATCATACCTGTTATTTAGTAGAGAGTCTATCTCCTTCCTGCATTCACTGAAACTCAAACTGTTAATGAGTTCAGGGTAACCAGGTTTTAGGCTTTGTGCTACGGAAGAGATAAACTGATCTACACAGGGGTTATCCATTGTTATGTTTAGCTAGAGGGGTAAGCTAAAGTAATGTAAAATAGGGTAGGTTATGAAATGACTTAGGCACTTGGCTATGGTGTTGCAGTGGCAGACACCTTGTAGTGTAACTTGGGCAGTACACTAGCCTAACCTAGAAGTGTAGTTACCTACGCTATGAGGAGTAGCTTCCTGTGAATGAGGTGTAGTTACAGCACCATCTAGTGGGTCTAGTGGGCATAAAGTTTGGGCACACTAACTGAGATGCAGGGCAGTTACAGTTAGGGTCAGTCACAGTTACCTAAATTCAAGCTGGAACACGTGGTGGTAACAGCTAGGTACACAAGTGTTTCACAGGGCCGGTAGCTCGCTGTGGCTCTCTCTCAGTCTCTATTCCGATTACTGGCTGGAATGCGTGGCAGTAACAGTCAGGTACAAGCTCTCTTTCACAGGGCTGGTGGCACGCTGTGAATTAATTAAAAATAAGGGAGACAGTTTGATTAAGCACAGTTACAGCTGACAGCTTGACAATGTTGCATTGAATACGTGGTATTCAAATGCTGGACAGAAATTCACAATTCCTACAGAGTAGGTTTAACCTGAATGGCTAGCAGCAATAGCAAGTTCTAAGATTTCCAAGGTTTGGAAAAAGTGATAATTCACTAATAAAATATCAAATAGCTTGTAAGCTCAATTTGATATATATAAAGCTTTGCACTTATTTGTAAGTACAGCTAGGGCTTAGTCCTATGACAGACTAGTGGCGGTGAGTGTTACGACTTTTAGACTAGTCTAACACTAGAATATCAAATTCTGAATTTGGCCTGAAATTAAGCGGTCATTAATATTACACAAATAATGAATGATTGCCAACAGTACTATCCTCACGCAGGGGCGCCATATTATGTGGGTAAAATGGGTACCATTCTCATTTGGGAGTACCAGATTAGGTAGGTATCTTACCCAATGAGCAGGCGCCGGGTGAATGTGGGTGCAATTGTGTATGAATTGTGATATTGACTTCACGAGGGCCACCAAGACACACTGGTGCTGTCCTTGTAACAGCAACAATATGTTGGTAATCTCACCCGATTGGACAGGGATCAACCATTCAACACAAGGGCAGATCAATTAAGTTGATAATCCACAAATCAGTCTCATTAAATATATCAGTCTCATAAAATATATTATACTATCAATTTGGAACTCTGATTAATAATTAAATTAATAACTACAACAAAGTTACCTTATTAATAGTATGGTTGAAGGTCATTGGAGTTCTGAATAGAAGAGGTTGACAACGTCCATTCTTGTGTAACATTAAATAAACCAGCGTATATAAATCAAAGTATTTATTACACAATGATAAAGAAATAACACACAATATGTAATCTAGCTAAATGTATCTAACTAATTAATTGAAGAAGTATGTATGTGTAAGGGAGAGGGAGTGTGTGTGTGAGCGAGCTTGTAAACTCGGTATTGCGCTTTTAGGAGCGCGCCTGAAAGAATGTGTGTGTGTCCCTTTGTCCTGACCACCGCAGGTCCGCGTGCATTTGTGTGCACGTTCGTGACTATGTGGTGTGAAAAAGGACGAGCCTTTATGCAGCGCCAAGTTCGATTATGAGCTTCGCGTGTGTGGCTATATGAAGGCCAATGTATTTGTAATCGTATGTGATTTAAGATGCCATGTTAGAAGAGGGAAATGGTTAGTAACGCATGCAAGTCCCGATGTATATGAGAAACAATCATAACGTTAACCCTTACATGGTGTGGCGAAGCCAACTACCAACTAACAATGAAAGTATATAACAGTTATGTTCGGTAAACAAAACAGATACAATACATGAACAATGGCATATGTAAACAGTCCTATGCTTAGCCAGGTTGTGAATAGCTAGCTGCCCAGTCGAAGTTACCAGTCCTTTGGAAAAGTGTTGTGCTGGCGTATCCGACGCTGACGAGGCAGAGAAGAGATGATGCTGTCCGGAGATGGAGAAAGTTGTCCTTACTGTGATGTCGTTGTTTCACTGCAGTTCAGTTCGGAGGAGTTGATCGCTCGGAATGTTGCAGTTTCCGCGAGGTCTCTGTTGTGCTTTGTTCCCGTTGCAGAGTTAGCTGCAGATCTAATTGTTAGCTGCTTTGCTAAATTTACTTTGTCTCAGTTAGCGGCCAGTGTTTAGCTAACGAGGGATCTTAGGCAATTGTTTTGCCGTGGACAAAGGTGAGAGCTTAGTCTGTTCTCTTCCGTTGTGAGAGAACAAAGGAAAGTTGTTTCTTCACCTTTGGAGGTGAGTGGAAGGAGACGTGAGCCTGGCCAAAGCCAGTGGAGAGAGAGTGCGCAAAGAGAATGAATGTATCGTTTCAACGCAGTTTATAGTGAGAAAGTGCGTCACGGTTTGTAACACCTTGGTTGCAGCCAATGCTGTCTTGCAGAATGCAGATTAGAAAGTTTAGGTGATAAGGGAATTGTGGGTAATGAAGTCTTTGGTTGGACTACCACCGACATAACCATTCACAGAAGTGGAAAATAATTCTTGTAATTATTAATATTGAAAAGGTACAAAACGGAAAAAAGACGCCTTAGCAACACCTACTTCTGTGGACCGCCATTTTCACACACCTCATGATGTCAAATTGAGCTTCCAAACCAAAAATGTTTGTTATACAAATAACATTATTCTCCATTGGGCATATTGTACATTGTACAATATAGATAGATAATTCATGTGTGCAGTTATCCAGGTACATTTCAGAAGGCACTACTTGTGTGGACTAAACTTGTACAGCCTATAAGAACTGATGGTTCATGTACAGCAACAAGTAGAATAATTCATATTTTCTGCGTGGTGCAAGTACACACACACACTACCATGTATTAGCAAGCCCTGCATGTTTTACAAAATACAATAGTAGCAATACAAATTCACCAACCAGATGTCTATCACATACATTGGAGAAAACTACATATCTATTACTTTAATGGTATTGACTGATGGGAACTGGGCAAATTAAACCTAAAGTTATTGTTAACAAACCACAACATTACATAGGGAAAAACAGCTAAAGAGGCTTTTAGGCTTTGTATGAGTGAAATCCTCCTGGTATGTACACATTTGGTTTGGCTTGGTTTCATTTATACTTAGGAATACTACAGGTTTTAAATATGTGCATTGTGCAAGACCCTGAGTTTTCAGGAAGACTCTCTTAGCACCAAGATAGAGTGTGGGTTGGGGAGTGTGTTGTATAACAGATTTAAGACCGCTGTGCCATAACTACTAGTGCATAACATTTCCCCTCACAAATGTTTTGTCGCCATCATAACGGGAAAGGCAAAAATCTTTCATGAGTATAGAAACTGACCTTTAAATGGTCAAGACCCTTTATATCTGAATAAGAAACTGCTGGTACTTGTGTGTGTGTGTGTGTGTTTGTTGTACTTATGTTTTCAGTTTTAGGCATTCTTTGTCAAAGCCAAGAACTCCTCACGTGTCTTGGGGTCTTCACGGAACGACCCCAGCATGGCACTGGTCACTGTGCGGCTGTTCATCTTCTGCACTCCCCTCATGACCATGCACATGTGCCTGGAACAGAAGGCAAATACACACTTAAACCTCAGTCATGTACACAACAGCACACAAGCCTACATTTCTCAGCCAACACTCACGTTGCCTCGATGACCACTGCTACACCGGCTGGCTGCAGGGCCTCGGAGATTGCCATTGCGATTTGTTTGGTCAGGCGTTCCTGAACTGTGGAGGACAGATCGCGTTATCATCCAATGCTGATGTCTGAATAGAGGTATGAAGTCTCAGAAGTCAGTGATATACACACTTAACAGATGCTAATGCTAGTAGGAAACTTACCTTGAAGTCTGCGGCTGTAGATCTCAACAATCCTGTACAGAGATCACATCATTAAAAAAGGAAACCAAACAATTCTGTATCACCTACTGTAGTTGAATGAAAAGAGACATTGTTCACATGAATATTATAATATCTGAATCCTTGAAGAGGACTATATGGAAGTGCACAACTGCAGGCCTAATCATTAATCCCGCAGTCAACAGTATGGATCTGAAGGCATTACCCTCTATGCCAAATACCTCTTGTATTGCACTTGATATAGACCTGATCAATGATTCACATTCATTATTTTCTCTGGCTTGTTGAGCAAGAACCTGCCCTTTACTACAAACCCCAAAAGTTTACTGCATGTCATCCTTTTAAGGGAAGCTACATAATCTTAATTAATCATTTGCTTGATCAGATGGTCAAAAGTAAAGGTAATCTCCTGTGTATTCATGTACATCATTTACAATCATTTGCAAAAGCAATGTTGAGTCAAGCAGAGCAAATGGAGGTGGAGTATGGAGTGTTGTAGAGCACAGGTCAGACAATATATTGCGTAAAAAAAAGCACATTTAAGTAAGTATAGATTGAGGTGAGTTTGAAATGTAATGACAGACAAGTTCCTGATGCTGAGGGGGAGGCCGTTTCCCATCCTCAGGCAAACTCACACTTGACCTTTGACCCAATGTATGGAACACATTATAGGAGTAATTTTTTTTTTTTATGTGAATATAACCGAGACTGAGCAGATGCAGAGTAGGTCAGTAATATAGAAATTGAACAACCCATCTTTACAATTAAAAATACAGATTATAGATACTTTTACAAGATCTTGGATCCTAAACTGCACTGGGAACTAATGGAGAAATAATTGCTGTAATGTAGAAGGTAAGGGACCCCAATAATTAATGAAAATACAGCACAAGGTTAGAACATTGTGCAGGGTGGTTGGAGTAATCTCAGAGGTAGAACTATGCTGCGTAAAACTAAAAGAGTCAGAGATGTACCACGCTTACAAACATGCAGATATCTCAGATTTGTGATATATCAACAGTGTTCACTCTTTTGTGAGAACAATGATATGCCAGTGGCAGTGCAAAGCAGAAAAAATATGTGCATACAAACATACATATAACTGTATTTACGTACAGTATATGTATATATGGTGTATTGTAGAGAGAGGGTGAATATATATATGCCAATTTACCTTGCAAGCTTGCTGAGGCCAACCACCTTCTTGTTGGGCAGATATCCAATGTGTACCTAGAGGTCAGATCAAATCAAAGTTCAGTCTCACACTCAGTCTGTCTGATCTGCTTCCATAAACATCATAGAGAACCCATTCACCCTATTACTATCTCCTCTGGTGCCTTTCACCTGCTCAATACAAAGCCTTCATTTGAAATGACTAGTGCACTTATCTCTACTACTGCTGGTATTTTTAAATGTGTGTGTGTAATTGACATAAACAATATTCTTGAAAATGTATTGTTCAAATTATAGAATCATTACATTATTTACTCATGCATCATCTGGAATGATCTAAATCTGGCTCTACAGAACAGATCTTACCTTTCCGAAGAAGGGCACCAAGTGATGCTCACAGAGAGAAAACACGTCAATGTCTTTCACTATCACCAGCTCTTCATGGTCCTCATCAAAAATGGCATCATTCAGAATATCTATGTGATAAAAGGAATATTTGGAGGAAAAATGTAATTAACAAATACTGCTAATAAAACTAAAATGACACAAAATTGCTCTGTAATAATACAACTGAACGTTTCTCATTCCAATTTTTATGAGGGGGAAATTCTGACATAAATATAATGTTGACAGGGTGTATGTGAGCCCTTTCATCCCTTTTTCATATATGTAAACCAAAGACCCAACCAAGGACATTTGAAGTGTAATGTATCAGGTCAAGAGTGCGAGAGAGAGACAGAGAGCTGTGGCCTCTGGAAATGTTATATAGAATGACAAGAATGATGTGTAAATCACAGAAACAAAGAACATACTATTCCCCGTCATTTCGGAGCTGTTGCACGCACACAGGAGAGTTACAACATAAGCTACTTGCGGGAGTTGGCATTTGATAAATATCAAATAAACTATTTTGTGCGGATTTTTTTGTAAAAAAAAACGGGTCAGACCTTGTCGAAAAGTTTTTTTTAAAGAAATGGCTCAATAAAACACTTTTGTAGGCTACAACGTAGGTAACCTTACCGTAGACAGTTTCGTGGTATCCCTTGGTCAAGAACTGCATGGCTTTTGCGGCACGAAGTGGAGTACGTAAAAGACCCTGGCGGTCGGTGTTCTCCCCCAGTCCCTGGAGGATGGTCGTGTACGCTGCTTCCAAGAGGGGCAATCGAGACTCGTCCTCCGCCTCTTTGCGGGAGGTCTCATTAACGCGCTGGACAACCGCTTTCTTGGTCTCAATAGACAACTCCGCGAATCCGTTCCTGCATTTGAACTCTGACACTATCTCGTCGTTACACAAGCTGTTCATCTCTTTAACTTTCTGATAATCCATTTCTAACAAGAACAGCTAAATTATGCGAGGTTTTTTTCCAAATTATTATGCTAACCTTTTTAAAACAAGATTTGAAAGATTAAGCTTGTATTTATAAAATATCCTAAGATCTGATGCTTTCCCGGTCAAAATAGCACTCGATACTGTGAAGCTCGATAGTAATTGTACCCAGGTACAGCAAGCAATAGATTTACTTCAGTGGTCATCCAAGGGGCTGTATTTAAAGGGCTTCATTTGCATACTGTAGCGAAACGTGTCACGTTACCCACGTCAAATCCACTTGTGGTATGACTACGCAATCTGATAAACGTCTCATCACATGGCCCATGGATCGCTGGAGAATGCGATGCTAATTCAGGTGTTCGTAATCAATCAACGGGATAACTTCAGCACAGACACAGAACACAGAAACTATACACACATTTAGAAATACGTTTGCATTACAGCTTCACCGCTTTTTCCTTGAAAAGGTCTGCACAATTAGGAGCAATGCTTAGGGTCACTGCCCTGCTACAGGATGAAATTGACTCCAGTCAAGTGCTATCCACAGGGTATGGCATGGTAATTGAGTTTTGATCAAATGGAACCTTCCTTGTGAAAGATTCCAATTAGCCTACTTTGTACAAATAACATAGCCTACTTTACCAGCACCAAGCACATCTAGACCATTGTAGGCCTATTTACTCTACCATGCCTGAGAGATAGTGTCAAGCACTTATCCAGCAACTTTTTTTATTTGTTCTAGGCTACACCTCACAAATGTATTCTCTGTGAAACAACCATTTCAAATGTGTCTGTGTATAACATTTACTTAACATAACACAACAACCAGTGAGTCTGTTTCATTATGTGATATGCCATGGAGGCTACTTGTCTTGTAGCCTACACCCCTTTTCGATAAACTCGATAACCAGGCACACTTAGTAGTAGGCCTACACAGGTTTCCTGTAATAATATTGTGTTCATTGCACATGTGTCTTAAAACCTCATGTGCACACATACTGGGTTTAATAGAAAATACAAGAACACACCAACTGATTGCTCTCCTACCTATATAAAATGAATTGATTGTCAAAAATCAGCAAATCAGCAATAAGGAATTCTATTCCAAAACAGGCCATATAGTATACCCCCAGTCCGGACTATACCTGGGGTTAAAGGGGCCCCGGGCAATAAATTGGCCTAGGCCAATTCATACCCCTCAGGCCAGATTATACCCCCATGATATCAGTAGTGTTGAGTGATATACACAAGAATTACGTTAACTTCTAAGACTAGCAAGCCCTTGCTACAATATAAATGTTCCAAGTTAAACACTGATAACAACATCAGAACATCCACAAAGATCAAAGAACACTTTTTTGTAGTGTTACACATTAAAATAAAAGTACGTACCCAAAACATAACGCAATTGTAACATAATATAATAAAAGCCATAACGTCCTGAAACTAGGACGTTATGACTATGACTCGATGTCGCAACTCAACAGATTCGCTGTGGCCCTGATCTCTGCGTCAGTACCCCTGGGGTATACTCTGGCTCACTGGGTGTTGTGTTATATTATGTAAATGTTATACACAGGTTATTATCAGGATTAGGAGGCCTGGAGGGGTATAGTATGGCCTAGGCCAGTGGTTCTCAAACTGTGGCTTCATTTTGGTGGTACTCAGACAGTTTTCCCATTTTTTATGACTAGGATATTAATCATTAAATATATATATAAAAATTATTTAAACAACTAGATCCCTATAATTTGTTATTTAACTGAGACATGCTCATTCCCCTGATCAGGCATTACAGTGAGGTAATAACACTTAGTTCCTATCGCGCGCAGGCTAACGAAGGTCAATAATAGCTACAATGGTGGTACTTTGAAAGCCAACTATTTTGGTGGTACTCACGGTGAAACGTTTGAGAACCAGTGGCCTAGGCTATTTTACACCCCAGGGTATAGTTTGGCGTAGGAAAGTTTATTACCTTGGTAAACCTTGGCCTGGGCCAAAGTATACCTAGGTTTAATCTGGGCGGGGGTTAATTTGGCCTGTTACACCGGAACACGGAACTAGATAGGGCATATTCTGGATGGCTAGTGGGAAAGACACAGGTGTTTATCTGTCCTTTGCATGACCATATGCTATCAAAATTAAATTTAGGATGGTAAACTAGTTGCCCCATAAAACCATACCTCAAAAAGTGTAAAATGGTTGCATAGTGTTACTTTAAGAATAGATACATAGAGAGTGCATATTTATGTTAAACGTGTGCATTGCTGCAGAGGAGACTGAGTAATGTAATTTATTGTAATGACAGAGATGTCTCTATTCATTGATGTATGTGTGTTGAATAGTTTGTTCAACACAATTTTGTCACTATGTCCTGTACACTTCTTTCATTACCAAGCCTGATCCATGAGGTTACCATTAGTGATCCCATACTACTGCGGAGCAAACACACACATTTTCATGTGTAGAGGTAAAATTACGCCCTAAAGCCTTCATAAAATGTAAGTATTATCTTATCTCAAATTAGCTGTGCTTTTGAGACACAAAGGATGAAAAGGTTATGGTATTTAGCGAACGCTTTTGTCCCCCAAAAAAACAACCAAAGCATTATGCAAAATGCGTATAAGAACCCTATCTATCAGATCATAGAAGAATTAACTTTAATAATATAAAGATTGTAACAAATACATTAGAATGACTGATGAATTCTAAAGAGGTGAGTTTTGAAACATTTTGTGATGCCCTTTGAATGGCTGTCACTAGATTGAAAGGCACTAGTTAGGTTATTCCACCACTGAGATACCGCTAATGAAAGCCATCTCTTGCTGTGGAGAGAAGACAGACAACAAATGTACTTCTGAGGAACAAAATGCTCGAGTGCTTCGTAGATCTCGATAAGGTACATTGGACACAATGAAGGAAGAACAAAAACTCATTTTGAAGGTTTTTTTTTTTTTCCACCACCACCCCCCCTCTTCGAGGACTTTATTTTAAATAAAGCACTTTTTTTTTCAATGCAATACAATATAATCAGGATTAACATTCACTTCATATTTACATGTTGTCCTACCGTAACCATTTTTAGTGTGACCCTGAATCCCTATAGCACCACATTTAAAGTGTAACATTGAACGAGACGCAACAAGGTGACAGAGGGACAATAGGTAAGACGGAGAGGCACACAAACAGGCAGGTTGGCAGGGAGTGAGACAGAGCAGACGAGTCAGGACTGGACACTGGC
This sequence comes from Sprattus sprattus, assembly GCF_963457725.1. NCBI lineage: Eukaryota > Metazoa > Chordata > Actinopteri > Clupeiformes > Clupeidae > Sprattus > Sprattus sprattus. The sequence continues at coordinate 25,061,714 of NC_137912.1, forward strand.
TTATGGTTATGTTTTTGTTTAATTTAGAAATTATAGAAATGGTAACCAGGTATTTTTAAAATGATTTTGAAGGTTAAAGGCACAGTGTGTAGTTTTAAGTGGCCTCTAGTGGTGAGGTTGCTGAATTGCAACCAGCTGAATACCCGTCCCTTTACCAGTGTGGGCAAGCACCTATGGTGGTCATCCAATGACATAAAAATGCCAAAGCCCTGTCTAGAGCCACTGATTTGGTTTGTTCCTTCTGGGCTACTGTAGCAACATGGGGGCGCAATAAGGTGAACTCTGTGGAAGAGGACCTGTTTCCCGAGCTCTGTTGAAATTTCTGCACTTGGAAAAGTCCTGTTCATAACAATTGGCTTTATTGTTTATTATCAGGACCAAGACTAGTCAATTTCTGAGATTTGTTTCAGCATGCTATGTGTTCCTCATGTATGTCCCATTTGTACTGCGTATTGTGTTTGCCTTTGTGAGTCTTGTGTTGCGTGTCTAAGTTAACACGACTGTGCTGCCCCCGCTTTAATAGCTGAAACACGATTACTTTTGCATTTTCTTGTGGAAATACATCTCTAGTTGAATCTATTCTTTGCATTGGCCTGTTTCGGATATGGCCTTTTTCTTTGAAACTCTTCACTGTGGAAGACAAGACTAGTGTTTTCTGGGTACCATTTAATAAAGCTGCCAGCTGGGGACCTGTGAGGCATCTGGCTCTTTGTTAGAGTTGTAGGTTCTCTGGCTAGAGCTGGGTTATATTGTTCTGTTGATTTGATGCATAAAAACTGTATATCTTCAGTTTCTTGACAATATTTTGCATGGAATAGTCTTAATTTATTAGGACATTGACTGCTAAGCGTCTGAATGTGAAGTATGTGTTAAATAATAAAAATGTGCAAAACGTCCAAGGTCTATTGGCGTGGTAACCGTGGGGACCTTGGCCTGAAATCAATGCTGTGATTTTGCTTCATGGAGGTTTTTGAATTACTTCCCCTGTATTTCATAAATGTAACAAACTATGTGTCTTATGTGGCCTAAGACTCTTGCATCAGGGCATTGCACCATTTGTTATGCTGCACTGAATTCTGGGTTCCCCTTGGGCTCCTGGCACAAAGATATCAAAAGCTTTCATGGTCCATGTTGGATTTACCTTCTAATCCTTGGTATTTATTCAACTCCATATATAAGTATAACCAAAAATAGTAAAATCTAAACTAGAAAAAACAGGCGCATGCTCTGATGGAGACAGCAGTGTGTGGTGTGCTGTGTCCATATGACATTTTCATGTAGCAGAGTGGATGTGGACCTGGTGTTTCTGTCTCCCCATATCAGTGCTGATCTGTGATGCTGCAGCAGGAATCATCAGGTACTCTCGTCATCACTGAGTGGGGAGACGTGGTCTATCATTCAGCATGCTCATTGTATCACATAAGCCAATCAGATAACCTTTGTTACCATGGAGATGGGCAACCAGCACACACTCCCCTAAGGGACAACTCAGTTCTGTTGCTAAACCTCAGTTGATTGTTGCTGATTGAGAAGTGCGTGCGTGTGGGTTGGGGGGTGTGAGGGGAGCTTGGTGGCTGTGAGTGTGTGTGGGTTTCTTGCCGGGGGCATAGTACAACTCTGGTTCTGCTAGTGTGAGTCAAAGCTCCAGTGCTGTGACGCAGGCACAAACAACAGCACTGGACTTTACCGAGCTTACATCATGTCCTTCTGCACCTGGCATCTTGGTGCCCTACAGCACAGACCCTTAACATCACGTACAACAGACCTGGACGTATTTATAGCTCTCCTGCCATAACCTTATCACCACTCCCCTGTATCCTCCTACCTGACTGAATGGTATAAATGCCAACACCTGCATACAGACAGGTAGGCCATTCTCTGAGCAACACGCAGGGTGTCTCCACGCTGAGATAAACTTCAAAAATCCTGACTACGTCTTATGGTCCATTCTTCAAGTTTAGATTCGATTCTAAAATGTATCACATTAAAACATATTTTCATGAAAATATTGAGTTTCTTAAAGGTAAAAATGACTTTAGTGAGCACCTAGGTCCACCCAATGACATGGAGGTTGTTGGGAAACTGAACAAGCAGTCTTCTGTCCTACTTCTAAGATGGGACCAACAAGGACATATCAAATCGGAGTAAAGAATGTTCCGCCTGCACGGGACTCTGTACGTGAGTCGTGTGACCAGCAGAACGAAAGCTATAAGAATCTGAGCATGGAGACTGGAGCATAGGTAGAAAAGTTAATGCACGTATGAATGGCTGGGGTATGAATACAAATGTCACACACACATTGAAAAAGCTTCTTCAGCTAATTTAAAATTGCATAGAGACACAGGGGTTTGTACCTTGCCTTTTTCATTTGGTTATTGTAAATGGCTTTTTGTAGCAATGATTAATTTACTTCAGTGAACGTATGTTTTAATTATGAGAGTAGAATATTCACTGGTAGGAAATGGATCTAATCCTATTTATTTGAGCCTGTACTACCTCTTGGTGAAATATAAAACCATTGCTCTTACAGTAACAATTTAATCTATATTCCTGTGTTGTAATACTAAACTGGTTCCCCTAGATGGCAGTATAGCAAACTAGTATTATCAGTGTATTTCATCTCAGAAATGTCTCCACGTTAGTAGCTGTGTTAAAACATCAGCATTTTATATCAGGAATGACATAGGCCTACTTATGTTGTCACTTTTGTCATGAAATCAACAACTGAGCAGTATTCAGATGTATAGTTTGGCATAACTGCCACTTATTTCCTCACTGTGGTCAACTTGCTGACAAGCATCCTCATGAACAAATTTGACCTGCCACTGAACACACTGTAAAAAAGACCAGGGGGATTATAAGTACTCAGCAAAATAAACATGTGTCTGCTGGGGGTTCATGAGCCCATGGCTGGTGCCTGAGCTCGTGAGGGTTAAGAACCCAACAATGAGCCTTTGTCACACAACACACTTAAGTCACATGACCAAGTGTCAGACAAGGCACATGAAACAAAGTGAGTCTTGAAGGCTCACGTGTCGCCCAGGCACAGTTTGCTGTGGCTATTCCCTCTCAAGAGGATGTGGGAGCTGTGTATCAAAGTCATCTCTTATTCACACAATACGAATTAAACTTAGGGAAGGCGGAGGAGATAAATGATCAGAAATACTACTGGTAAAGTGGGAGGAGAGGCTGGAAATGAATGTATTCTAAACTGGCACTGCAGAATAGAGTTGAGGTTGGACAGCTCCATACACACACGCTCAAAACAGAGGAGAGCCCTACACACACAAGCAGCTCATGGTTGAACAAGTAATATGACAGAAAATATGATAATTGTCGGTCAGTCCCAGTGTGACTTCAAAACTGACAGGTAGGATATTTCCACAAGATTTTATAATGGTTACACAGGGAGGTAAAGATTATAATTTCACTCAGGGTTGTTCTTGATTTTGGTACAAAAACAACAGATATTAGTACTTAAACAAATTGTATACGAAAATATTGAAGGCCATTAAGAAACAAATCTGTTTCGATAGAGACCTGAGATTGTACACAGGTCTTTCAAATTGCTGACGATTCAACTCTCGAAATCAGATTTAAACCCGTTTGCAATCATACCATTATACAAGTACACCAGGGACATCTGCTGGTCATTATTTATAACAACAGCTAAGCATTTCTGCTGACAGATACATTTCATCATATGATGTGCTGTTTTAAGATCACATGATAGACATTTACCTTTTTCTTCAAGGTGAGTTTTTTTTTGGGGGGGGGTGTTGAGGGTGAAAAACTGGAACTAGAAACCTAAGGTGCTCTTACAGCCTTGTAGCCTAGAACTGACTTATTTGGAGTTTCATATCACATGGTCAGGGTCTACTGTTTAGCCTGTTAGGACAACGGACATGCGCCCTAACATGGACATTGTATCCAATTTCGGGTTTATAGGATTGCCTTTTGATCTTGTCAATAAGTGAGCCCACTGATTTGTCAGTGGTTGACTCACTTCAGCTATAGCCTAAAGAGGCAATAGGGAATATTGTCAAGAAATGTTATGTTGCATTTTATGTTAAATAACTGGCATTCAACAGGATCTCTTTACCTTACTCTTTTTCTGTTATTCTTTCCAAATATATTTTACTAAAGTGTATTATTTATTTTGTTAATTAATTTGTATACCTGCGCTACAGAATAGTGGGCATAACTCACAAGCCTTCTTCAAGCAGCACCTTTTTAGAGGAAAGGTGGGAGATCTGACGGATCTAGGGATATGGCCCTGACGCGTGTGATCCGGCCATGACACCACCAGAGTCTTTCCCCATCCGGGTTTCCCGACGGAGTGCTGCTGTGAACACTGCCTTCCATTGGAGTCCTTTCATGTCAGTCAAGTTCCGTCTACCGTTCCTCTCGGCTCCCAGCACTGCTGCACAGGCGACTATATATCGGCCGTCAGGGGAGAATGGGAACCACAGGCCTGGATTATGGAAAGATTAAAATAATGTAGAGTTTTTAATCGATGCTTGTTTCAAGACAAATCACTGCGATGATAACTGCCGATATGAATTCGTGTATTTTATGTACTATAGCTACACATCAGGAGAATTTCCTCGCGACTTTTTGTGATATATTTTTTCGCAAACAAAAGAAAACTGTCCCGAAAATAATTTAGGAAAGGAAGGACTAAAAGGTAAGTCATTTATACCCAAACTTCCATGTGCATCGACAACAGTTGGGAATCGTTTCTATGTTGCTTTAAATGCATTTTACAGATTTTAGTAAGCCATCTCCGTCGGGAGCCGGCTAAACTAGCTAGCTAGCTTGCTATTGTGGGCTAGCAAGCTAACTCTAGTTGGCAGCCACCACGACAGTGCTGCGCATGGAGTGCAGCCTTTATTCCTCATGTCGTTTAGAATTACCAATATTCATAAAACTGAGCTGACGTTTTAATCTCGACTTTCGTTATTTGTCATTCCTTCTCCGTACCACTGTAACTATTGTGTAATTAACCTGAAATAGGTGCTGCTGTGAGACTGTTTCTGTGAAAGATACTTGGCTGTACGTTATTTTTTAGGTCTAACTTAACTATCTGTCGTTAATAGACCTTGGGAAAGGCCTGCAGAAGAACACTTAACAGTGATTTTTAGCTCACATGATCGATGTAAAGGACCACATCGTTTTAAATCTTAAGATACGCAATATATTGATGTTGAAACTACACAAAACAGGTTTGGACTTTTACATAGCGTCCAGTGAGTTATTATTAGTCTACATTAACTATTCTGATTTTACTAGACATTCTACTTGAGCATTTTATAAACATGTTATTCTTTATTGGTTATTGTGGTTTGAAGAAGCCAGTTAGACTGGCTATAGCAACAGTGAGAATCTGTAACAGGCATATCTGGAACATGTTCGAAACCAGTCGTGAGGGAATATCTTCTAGGCCTCACATTATGTTGCCATATTCATTTCAACAATGATCCCGAAGACACGCATGCTAGACGGTCTGAAATGAGAGAGGATTAGCATGTGGTAGCCTTGCCTAGTCTTTCTAGGTTCCTTGGGGTGTCAAGTGATAATCTGGTTGCTGATTTACAGGAGACACACAGCTACTGATGTCCTGTGTGGACATTAAGGCTGTGGTTCATTGTCCTGCAACTAACTGATCATACTAATTGTCTCTGGTATTCCTTGTAGCCTTGCACTGGTCACTCCACTGTATGTTGTCAGCAGGGTTAAGGTGACTAACAAATAGAGCAGACTTTTTTTTTTAATTTATTTCCCCTGATAACTGTGCTCATACATGAAAAGTCTGCATGAAAAGTCTGCTCTGCAGGAATGTAACTCAACCCCTTACCTGTCTGCTGCTATTGTACTCTATCTGTTTGCCTATGCCTAATGAAATAAAAGCAGCACATATAGGTTGTCTTGAATTTAAATGTGAAGATTTGGATCTGTTAAAGCAGGACACCCACCATGTGGTCGATAGGACTGGATGCATTGTAAATGTGGAAAATCTTGTTTGCCAAAATAACCCATCGCCTAGCCCAACAGCAAGGTTTGCTGCACTTTCATCTAGATTGGGTTAAAAAGATATTTTCATTTTTAGTTTTAAGTGTTATCTTGAAGTATGAGTCACCGGACCCAGGCATCAGAGGTTTTCTCTGAGTTATTTAGCTTTAAGGCCTACATTCTTTCCAGTGTCATTCGTTCACTGTTTTCAGGCCAGTTTATTTCTGCTGTAGTCCAGCAAAAAGGGTTATGATGAGTCCAAGTCTGAACTTGCAGTATCTGTGCTGTTGATATGAAGCTCTACTTCATACACAAGTAAGAGACCTCGCTAACTCGGTCATGGCCTCTTTTATCTGCCTGCTAACATTCCCCAGTCTGTCTGCCATGTGAGACTCCGATCTTATCCTCCACGCCACAGCGGACTGGCATTCTGCCGTTTAAAAGCTCACAGCTTCCAAGCACTGCAGTTCTCCAGCACCTCTGGCATCTTTTTGCCTAAGGGCAATGGAGCACTCTGTGATGTGTGAAACGATTTGCGTTAGATGTCGTCCACTAACTACATTGATAAGCGATAATGAACACAAGTGGCACCAGTTAGCCAAGAGGATGCTTGACAGTTGTGTCCCCTCACTGGAATGCAGTCTGAATAACAAAAAGGCAAAATACAATTAAGAAATGATTGTCAATTGGAGGGGGAAACTTTTAAACAATTGATCTGAGGGACACAACTAAAGAATAATGAAGTTAAATACATTTGCAGCTAATAATTGGTTGATTAAGTTAAAGGTTCATTCCAGTTTCCCTCTGTAAGTTTGCAAGAATTGTGTAATTCGGGGCATTTTGAAACAGCGTTGTTGTTAATTAAGGACGTTTTCCAAAAAGTAATGAGACACATTGTTGAGTTGTTTTCTTTTCTTCTTCTGTTTTTCACCTTGGCATATTTCTGCTAGACACATGTCACCTTTCCCAGTTTGAAAATAGAGAACCTAGGTGTTATAAAAACCCCAGTGACTTTTCTTGCTGGTGTGTGTGATGTATGAGGGACAGGCTGTGTTATCAGTTTGCCTGCCCCATACTGTTATCTTACCGTGCAGAACAGCTGTTTGTTCTGCTGCTGCAACTCTCTCAACAGACCCCCTCAGACAGGTTCTTCTAGTCTCCCGCTAGTAATTGTCTGTTTAGTCTGATTGTACCCAACCTAACAGGGCCCCCATTCAAGTCTCCTCTGTTGTACAAGTTTAAGTCCCCATAGGCTAAATACATGCACCCACTCTCCATGCTGTTCCCTTCTGAGGTGATAAGTAGTGGCAGGTTTAGTTCTGTACACACACTGGCCATCATTGTGGGATTCCAGCTCATTTTGGGTGAGATCCCTGGCACAGATTCAGCTGCCTCTGACACCGTTCATCACTGGTTATTTAAACCGACGTCATTTTGAAGTGGTTCACCCTTCCTCCAGCCGTAGGTAATGGGATCTAAAGCTCCATCCAACCCTCCATTTATGCCATTGGAATCTTGTACTGCAGAATGTAGGCTAGGTCTTTGTGACCCAGATATGTATGGCAGAGCATTTGGCTCTTCATTTGTCGGTTCTCATTTTCTATGTAATGCTGCCGGCCAAATTACCTGGGCTTAGGTCCCAGACTGAGATTCAGTCAAGATAGAATGTGTGTGTGTGTGTGTGTGTGTGTGTGAGACATGTTGTTTAAATCCCTTACCTGTTATTGTTGTTTTGGTGTGGTCAGACCATGTTTTGTAGGATTTGTCAGGAGTGTGTGTGTCTGTGCACAGTCTGTTTGTGATGCGTGTTTCAGTGTGTGTGTGTGTACATTTTCAGACTTCAGGGGGTGTAGTGTAGAGTTTGTCTGGTGCATGCTCAGACGCCGGTCTTCTGCAGACTGGGATGTATTCTTTGGCTTGTCTGTGTCTGCAGGTTCATGTTCAGACCGTAGGAGGTGTGTGTGTGGTAAACTATTTGGTTCATGTTCAGACCGTAGGATGTGTATAGGTATACTATTTGGTTGGTAAACTATTTGGTTCATGTGAGAGTCTGTCTGCTTCTGAGTGTGTACATTTTCTGACTATGGGAGGTTGGTGGTGTAGAATTTGGCTTGTCTGTGTGTGAATGTGTGTGTGCGCGCACGCGTGCCCAAACTACAGGAGATGTGTGTGGTGTGGAGTTTGGCAGCAGTATCAGGTGCAGGGGGTGGGCTCCTGGGTGGAGTTTGCTCTACCAGGAAGCAGTAGCTCTGGCCTGAACTTCTGGGTGTTCCTGGTAGCCGTAACCCAAGCTGGGCAGAGAATAGCCACGTATCTCACCAGAATAGCCCCAATGCACGCTGGCCAGGAGGTGAGCCTGCAACATCCAGCTGATAGGACCAGGAGTATTCTAATGCAACGACAAGAGAGAAGATAATGGAGAGGTTTTTAATGTTGGAACAGGAGAGAGGTATTTGATATAGGAGGCGTTGCAACGCTAAGTGTGAGGTGAAGTTAGTATGACCAAGGGGTTTCATGGAAAAAAGACAGTGGTGTTTGCATGCAGGTTAAAATTATTGTAAAAAATAATGTTTGGTTTTCTTTTTGTTGAAGGGTTTAAATGCTGATTACTTAAACTGCTTTTGGTTCAGTAGAATGCTTATGATGGCTCCAGTTAATCAGGTGAATCAGGAAAATTCTCTTTAAGATTTATGGAGGCTAATTAGTCAGCAAGAGAGACAGCCTTCACCCAACCTGTAAGCAATTATTTATTTTTTTTACCCACTTCATAGATTCATGCCCTCTTTCACCCAATGAGCACCTGCTATAGATAGACAGCACACTCTTGAACTAACAATTGGCTTCAACCACAAAATAGCAGGGTCTCAAATTTGTGTTCAGTTCAGTTGGAGAACGCTCTACATCTGTTTGCTCATCTACTGATGTCTTCATTGCAGCTCCACAAGACGAGTGGCCACCTGAGCTTGTATGTGTCACATGATCTCTGGAAGATGGTAGAACATCATGGATATCTGACTGGGTGGCAGCGAAGGGCTCAGTTCTCTGATTGGAGTTAGCTTGTGTTGTCGCTCTTGATTCATTTCAGAATGGTGAGATGAAGGGGGCGAGGGTTGGAATAGTCATTTCTTTTATGATGAGAGGGTGGGGCTGGACCCAGTGTTGGATTGACTTAGGGAAACCTGGGTCATCACCTCCTTTGCATCCTCCTTTACTCAGGGTATGCCAGATCAGCTGATCAAAACTGCACTGTAAGATTGCTCTGTGGCAAAAAAAAAAAACAGTAGCTGTTTACGAATGTTGACTTTTTAAACCAATGGCGATAGCTCCCACTTAATGTACATGTTTTCATGAAGTCAGCATTCAGCAAAACCTGATACCTCTATTATAAGTATATCTTCAATTTCTGTATATCTGATAGACAAACTTTCTTGGTGTGAATGTTGGCCTTCACAATGGACCTGATGTATTACAAAACGTCCTGCAGCATCAAGGCAAACCTCTGAGTTGCATTCAAGTCCTCTTTACTTGACTCTGCAGAGTGCTTTCAAGTCCAGTCATAGAGAAAGAAATTGGACACACAAGGCACAAACTGCACCATTTAATGAAAACTACTGATACGTTCATTGTTAATCAGTTGGGTGGAGTGTGAGTTGGTTTCAGCAATAGCCTAAGTGTTGGTTGGTTTTAGTCTTGTGTATATTGGAAGAAGGCTTTTGCAGTGTTAATTTGTGGGGTGGGGTGTCTCCGGTTGTTGCTTGTGGGTTGAGCAGGTTCAGACTGGATGTGCAGCCTGCAGGGAGGTGCGGAGTTCACAGGCAGGCCGAGCTTCCTGGCCTTTCTAGCCCCATTCCCGCCATAGCGGCGCTGGCAGATGGAGTGCTAATTTACACCCCAGCTTTGTGCTCGGCCTCTCTGGGACGGCAAACCTGAGAAGAATCCTTCTCCCCTAGTCCACACGCTGCGCTGCAGGCTGACTCAGAGGTCAACTGCTTTTTGCCTTGGTTATTGGGGTCAGCAGAGCTGAAATCTCATTCTGCCGTGTAATGTGTCTGACTTGCTGCTGTGTAATCCTGAGGGTTCAGCTTCAGGTTTCTGTTTCTGAGATGGACCACATGGAAGAAGGGATGTTGGGGGATAGTTCCCTCCTAACTTGGCTTATTTGGGATACTGCTCATTCCCTAAACATCATTCATCCTCAACCAGACGTGTCCAATACTAGGGGTGTAAATCACACCCATCATGGCGATTCAATTCAGTATCGATTTCCTGACCCAACGATTCGATTATTTTCGATACTCAAAACATTTTTTTTTTTTTTTAAATCGATACTCTTGCGGACGTGTCGATGCATCGTATCGTCGGCTGTTGGATCGATGCATCGATGCAAAACGATTCTTTTTTACACCCCTATCCAATACTGGTTAAGACCGTAAGCAAAGACAGGGCAAGTGCAGAGGTCTGCTAAGGCTAAACCCACACCGAGCAGCACTACTTAGCATCTGCCTCACCAGTGTGCAGTCTCTGGGGAACACAAATCTGGACCCTCACATGGACTGTATTTGCCCCTGTTCTCAGATCTTGCCTAGGGCTGGGCGATATGGAAAAAAACATATATCACGATATGGATTATTTTATATCACGATAGCGATATATATCACGATATGCCCTCTTGCTTTACTGGATAGGGGTGTACTTAAAAGTGTGATCCATCACGACCTGTACCATAATTACGCAGATTGTACTGAACGTTTCCATTGAATCTTTAAATAGTAAGATTAAAACAAAGTGCATGACATTTAGTCCAGTGCTTGTGACTTTTAGTGGTTCTTTAATGTAGGCCTACTTTCAGAAGATAAATCAAGTTTAATTTAATTAAAAAACTTTCTTTTCAATGTTTGTTCATATGCTATAGCAATAATGATGAGAAAAACATTTTCTTATATGGCCACGTATAAAAATAAGAAAATTAAGAAGTTGGCCATTACACATACGCCCCATTGACCGCTTCAGCCCGTTGGTGCAACAGTGAAGATGGTCCTGTAAACAAACGCAAGTAAACGATGGAGCTGCGTTTTATCTGGATAAAAAGCATATTAGCGTTTACATTTCCCAACCAATTTCATTTTTATCTTCAAGGGTTTATGATCTACGTGGAGTACCAAAAAAAACCTCCATGCTACTTAGAATCTAGATAGTTAAGCTATAAACGCCAAAGACATATACACATATGCTATGTCTATGATAATCGCTGCTAGATGCTCACTGTTCTTGTGCTCCCACAGCTCCTTCACTTTTGAAATACTGAAAAGAAATCTAAACTAACGAAATAGTGCATCTTAAACTACAACTATTTGACCATCATTGAGGAAAATGGAACAGAATCTGCTAATAAATGGCTACACTTGTATTATACTCGTATTATACGGCTCTCCAAAATGTTCAAAAAAGTTCCGTTGATTTGAATGGGCCACCCCAGCATTTGCACGTCTGTAATGTCTTGATTTTCACTGCTGCAATAAAGTAATGACGCTGTCATTAGCAATGGGTGTCGATGCCCAATTGTATAACAGCGGCTGTGGTAACAGTTACACCTTCCTGCAGCGCGTCCATTATTCATTTTTTTTTTAAAACCAGAATTAAATTTCGTGGGCTCTCACCGTCAATCATGTCGCAAGCTTATGATGCAAAGCAGCGTAATGTAAAGCGGTGTCGTGTCGCAAAACCACGTTCTCTAAAATGTATCTTAATATTCTTTTTTTACAGTTGTATAAACTTAGAGTTTGCATAATAAGAAAAGCAAAATGTTATATTAGGATGTGAAATTGTATTAAAATGTATATTAGCTGTAATAGTGAAAAAATAAGTTTATCACGATAGAAACGATAGAGGAGAAAGGTCACGATAGACACATTTCTATCGTCCTCACGATATATATCGTCATATCGCCCAGCCCTAATCTTGCCCAAACCTATTTGTGTGTTCAGATGTTCTCCACCCCATCTGAGGGTATGTTCTCGAGAGCTGGGGACGCCATTGGCCCACAGAGATCTGTCCAGAGAAAGCAGAAAGCATGCACATTTTTCTGCAGAAGAACTGTTTATATTATGTGCCAGTTTTATATTCAAGCTTATTCCCTTTTGAAAAGGGAATATTGTAATTTATTCAGGTGTCAATGGGCATAATGCCTATTTTTCTGCAGAAGACTTGTTTATCTTATCAGCTCTTCATTTGTTTTATACTTTTAAGAAAGTAGCATTGTAATAAAGCGTATATTCTGCGCTGTGTTCAGACTCCGATAATAAAACTGCTGAGCATTGACGCTGAACACCTGTGTATGCCTACTTTTTTCCACACAGCAAATTGATCAGGAATCAATAATGGAAGCGATAAAGAATGGGACAGATACCAAGAATCGATAATCGTATACGTTTTCGATAACATCTTTTCAATTCCCATCCCTACTTATGATAACACTTTCCTTAACTTGTGTACGTAATGTACCTTTAGGGACACTTTAAGGACTCTTATTGTTTATTCGTACTCTGTGAGATTTTTATAGATTCATGAGTTTTCATTTTTGCAGCAGTCAGCAAGCTTTTCTGATGTGGTCGTTATGTATATCAGCAAAATGTGAAATGGTGGGCTATACTGAGTCCCAGAACAGGCTAGACCACCTCGTTGAAATGTTCCTGTCAGGGAACAAACTGTATCATCTGCTCGAGCTGGCTGGGTCAACCCCATGTCACTTTCTTTGCTGACTCTTCTGGCCACACTGACCGAACGCACAGCCCTAAAGCGCTCGCCTCAGCGAGGTCAGCAGAGAGCAGGGAGGTAACGGGATTAGCCGACACACTAGAGTGATTAGCCTTGAGGGAGTTAGCCTGCCTGGCTGGCCGGCAGCAGCAGGGCACAAATTTAGCGCTGTCTCACAAAGTGGTGAAGTATGCTAGCATGTCCTTTAGACCAGGAACTCGGCCACCTGATTAATGATGAGAATGAGATGCAGTGTTTACTGGGGAGGACGCTAACATAGACTGGGCTGTTCAACAGGGTAAGACATGGAGACAGAGAGGAAGAGGGTTAAAGAGTGATAGAGAGAAAAAGAAAAAGATAGAGAGAAAAAGAAAAAGCTAGAGAGGGAAAGATATAGGGAGAGAGAGAGAGAGAGAGAGAGAGAGAGAGAGAAAGATAGATAGTCAGGCAGGCCCAGACTGGCACAGTAATCCAGCCCTCAGCAGAGGCAGTGCGACTGGAGAGGATCCATGCGTTCATTTTTAGCTTTGGCCTTGGGTCCCTGCGAGTCTGCCTGGCAACGCTTTTAATCACTCCGTCAACGTCACACCCGCTCACTTACGCGCTCGCACACTTTCTTTTACAAAGCCCACGTTCACACGCTTGCACTTAAAAACTTGAGTCACACCATCCACACCTGAGAAAATACACACACACACACACACACACACACTCCTACTTCCAAGCACATTTATCGTACTCTCACCCACTCACAGTAAAAGGCAACTCATACTTTCTCATAGGACCCTCTGTAAATACCTATTCATTGTCTGCACATCTCATATGTGGAACAGTGTTCCTTGCCTGCGAGGTTTTTCAACACCATATACCTCACCAGGACACTTGGTTGAGTAATTTTGAATTTTATCTCTAAAGATAGCTGTATATACAGGCTAAATTAATATACTAATCCTGGTTTCATGAGCGAAATATGAACTGTTACTTCATTGTATAAGCTTTTTCTTTGCAAATCTGTTGACTAGCTGTTGGAGAGTCACTGAAGCCTGCCACTTGTTGAGGGCTAAGTGAATAGGACCCACCTGTCGGCCTGTTCTGTCCATGTGGCCCTGGCAAAGCTTGCAGACAAGGGAGACTCCTCGTAGGGCTCTTTGGATGTCGAGGATTCCATACAATTAGCCTCACCTGGCCAGAGGTCCCAGGCAGCGAGCAGTGACTGTCACATACAGCATTGTGATTATATTAGCTGACATAAGTCTGTGTCTTCAAGGTTTGATTATTGTTTAGCATGAAGACCGGATGGAATGCATGATATAATGAATGATGATTAGTAAGGCTAAAACAGACAGAACACATTTATAAGAGCTGATTGACGGCAATGCCTTTGTTCTGTGAGCAAAACAGTTTAAACATTGTATTGTTCAGATCTTTACAAATTAGGTATGTCAGTTGGACATAGTTCAGGGTTACAGACTGCTGTCTTGCATTTCGCAATGTTTTCTTGCCAAATCCTGCCTTTTGGAAAGACTCCTTTAAACAGAGCATGACAACAGAGGAAGACTGCTTTAAATTAGCCTACTACCAGCTAGTGTAGACTGAGAGCTATGTGAACTGGTGAGCTTAAATTGAACTTGAAGTTAATGGTTGATCTGTTTGTCTTCCATGTGAGTTGTGCAGTGTATGGCAGTGGGATTTAAAACATTTTCTATAACGACAGTCATGCCACTCATGCTCCATTTCATGTCATTGACAGGAGTTTCAACAGAGAGAAGTCACTCACCACTATTGTGAAGTGTTGTATATTCACCTTATTGTTTTGAAATGTACACATGAGCTTTAATACGAAACCAAAAATTGACCATACTTTTACTGTAAAGTAAGCAACAGACAAAAATTATGTGGTTTAATATAGGCCTACATCTCGCAATTGCCAAGTTATCTCTTAATGATGTCTGGCAGAATTATGTACATAGTTTATGGAGTGAGAGACCAGAAATGGTGGTGACTCGCTGGTCCCCCTAGGGACATGACCCACTGAGGGCTCAGTGAAACGTCTCAAGAAAATCTCCATCCTAAAATGCCTTTAATGCAATTCATTTGGAAGTCTGGAGGGATTCAGGGACTCACTGGAAAGGGGTTTCGAGACCGATAGTGGCACTATCCATCTTTTCCTCTTACAACTCGCTTCACTCCCCAACTCATCAGTGGCTCTTAGTATTATGGACTTCACTCTTCCCATGTCCAAGTCTCTGCCTGGTATAAATAAAGATAAAATATTAATTGAAAAGATATGTAATCACCCTCCCCATCCGGGCTCCCACAGCCCCCATAGTGTGTCTTGGCAGCCCTCCCTTTGAAAGCCTGTGTGCTAAAACACACTGGACGTCCACTTGCCCTGCAATATTTAGCCTGTTCAGTGTTTCCCCTAGGTTTACAGCTTTTGGGGTGGAGGCCACCGACACGAACAATTAAAGGAATCATGTTGTTCATGTGTTTCTTTTAATGACAGCAGTCAATATAACAACTGAACAATTATATGAACTGCACATTGAACTAAACATCGGAACATTTCTTTTTCTGACAATTATCCACAAAGTGTGCAGGTTTTGTCACTGCAATGTATCTTTCTGGGTATCTGGAAGTCTTTTTTTTTTTTAGATAGCTGCGTCTAAAATTCCTGATTTTGCAGGAGCTTTTCCAAAAAGTTGTAACGAGTTGCTGTGTTTTAAGGTGATTGTTGCGATACTAAGTTGCAAATTTTCCTCTTTATTATAATTGAGTTATTTGTTGAAAAATAACTGCTTAATTAACATACATTCATTCATCAAGAACAAAACCTTTGAGAAATGGTCCTCTAAATATCCTTACTAATATGCCAAACAAAAGATTACCAGGACTACAAAAATGTAGCAAAATAGCCTAGTCTTTACTTATCCACAACGAAGTGCACCTGTTGGCATTACAAAAGGACCATCAGTAAGACCGAATAAAATGTTACGATTGTCTCAGCCTTCACATATAACGGGGAAAAAACTGCCTGTGTCACTGTGAACTGTCTCGCTGACGTCCTGCCTGCATTTCTGCCATTCTCATGCTAGGCTTATTAGTGCTGTCAGTTTAACGCGTTATAAACAGCGTTAACGCAAACCCATTTTAACGCCGTACATTTTTTAGAAAATATAAAGCCATGGTTTAACTGCACTATAGGCTGAGTCCTTGTTTAGCTGAAATGTGCACTTTATCATTTTAATTTGTTCCACCCTGTTTGGCAATGTTGTTTTTCAATTAAAAAAAACATTTGCATAAAGCAAGCTAATCCACTTTTCCATGTTGATAAGAGCATTAAAATAAAAAATTAATGTTGGAAAAAAAATATTGAGGGGACATTTAGAATAGATAAAAATGTTATTAATCACAATTAAATATTTTAATAGTTTGACAGCACTAATGCTTATCAATCTGTTTTGCTATCCTTGTTTATTTATTTTATCCGTATAGGCTAGGTGTTGATTTTACATTTTAATTTATGGTCGTCCAATTTCAAGTCCTCCATTCTTCAAAACTAGCTGTTATCTTATCTTCAAACAGAAAGTAACGTTAAATCTCCATGACAACAGCTCTTGAGGGTTTGGGAAACAATCGTATTAAATACTTACTGCATTATTCACAGCAAAATAAATAATTTTCATTGCATTTCATAAATGTATTACTATGGCTGAACGATTAATTGCATTTGCGATATAATCCCAATATGATAAAACGCTATTTTCTAACCCTGCGTGCGTGATTAAAATGTGGTCTAGAGATGGTACATTTTGCACACAGTATTTAAGAAAAGTGCATGCCATGTGTTTATACTAACAATGACTTTGTTTAAAATACTTGAATGCACAGTGGCAAAGCCACCGATTTGTTGTTCTTGTTTTTGTAATGAGCAGTTAAATAAAAATGTAAAATGTGGGAAAGAATAATTTACACTAAATGTATCTCCTATTGCGTTGGTCATATTTAAATCATTCATTACGTGGGGGGGGAATCGCAATTAGATTTTTTTTTTTTTTCTAATCGTTCAGCCTTATTAATTACCACAATCTATGTAAAAAGGGCCAAGCACAATAGGGGTGGAAATCTCTTGGCACCTCACGATTCGATTCTGATTCAGAGGTCAACAATTCGATTCTAAACCGATTATCGATTCTAAACCGATTTTTGATTCTGAACCGATTATCGGTTATCAATTCTAAAGCGATAAAACGATTATCGATGCATTTAGATTTTTAAAACATTCGATTTTGCTACTCAGGGTCTCAAATCACTTCCTACTTTGTGTTTGATAATTAAAGAAAATCAACAGATGAATTACCTTCTCTTTTTTTTATTATTAGAGAAAAAGCTTTTCCTCGTCACAATTTTGACTTTCTATGAACAATGCAATAATCGATGCACCATGCATTCCAACATAAAATGGATGTGTAAAAAAACGACGAAATCGTTTTAGAGTGAATCGAGAAAAATCGAATGGCGCACCCCTAACGCACAACTTGCGTAAATGGAAGCCAGATCTATTTCTCAATTTTCGGTACGGACATGGGAGTACGTTCTGTTTCCACATCTGGTGTAGCCATTCTCATTGGGCCAAAAGTGTCCTTAGCTGTGCATTGATTCTAAAGCCCAATTCTGTCTGCTGGTGGGAGTGTGCTCACCTGTGTGTACTCGCATGTCTCTGTGGAGGTGGTCTGTGCGCATTGGAGGAAAATTCCGCCCAGCGCAATATAGAGAGCAGAGAAGAATTGTAAACGCGTGACCATGTAGAGACAAATATGACATGCCGTTGCGTAAATAACATAAGGCTATTTATTTAGTTTAATGAAAGAACAAGCTATATATTCTATAGGAAAGGTAACCTTAAATGACTTGTTGAGGTCTGGCGCCCCCCTAATATAATGGTAGGGAACACTGCTGTTGGTCTGGTGCTCCCGTTGCAGTTCATGCTACATTCACTCATTATAGCACCACCTTGGTTCATCTGGTCAGGCATGAGACATTGAAAATTCCCATTTGAGAATCTCACCTTTTTTCCCCTTTCCTGTCCTCAGGTGCAGGCGACCCAGCCCATGGAGAGGGTGGGTAAGGTGTGGAGCAACCTGAAGAGGGGATGCCAGTCTCTGCTCCACCCAGATGGAGGTGACCAGGCTCCACAACAGGAGGCCAGCCCCTCCAGGCCACTCCCCCCCCGGTTTGCTGGGAGGGCCAACAACAACAACAACACTGGCAGCAGCAGCAGCAGCAGCGCCCCCCCTGGGGGGTCGAGTGTACAGCGGCCGGGGCAGAACTGTGTGGTGGACATGGCCCAGGTGCTGGACATCACGCTGGAGCAGGAGGGGGACTGCCGGCCGGGCCAGCTGGGCTCGCGCAGGGACTCGTACTCACGCCACGCGCCCTGGAGTGGCAAGAAGCGGCACTCGTGCTCCACGCGGGCGCAGGGCTCCCTGGAGGGCCGAGACAGAGGAGGGAGGGGCCGCTGTCGCCACCGGGGGGAGGACCTGGAGCCGGGGGGCGGGGGGCGGTCGTTACGGCAACAACTGCAGGACACAATGGGACTGTGTCTTCCATTGCGCTGTTCTGCCTCCCGCGCCCCACCCAAGCGCAAGATCCACCTGACCGAGCTCATGATGGAGACCTGCCCCTTCCCTCCAGGCTCGGACTTGGCACGCAAGTGGCACCTCATCAAGCAGCACACCGTGCCCGTGCCCACGGCCTCGGCCATCCCTGCCCCTCTCCCGCCTTCGGCGTCCGGCCAGCAGGACTGGTCACGAGGAGCAGCGCCCTCGGCGGAGGACGAGGAGGAGCGCTTGCGTGAGCGACGGCGCCTCAGCATCGAGGAGGGTGTGGACCCTCCGCCAAACGCTCAGATCCACACGGTGGAGGCCCTGGCCTGCCTGCATAAGCTGGGACCCAAGCTGGCGCCAGGGCTGACCGAGGGTTCAGGCGAGGCCGGAGCTGGTGCTGGAGGAGGAGGAGGAGGAGGAGGAGGAGGCGCTCCTCCAGACAGTGACTCGGAGGAGGAAGACGGCACCACACTGTGCCTGCAGACCCGCCGCATGCGCCAGCGCCACCCCCAGCCGCCGCCTCCGGCCTCCGAGGGCCCCTGGAGGGTCCACACACAGATCGACTACATCCACTGCCTGGTGCCCGACCTGCAGCAGATCACGGCCCTGCCCTGCTACTGGGGCGTGATGGACCGCTACCAGGCCGAGGCGCTGCTGGACGGACGGCCCGAGGGCAGCTTCTTGCTGCGCGACTCGGCCCAAGAGGACTACCTGTTCTCGGTCAGCTTCCGGCGCTACGGCCGCTCGCTGCACGCTCGCATCGAGCAGTGGAACCACAACTTCAGCTTCGACGCGCACGACCCCTGCGTCTTCCACGCTGCCACCGTCACGGCGCTGCTCGAGCACTACAAGGACCCGTCTGCGTGCATGTTCTTCGAGCCGCTGCTCACCTCACCGGTGCCGCGCTCCTTCCCGTTTGGGCTGCAGGGCCTGGCGCGCGCTGCCATATGCAGGCGCGTCTCCTACGACGGCATCGGCACACTACAGCTTCCGCCGCCACTGCAGGACTATCTCAGGGAGTACCACTACAAGCAGCGCGTGCGCGTCCGCTGGCTGGAGAGGGAGCTCAAGGCCAAGTGAGATGCTGGCGGTAGCAGCCGTGGATGTGCTTGGAGAGGGGGCTTGTGAGAATTGGGGTGTTACTTGGGCCTGTAACTAAAATACGTCATATAAGCTTTTATCATTTTTTTTAGTTACTACTCTAATAAGAAGATCCATATTCCTGGTGCTGTGCTCCCTGCAAGGCCACCAGCCGCTGCGCCACACTCAGTTATCTTCATATCTTCACGTACTACATGAGGGGGGCAGCATCTGTGTCACTGCTTTTTGCTCTCTCTTTCTTTTTTTTTTTTTTGGTCCGTCTCTGTTACTAACTAGCCTGTTCTTTCTATTTCCTCTTTTTTTTCTTTCTTTCTTTCATTTGTCCTCAAACTATTTCATCTGCCCTTGCCTGTGTATCCGGAGTATCAGAAAGGGAAGGTCAGAGAGAAGGGGGACAGTTCTAACTGTGATGCTGAAGGGGGGGTGACTTCAATTTTTAGTGGGTTGCTCCTGCTCCTATCCCCCCCACTTCCCTGGTGCTCTGCTCTGTTTCCCAGGAAGACACTAACGCCTTCGCCTACCTGAACACGCACGGGGGACGGGATCTGCTCGAGACAGTTGAGAGTGCCCCCTGTGGGCAGAAAGGGGCTCTGCTCCAGTCAGCTTCCTTTCACTTCTAGGAAGTGATCATGAATAGGAGGATGATGTAACTATGACGATGATGAGTGCTGGTGATGAAACATGGTGTTTGTGTTGTGATGCCAGAGCGTCTGCTTTAAAAAAAAACAAAAAACAGAAAAGGCAAAAAAACTAAACCAATGGTCGCTCACGTTTGTCTGTCACTATCAAAAATATATAGCTAGATATGTTTTGTAATCATTTAATTCCTACCACTTATTGCACAAAAGAGGAGGGAGAGAGAAGTCTAATCCAGTGTCATGTTTTTGTAATCCTGAAGAAGTGTCTGGGGCTGGTGGGATCTGGGCACTGAGGAAGAGCACTTTATTTCAGCTGTGCTTATGTTCGTGGAAGCAGCAACGGCCAAATGTCAGTTCTGCTACACTGGGACCATTGCTGTGAGGCGCGCGCGCACACACACACGCTCTCAATTTACACACACGCACTCTCAGTTTACATACACACACTCTCAATTTACACTCTCAAAGTGCTGTCCCCCACTGTAGTGCCATTTGAGTGGAGAATAGAGGGCACCTGGTCTTGCAGGGCCCTCTAGAAAAGTGGTCTTTGCACATGGGGGTTGGCAGACAGGACTCCAGAGTCTCAGAGAAACTGGCCGTCTTTTGAAGATTAGGACTGAGCAGAGGCAGGCACACACACACTACACACACACACATATGCACTACACAGGCTTCAAGCTTCATGCAGTTAGACACACAGTGTTGATGGGGGACACTAGAAAGCCTCCACCAACCACCCATACACCATACACAAACCCAATAAATCCCCCCACACACTCACTCACTCACACACACACACACACACACACACACACACACACACACACACACACTCTGAAGCCCATGTGCCTTCACTGACAGCATCTTTTCAGTCCAGACCAGTGGATCATTAAAACCTGCTGGCGAGTCCTCATCAGTGTTGGAGTTGTGCTCAAGACATGGAACAAAAACCCCATGGTGCAAATCCCATCACCTGGTGACATGGTGCTGGGACAGCATTCGCTTTACTGTGTGTGTGTGTGTGTGTGTGTGTGTGTGTGTGTGTGTGTGTGTGTGTGTGTGTGTGTGTGTGTGTGTGTGTGTGTGTGTGTGTGTGTGTGTGTGTGTGTGTGTGTGTGTGTGTGTGTGTGTGTGTGTGTGTGTGTGTGTGTGTGTGTGTGTTTGTGTGTGTGTGTGTTGAAAGGGCAAGGGTTCAGCTCGACACTAATCATAAGCTAAATTCTTACTTGAACATTACAGTCTCACATTTCACTTGTTGGCCATCATACACCCCCCCACCGACCTTTATTTACTGCCCTGTCATGTTCATCAGGACAACTGGGATCTAGCCCACTGACCTCGCTGTTTTTCCTCGTATTTAAAAAAAAAAATCCCATCGAGTTAAGTGTTGCCTCTTTTTGCGCTTTTAGGGGCTCATTTTCCTCAGGGCAGCGGTCAGCTGGCGGTGTTTGAGTGTGCGGGGGAGGTGTTTGAGTGTGTGGGGGGGCGGTGTTTGAGTGTGTGCGGGGGAGGTGTTTGAGTGTGCGGGGGGGCGGTGTTTGAGTGTGTGCGGGGGAGGTGTTTGAGTGTGTGGGGCGGTGTTTGAGTGTGTGGGGCGGTGTTTGAGTGTGTAGGGGGCAGTGTTTGAGTGTGTGGGCATGAGAAATGTATGGCTGGAGAAGTGATGAGCTTACCTGAAGAGGTGACAGCGGTCATCCCCTGGCTTTGGCCCTCTGGGGCATGTGCAACCATGCATCTCTGGGAACCAGGCTGTTTGCTAACTAAGTGTCCAGGGGAAGATCTCTGGGAACCAGGCTGTGCGCTGACCGAGTGTCCAGGGGAAGAGGCTGCCACGTGTGTGGATGGGTCTCCACCTGCCTACCTATTACTAATCATAGGAAATATATAAATGTTTATCTAATATAATTAGTGTATATATAGAAAGGTGAAGTAGAGGAAATATTTTGAATATTTAGGAAGTGTAAAAAAAATTAAAAAACAATTGCAATAATATCGGCCGCCATTACCAAGCCTCTTGTGCCGCAATGTTCTGAAGTGAAGAGCAAATCGGTCTTAAGGAAGCGCCATAATGGTTTTCTCACAAGACCATGTTAAAATGACCAAAGGTGTTGGATATCAGCCGCCCTCTTCTGAGTCTGTGGTGTGGAGCTGACCTGACTAGCAGGTGCTGCTTGAGCCACTGCATCACACTGAGCATGCCCAGTGCACTGCCAACAATCACAGAGCTCTGCTCTGGTCATGAGGCCCGATCTCAATCCCGTTCTCAACTAGAAGTCCCTGTTCAGCCCATTGAGAAGCAGTCAGAGAGCCGGGGAGACCCATCTGTGTGGGGGCCGTGTGGAAGCTGACTGGCTGTGCAGGAAGTCTGCAGCAGGACTTTCTGTGTCCATATGAAACGGAAGTGCCTTTATAAGTGCTGATTATTCCAAGGTCCATCAGACAATATCACTGTTTTCCTGCCCCCCCCTGGGATTTTACCCCCCAGTGTCAAACATGTTACTTGGATGGGTGTGTAAGAGTGAGTATCTGTCGACACGTGTACAACATGAGCAGGGGGGTGTGTGTGTGTGTGTGTGTGTGTGTGTGTGTGTGTGTCTGCTGTGGATGGACGGTGTGTGGGTGAGATCTGTGCTGTGTGTTGCTGGGTTACAGACCTCTGATCTGAAGGGCATTGGTGAGGGCACAGGTGGCTGATGGGTGTGAGGGCAGGGGTGGAGAGTCCTTGGTTTCACGTTTCCAGAATGCACTTTCCATCTGGACAGAAGCATCAAGGACCTGCGCACAAGTCCTCAAAAAATACTTTAGCTTTTGAAATGTCTCTCGCAAAACTTCACATTCATATGAATAGGTATCATAATGAAAGCAATGACTGGGGAAACTGTCCCCCCCAAGCAAGGAGTTCGCCCTGGATTTTGTCGTGTGGTGGGACCCAGGGATGTTTCACAAAACCAAGTCATAAATGCAATGTATGGACAGAAGTGTGATTTCAGAGAACGCCTCATGGACTTTTGTATCTTTGAGGGGGAAAAAAAAAGACGTTTAAGTTGGATCACAGATGTCACCATGGTTACATGTGGACACAAAGCGTTTGTCACTTTAATGCTGCAAGTGCACATTTACCCAAGGGGGCGTGGCGGGTGAGGTTGTCGGGACAGTGCTTGACGACAATTGGACATACACCTTCCTTTTCATTAGATCCTTGGCTCAGGTCCCGCCCCCTTGAAGCCCACCTTTACGAAAAGGGTGGACACTGTCTTTCTCTAGACTCACATCATGGATATCACCAACCTCTCACATTGTAATCTGTTTTACTCTCTTTTTTGGACATTGGTTTGTACAATGCAATCACTATTTTCCTCTGTATCTTTTCTGCCCGTTTCTGACCCTTGGTCTCATGTACAGCGAAGAGTTCCCCATCTCTTTCTGTACTCTCTTATTCAGCTGTTCCTTTTTTCCCCCGTTTAGTTCGGTTATTGTTTGACACTGGGTTGCAGTACGCAGATGATGGGCAGAGGATGCTCTTTGCTCACGTGTAGCTGTCCCTCTCGGTGCTATTGGCTTATGCTTCATTGTCTTAATAATAAAAATGAAAAAAAAAAAAACGTGTACATGTACTCTGAGTGTTTTGTGTGTTTATATCGATTGATGGCAGTTCACTATAAGGTTCACTGATTCAGCACTCACCTCTCTTCCCACCTCATAAACAGATGCGACCAAGTCTAATAGAGGAGAACAGTCATCTACAGGTACACTGAATGTAAAATGTCCAGCTCCAAGAGCATGGGCCGTGAACCACGATGTGAAATGTCACTGCCCTGGGGTATGGAGTGTTCCCCAGGTATCGTTTCTGTCTTGTCCATCTGCCAGTCTTCTTACAGGAAGGCCCAGCTGGCCCGTGCCCAGGGAACGTCTCTCTCCCCCCCCCCCCCCCATCACCATATCTCTCTCTCTCCCCCCATCACCATATCTCTCTCTCTCCCCCCATCACCATATCTCTCTCTCTCCCTTCACCCCATCACCATATCTCTCTCTCTCCCCCCATCACCATATCTCTCTCTCTCCCCCCATCACCATATCTCTCTCTCTCCCTTCACCCCTTCACCATATCTCTCTCTCTCTCTTCTTTCACCCCATCACCATATCTCTCTCTTCCTTCACCATACCTCTCTCTTCCTTCACCCCATCACCATATATCTCTCTTTCTCTTCACCCCGTCACCATATCTCTCTCTCTCTTCCTTCACCCCTTCACCATATCTCTCTCTCCCTTCACCCCGTCACCATCTTTCTCTCCCCATCACCATATCTCTCTCTCTCCCTTCAACCCATCACCATATCTCTCTCCCTCCCTTCACCCCATCACCATATCTATCTGCTTGTTACTTTGAAGTGGAGGTTATACATAGGAAGTGGGATATGGGTTTCAAGTTGTCGTCTGGACGGGGCTCTGAACATTCGATGTACTACAGAGAAGAGGTGGAGAACAGGAGCCTGGAAAAGAGAGGACAAAAGAGAAGAAGGTTAAGGTGAGATAGGAGAGCTGGAGTCCCCCTGGTGGGGTTTCATTGAGGTTTAAAGGCAATGTGAAGGTCACAGACTAATAAAATTACCCGGTATTGTATCAGTTTGAAATTGACAGAGTAAGAACATTTATCTGTGAGTATAACCGAATTAGCCAAAGACCATGCCCAGGTACTACCAGCCCTGAAGTCCTCTTGCAGGGGCACACAGGGCAGGCCTCAGTGTATGGAGTGGCAGAGGGTATCAGGTAAGGTATTCAGGGAGACATACAGGTCTTGGCATACTGCTCTAAGGCATGTGAAAAGCGGGCTTCATGAACAAGACACCAGGGTTAGCGTGTCAGAGAGGTGGCTTCAGCAGTCAACCTGCACAGAGGGTGCATAGAACATTCAGATAGGCAGGAGGGACATAAAGGCTTTGCTGGGGCGTTCGTTAAAGGGAAGTGTTTAAGCAGCAGCAGGACAGAGAGTGGGGTTATGAGCAGAGTTGCCTTGAAGACGCTGTGGGAACTATATATATACACAGGCATCTAGGGCCGTGGAAATAACGCCAGCAGTTTGAAATAGCAATAGTCTCCGTTTTCTCTCTGTCTGTCTCCCCCTCTCTCTCTGTCTAAGCAGATCCTGCCCTCTGGTTGACCCTGGCCTTGGCCCTGGATCTGGATCTGCCCCTGCGTTCTCTCTCATACTTTAAAGCACCGTCTCCTCCTGCTGCCTGTTCACTTGGAGACTCTCTCAATACGCAGAGCCTCAGACCTTAGATCACAACAATTATTCCTTTCTGCCTTTCTGAGTTTTTTTCTTGTTCCCGTCTTATTTTTGATTTCATCCTGAATCAGAATAGGAGAAAAAGAGAGAGAAAGAATGTGAGCGCACAACAGACATTTCATTTTCAGAACATCTTTAAGTATGCAGGTTACATTTTCTGCTGGAGCAGAATCAAGTGATTGTCAGGGGTGACATTTCGAAGCACTTTTGGTTGCCATAGTTACCAACCTGCTCCTGCCATCTAGTGGCACCAAATAAAGGCTTCAGAGCCAATCAGGAGAGGCCCTCATTCACATCCACCCTCAAGACAGCAATGAAAATGAGTCAGCGTTAGTGAGTGTCTATGTACTTGTCAAATGAACAGCACAAAGGCACTCTATGTCCCAGTAAGCCAGTAGAAGGTTCTCTTGGCCCATGCTCAGTGTGTGTGCCCCAGACACTCAGCACCTCTTGCCAGACAGGAATGTCTGCTGTGGACACCCACACAACACAACACTCTAAACCTGTCAGTCACGGAGCACCCACTTTCAATATGTGGCTGATAGCTAATGAGATATTTGTGTGTGTGTTTGTGTGTGTGTGTGTGTGTGTGATTTTATGGCATGTCATTTAGCTTCATTATTCCAATTAAAGCATTCTAGTTTAAGCAGTCATTTCATGGTTTCATGACTACTACAGGCAAACAAACAAACATGCAAAGAAAAATGCATTTTTCAGACTCTCGTTAAGGAACTGGCCTTCCAAGAACTGAAAATTCATCAAAACACAGCTGTGAAAGAGCACATACGCACACACATATATAGACAGAGAGAGCAAGACAGACATACACTTTATCATTGCTTTATGAGTGCTGACAGTTCCCAGTTTGAGATGCTAGTGGTCCAGTACGGGCATGTACGGCTGCAGCAGCTGCTGGAGTGATGACTATCTTGTCCCTGCAGACATTCCCACACACACCTCGGAGCCGCCTCATCACACTGAGCATGCCCAGTGCAGTCACCAGACATGAAAGATAGTTCGCCATTCGTTTTTTTTATAAACAGTTGCTAATCTTTGCACTCAACAGCCAATCAAATTACACCCCTTCCATCCAAGCTCCTGAAGCACTGTGTTGACTGGCTGGGACTGTTTATGACTCGGCCCGCGCCACTTTGCTTGATTCCCATTTACAGATCCAGGACTGTGTACAAACACCAGAGGTTTGTTTGTGAGTGAACACTGAAGAAACAGCAAGAAGACTGTTTGCTGAATTTGACAAAAAGTGTGTGCCTCTAACCAGCCTTGAATACTGTGCCTCTAACCAGCCTTGAATACTTTGGCTTTAACCAGGCTTGAATAGCAACCTTTGGTGGAGGCTGCCTTGGCTCTGGCTGAGGCACAACCAAGGTTTTCTTTTAAAAGATAAGATATGTTTAAAATAACGATTTGCCATAAATACATAACATTATGTGGTTATAGGGTTTCTGAGTTTTGTGCCCTAGGAAGAGCTCATGATTGTGTTTGTCACTTTTAGTAGTAGCTGCTAAACTGTTCGTAGTAACTGCTTAAAATATCCAGTCATACATCATTTATTAACAATTCCAGATGTTTGCATTTTCTGTGTGTGATAGAGAAATGTAATTCAGGTCCATCTTATAATTCAGATGCATATTTGAGGGTAGGTAAAGAAAAGCACAGGTCATCTTTCACACCACAAATGTTAAAAATAGAGAAACTATTCAACTCTGAAATTGTTTTCTTTGCGGTTGCTTGCCAAATGGACCAGCAGATGGCACTAAAGTCCTGGAAAGAGAACCGTCAGCAATAACACAGCAACGCTACAGCACATAGAAGTCAGGACATCAGCATGGGCGAAATCCCTTACCAGCTTTACTCAAATACCATCTGAGTCTGGAAGGGCTCCTGCCCTGATCCTGGATCAGATTAGGATTTGGACATATTCCACAATCAGCAGTTTCCTGTGTTTGCACAGGGAAGTATAGTTCTTCAGCCCTGGCCTCCCTATTGCATTCTGTCATGCAGCTCTGCTGTTTCTTGGATCAAGTTCACAGACTTCCAGATCACTACCCTTCTGTTTGTCTCTCCTTGTTTTTCCCAGTACTTCCTTTACCTATAGTTTGAACTTCATTTACCTGTGTGTGTGTGGGTGTGTGTGTGTGTGTGTGTATTTGTGAATATGTGTGCTTGTGAGAAGTTATCAACTTAAATCACATGTGGAAAACTAAAGGTATGTGTGTGTGTGTGTGTGATACTGTGCATGTTTAGTGAGTGGTTTGTCTGTGTGTGTGTGTGTGTGTGTGTGTGTGTGTGTGTGTGTGTGTGTGTGTGATACTGTGCATGTTGAGTGAGTGGTGATTGAGAGTCCCAGAGGCACAGGGAGGAGAGTGGTCAACTTTACGCTCAGACCTCCGCAGCTCCGTGTCGCAATGCAGCTGCTGCTGCTCCTCGGATGCGGTCGCCTAGCAACCCCAGCCTCGGTGAAAGTGGCCCATGGTTATGCATGTCTGTGCCGTGGCCATCCTGTCTGCTCTTGTCTCGTCCTCGACCCTCTGTCCGCCTTTTTATCGCTCCTGCTATCCTTTTCCATCCTTCCATCTCTTTCACTTCATCATCTGTGCTTTAGTCTCACCCCTCCTTCATGACTCTCTCTTCACTTTTTCCTGTCCCTCTTTAATAGTTTTTACTTCCCTCTTAGTCTCTGTTCTCTCCGTTTCTCTGTCTCCTTCATTCTTCACTCCTTTGATCTTCATATCTTTTTCTTTTTCACTCCCTACTTACTTCCCCCATGAAACAGTTCACATCTTCTGTGAAAGAGCATGTCCGGAATGATTTAAAAACAAAAGCATGTCTGATGGTTTAGTAAACGTTAATTTGCAGATGATAAAAATTTGTATTCATTTCTAAACTTGTATAGCTAAGAAGTGTGTCTACGTGTATTTATGTGTGTGTCTCTCTTTCTCTATATATATATATATCTGTGTGTGTGTGTGTGTGTGTGTGTGTGTGTGTGTGTGGGTGTGTGTGGATGGTTTTGTGTTTGTGTTTGTCTCTCTCTCTCTCTTTCTATCTGTGTGTGTGGATATGTTAGTCTCTCTCTCTCTCTATCTGTGTGTGTGTGTGTGTGTGAGAGAGAGAGAGAAGGTGAGTCAGTGGCTGTAATCGAAACAGGAAATGAAGGAAATGAGGATGGCTCTGCTTCACAGTGGGGATCTGATGGAGTTCCTGTCTGCACGTCCCCCAGGTAAACCAAAGTCCGGTTGCCAAGCAACACTAATAGAGTCTTAGATAGAATGACATCTGATGTCTGTGTGAGGCAGAAAGAGAGGGCGTGGGAGTGTGTGTGTGTGTGTGTGTGTGTGTGTGTGTATGTGTGTGTGTCTGTCTGTTCTTGTCTTTGAGGTTATTGTGTAATTATATCATGAGATTCATTCCACTTCTCCAGAGCCCTGCGGGGCATCTAGTGCATGGACTGACTGCCTCCACTTCCTCCACACGTCCAGAGTGCTTCCTAAGGTCAGAGGGCAGGGAAGTGGTGAGATCTGCAAGACTGAGCATGTCTGTCCTGACACCACCTGCATCTCTCTCATAGAGACTCAGCAAAGACCCTAAAACACACCTGCATCTCCCTCATAGAGTCTCAGCAAATACACTAAAACACACCTGCATCTCTCTCATAGAGACTCAGCAAAGACACAAAAACACACCTGCATCTCTCTCATAGAGACTCAGCAAAGACACAAAAACACACCTGCATCTCCCTCATAGAGGCAGCAAAGACACTAAAACACACCTGCATCTCTCTCATAGAGACTCAGCAAAGACACTAAAACACACTTGCATCTCTCTCATAGAGGCAGCAAAGACCCTAAAACACACCTGCATCTCCCTCATAGAGCGACAGAAAGGACACTAAAACACACCTGCATCTCCCTCATACTCAGCAAAGACACTAAAACACACCTGCATCTCTCTCATAGAGACTCAGCAAAGACCCTAAAACACACCTGCATCTCCCTCATAGAGACTCAGCAAATTCACTAAAACACACCTGCATCTCTCTCATAGAGACTCAGCAAAGACCCTAAAACACACCTGCATCTCTCTCATAGAGACTCAGCAAAGACCCTAAAACACACCTGCATCTCTCTCATAGAGGCAGCAAAGACACTAAAACACACCTGCATCTCCCTCATAGAGACTCAGCAAAGACACAAAAACACACCTGCATCTCCCTCATAGAGGCAGCAAAGACACTAAAACACACCTGCATCTCTCTCATAGAGGCAGCAAAGACACTAAAACACACCTGTATCTCTCTCATAGAGGCAGCAAATACTCTAAAACACACCTGCATCTCTCTCATAGAGTCTCAGCAAAGACACTAAAACACACCTGCATCTCTGTCATAGAGGGACAGAAAGGACACTAAAGCACACCTGCATCTCTGTCATAGAGAGACAGAAAGGACACTAAAACACACTTGCATCTCCCTCATAGAGACAGCAAAGACACTAAAACACACCTGCATCTCCCTCATAGAGACAGCAAAGACACTAAAACACACCTGCATCTCCCTTATAGAGACAGCAAAGACACTAAAACACACCTGCATCTCCCTCATAGAGACAGCAAAGACACTAAAACACACCTGCATCTCTGTCATAGAGGGACAGAAAGGACACTAAAGCACACCTGCATCTCTGTCATAGAGAGACAGAAAGGACACTAAAACACACTTGCATCTCCCTCATAGAGACAGCAAAGACACTAAAACACACCTGCATCTCCCTCATAGAGACTCAGCAAAGACACTAAAACACACCTGCATCTCTGTCATAGAGAGACAGAAAGGACACTAAAACACACCTGCATGTCTCTCATTCTGACTCCTCTCCTTCCTCTGCATCCACTGGAGGTGAATCAGGCCACCCACTTGGGTCCTCTGAACTAGAGCAGCAGCCTACTTCTGGGTATAATTAGCGAATGAGAAAGAGAGAGAGCGAGAGAGCGAGAGAGCGAGAGAGCGAGAGAAGGACAAGGAATGAGTGAGAGAGAGAGAGAGAAAGAGAGAGAAGGACAGAGAATGAGTGAGAGAGAGAGAGAGAGGGGGGGGGGGGGGAGAGAGAGAGAGGACAAGGAATAAGTGAGCTCTAGTTGAATGAGATGGAGATGGCTCCCGGTGTTCAGCTGTCAATTGGAAAATCTAGTGAGCAAATGTGATTTTCTTGGTCTATCTCTCTCTCTCTCTCTCTCTCTCTCTCTCTCTCTCTGTCCATCTCTCCCATCCCCTCTGAGTGATGTGGAATACAGAATGATATGGGTGATTTAGATGAAGCTATAAGCAGATTAGGCCTGTCCACGGGAAGGATGGACAGATTAGGAGCACAGCAGGAGGAAAGAAAAAGAAAGGGAGAGGGATAGAACGAGATGGACTGGCAGAAATATCTCGAGTAGAGGAGACATGGTGGACGGCCGTGGCCTCCCTTGTGTGTTGAGAGAGAGGGAAGCAGAGCAAGGTGCACATCTGGAGAGAGGGAGGCAGACAGAGGTGCACATCTGGCTGGCAGGCTGAACGTGATTGAGTCACAAGGGGGAAACACTTCAGACGGAGCAGAACCCAATCCTGACAGAGTATTGAGCACGCACCACAGGAGATGCCTGCCTCTTCTGGAGGATTAGAATATCATTTCTCTCTCTCTCTCTCTCTCTCTCTCTCTCTCTCTCTCTCTCTCTCTCTCTCTCTCTCTCTCTCTCTCTCAAACCATCACAGCTGCTGGTATGTTCAGAATGTGGGTATTTGGCAAAGCAACGAAAAGACGTCACTCCAATCACTAATCTCTCTCTCTCTCTCTCTCTCTCTCTATCTTTCTCTCTTTGTTTGCGTGCATGTGTGTTCTGCGCCCCATAAAACTGCTCATAAAATAACCTCCATTTTATCTTACAAAGACCTAATTCTATAGTTCACTGTCCGGCCCAAACCCTTTCTTTCCTTCTCCTCCTCTGCTCCCCTCCTCCTCTCTTTACTGTGGAAGTGCTAGGGAGAGGTTCTTTTCCTCTGTTTCTCTGTTTTCAAAGCACAGTTCATCCTCTCTCTTTTTCTTTCCCGCTGTGTCTCTTTTTCTCCATCTCTGATCTCAGAGTCTTTTATTTCGTGTAGCTTCTCATCCTCTCCTCTCTTCTTCTCTATTTGCCTTCTCATCCTCTCCTCTCTTCTCTATTTGCCTCTGACCTATTTTTGATCTGCAGCTCCATCTCTGCCCCTCCTCTTTTTCTCTCTCTCTCTCTCCCTCTCTCTCTCCCCTCTCTCCCTCCCTCTCTCCCTCCCTCCCTCTCTCTCTCTCTCTCCCTCTCTCTCTCTCTCTCCCTCTCTCTCTCACCATGAGCATCATCAGGGAGCACAGAAGAGAAAATGGAAGATGACAGCTCTAAACGCCTCCGCTCGCACCTCCTCGTCTCCACTCCTCTCTTGTATTCTCTCCATCATATCCTCAACTGCTCTCCTCTTCTTTTCTTTCTATTGTATTCTACTCACACCCTCCCTACTGATCCAATATCTCTACAGAATCTAAATATGTTGATGTGTGGGTATTTGTGTTGGAAATTTGGCCTCATTTCAGTTGATAAAGCTGCATTCTGGTGTTTCTAAATAATACCCTTCACCATTTGTCTTTCTGTTGCCCTGCAACACACATTTAAAGTCTAGAACAACACATTTATTCTCAATAGAATGTCTCAAACATACTACATACTGTATGTATTGAAGAATATGAACAGAATAAAGGAAAAAGCATATTACTAGAAAAGAGAATAGACTCCCACCAGCATATATGTCACACACACACACACACACACACACACACACACACACACATATTGCTACAGTTCAATAAAAAGAGAAATCGCATTTAATTACAGAACCACCAGCAAAACCCATGAAATGCATACAGGGAATATGACCTCACAGTTACTGGGGCAACGGGGATTCCTTGCACATGGAGAATGCTGATTGGTTGTGAAACTGAGCAGAGCCTTTAATTGGATCATTATGTTGAGAATGTAAAGGGTGCATGTGTATGCGTGTGTGTGTGTGTGTATGTGTGTGCTGTGTGTGTAGTGTGCGTGTGTGTGAGTGTTGTGTGTGTTTGTGTGTGTGTGTGTGAGTGTTGTGTGTGTCCATCCAGGTGTCCAGCCTGCATGAAAATAGATGGACCTCCATCAGCTGTGCATCAACTAAAAAGGGCTGTTAACTAAAACAATGTGGAAGGTTAGATGTTCCTGCCACTTCACACAGTGGCCTGACACTTGTCTCATTTGACTGTTTTATCCCTGTGGATCCTGGGAGAAATGGAGACGGTAGTGGGGTGAGAGGTGTCATGCCTTTAAGGTGTTACGCCCCGTGAGTCAGGTCACTCGTTCGGTCTGTGATTGCTTTGGAATGCTGCAGCCATTTCATTACGTAAGCCGTAGTATCTGTGTGGATCAGCCATGCCCCATATAGATAAAGAGTATTAGCTGGAATGGCTGGGTTATGTGTGTGTGTGTGTGTCTGTGTGTGTGTGTGTGTGTGTGTGTGTGTGTGTGTGTGTGTGTGTGTGTGTGTGTGTGTGGTATTTGTGTTGGGGTGGCTAGGTAAAAGGTCCCTGACACTCTGCATGGGGCTTCAGGGAACATTTACTTGTCTAATGTGTCTACAAACAGTCTTGTTTTCGCATGCTGAACCTCACTTTATCTCTCTCTCTCTCTCTCTCTCTCTCTCTCTCTCTCTCTCCCCTCCATTCCTCCTTAAGTTATGCTCCTCCTGATCACATTAATGGGCTCTTCTGGGCTTGTAATTTCACCACTGTTCTCTCCTAGCAGTTGGCCTGGGAGATGGAAAGATGAAAGAGGGAGGAGTGGAAGGATAGAAAGAGAAAAAAAATGAGCCAAAGAAGGGAGGAGGGGGAGGGAAGATGAAAAAATATGGGGGGAGGGAGAGATGCTGAGAAAACAGGATAAGAGCGAGAGTGTGAGGATGAGATGGTGAGACAGTAGGAGAGATTTGGGGGGGGAAAGAGATAAAGAGAGATGGGAGGATAAGGAGATGGAGATGGAGATGGAGCTGGGCACAGCTGGTCCAGTGCCTCTGCTGCAGAGCTAAACCTGTGATGTGTGTGGCCTGGAGATCTCAGCTCCTCTCTGTGTCCACAGGGATGACATTTCCCCCTGCTCCTGTGCATCGTTGTGGAAACAGAGAGTATGGGGGAGGGGAGCGTCACGACCAACGCGCTCCTGCAGGGGGCGTTGTGCCCTATACAGCTGTGTGTCTGTGCAGCCTCCCTCTATTACTGCAAGGCTGCATGTTCTCTTGGGACCCTGGAGCAAGCATGCAACACAAAAGTGTGTGATAATTACATTCATCGCCAAGCTGCGATGTGGGAAGCTGCTACTTATCACGTATTCATGGAGGAGACTGAAAAAAAAGACAAGGCTTACATCCATCGAAGTCATGTTCACACCACACCAGAGTGCTTGTGAATGAGTAATGCTGTCAGGCTGCTTCTCCGTGGAGATAAGATTCACATGCCTCACCAAGAGGTTTCATGTCATTAGAAGAGATAAGAGAATGGTTTGGTTGGAGGCCATTATTCCCAGAGTCTTGCCAATGATACTTTGTGCAGACATTATTTTGCGTGTGCCGTGTGTGTGTGTGTGTGTGTGTGTGGGTATGAGTGTGTGTGGGTGTGTGTGGGTGTGGGTGTGTGTGCTGTGCTGTGTGCATGTGTGCTAGATATTCTCAAGAGGCTAAAAGACTCCTTTAACCCTAACTTTAGACACTAACCCTTTAAACTCACTGAAAGACACCTTTATTTAGGATCCAGTCAGATATCTCTCTTCTACGGGTCTCACTCAGGAGAGGTGGGGGCATGGAGTCAGTAGTATGAAGAGGAGGAGAAGAGAGGAGGAGAGGAGGAGAGGTGGGGGCATGGAGTCAGTAGTATGAAGAGGGGGAGAAGAGAGGAGGAGAGGAGGAGAGGTGGGGGCATGGAGTCAGTAGTATGAACAGGAGGTGATGCAGAGCACATCAGGGCCATCCTGGACTCAAGGGGTCAGGACTCAGGAGTACCACTAAGGTCAGTGTGTATGTGTGTGCATGCGTGTGTGTGTGTGTGTGTGTGTGTGTGCTAAAGGGTTTAGGAGTAGCACTAAGGTCAGCAGTCTGGAGTCACAAGGTTAATTGGACGTGTAAAAGGTTTCAAGAGGAGTATACTTTTTTTCTGAAATTACTTCAAAAACACTTCAAAGAAAATGGCAAGTAAAATGATACTATCAACCAGTACACTTGACAAAACAGTTTTAGGACAATATAATTTGACAATGTCATCTTTTTACTTCTGTCAGTTATTTTAAGTCTGTCTTCTCTAATTTCATTGGTCATAGTCTCAGAAATGCCTGTCCATTTTTGATCGTGTGTGTGTGTGTGTGTGTGTGTGTGTGTGTGTGTGTGTGTGTGTGTGTGCGTGCCTGCCTGCCTGCTCATGTCAGGCAACTGGTAGCGCATGGCGACAGCAACACCAAGGTCATGGGCTGAATTCCGGCGGAGCACGAGTGCTGATAGCACACATTCCTCCTCCACACTACAGACTGTTTTGGTCAAGACCAGCTGCTTAGTGTAAACATAATGCAGTCACCAGCTGATTAATGTAAACATAATGCAGTGTTTGGCAATGTTGCCACTCGTTGGCAGCATTATTCTATGTGTGCCCACACACCCACGCAGGACACACACACACACGCAGGACACACACACACACACACCCACCCACACAACCACACACACACACACACACACACACACACACACACACACACACACACACACAGACACCAACACACAGACACCAACACACACACACACACATTTGATTCATTTATTTGGAATGGCCAATACTGATAAAACACCACAGCATCCAAATATTAGTAAAGAGCCTATTATGTCTCACACAACAACACAAACACTGTGCAAGTATTTACAGCCACGTTAATCGATAGATGAATACATAGTTATATCAGGGGTAGAGATGGCAGCGCCTTCTCCTATATGCAGACTGCCTATGATTGCTGACACAGAGCAGTATTTGGCTATTTGCTTGGAGTTCTTCTTATTAAGTCCAGCAATTTGCAAACCTCTAACACAGTCGATCGACATGTCTAAGGCTACCATAAATTAGTACAACTAGTTTTGTATGATAACCACCTACTGTCAGAGCATGAATTAATGGCTGTTTTTTTTAACATTTTTTCAGAGAAACACAGGTTTTCAGAGAACCACAATAGTTTTTAAAAGATCATCAACAACAACAATGTCATTATCTGGAGAGTCTCTAAGAACAGTTTCTAAGGAGTTCGAGATCGATTAAATGTGTGAACCAGTTCAGTTGTATTTTTTTGTGTGTGTGTATTGCGCAATTAATTGCTACTGGACCTAAGCGTAAGATCCTCCTTGCCCCTCGTGGAGAACCAAGTTTCCTGGGCTTTAGAAAGAAACCCAGTGGGAAGCTGGACACCAGGGCCAGAGGTTTTGGAGTGCGCTCAGACTGGCCTGATTTGAATGACCTGTGTAACAGCAACATTCAGCTAAATTGGATACACACAACTAGCGAAGAACAGGTAAGCGTCAGTGAGGAGCTCATTATGGACTTAAATGTGCATGCTGAAGCGACTCTACACCATAATGAATCCAGCAAAAAGCTGAACAGCCGGACATGCCGGTATGAAATCCTACAACATTTACACACACAACAGCGCCATTACTGGTTTAACCTGCGCCTCCAGGGTAAGCTTGCATGCCTACAGTGCGCGGACCCGGCAGTGTCACATTCGGCGCTACATAAGTTATGAATGCAGGCATTCTAAAATTTGTCGTCAAAGACACACACACACACACACACACACACACAAACACACAAACATACACACATACACACACACACACACACACACACACACACACACACACACACACACACACACACACACACACACACAGGACTTAGTGAGAGCTCATGTTTGCAGCGGTGTAGTGAGTGTATGTCCATGCTTTACTAGCCTGACCCGCCAGAGGGTAAAAGCAGGCTGTGTATGGCATGCTGCTCATCCCAGGCTATTCCAGGCCTGCTGACTGGGTCAGTAGGGCAGGTGGGGATCACGAGAAGGAGAGCCAGAAGGAGAAGGAGAAGGAGAGGGAGACGCAGGCAGCTGTTAAGACCACACTGAGTGTAGGACCTGATTGAAGAGAAGACGCTGAACTCTTCCTCTCCCCATCAGAGTAGCTACGAAGAGCAGGTGCTCAGAGCTCCTTCGCTGTCACAGAGACTTGCAGCAGTTACAGTACATGGAACTCACATACATGTACAGTAAAACCCTTGTACAGTTGATCATTTACATTAATAAAACTGTCTAGGGAGAGGAACAGATATATAAAAAAAACATTCTGCCTTCAAACTATTTAGTTGTAAGATTAGCCACAAATTCACCTTCTTCTACCAAGCAGGGCTCATATTTAACATCTGACAACAGTGTTAAGGGTACTTCAGGTTATAAGAGCTCTTTTCTTCTATCTTTCTCTATCTCTTTCTCTCTCTCTCTCTCTCTCTCTCTCTCTCAAACACACACTATCTCTTTTTCTCTCCAAGGACAGGGAAACAGAAAGAGAAAGGGCTGCTTTCTTCAGACCCCCTGAAACTGAGCCATCTGTCACTCTGGGCTCTGTCGTCATGCCAACACTGGTCTCCTGGTCTCCTCGTGAGGCTTGGAGATGTTTTTCATTCCGACGAGCCACCATGTTGGGTCAGGTCATGCTCAGTGTGTTTCTCCTGTTATGGGCACTGCACTAGCCGCTCCGTGGCCACTGCACTGTTGACGGTGCACTTTCACTCACTGCTCTGGTCACGGCTGCACCCTATTGGCTCAACTTGACCTCCTGCCTGAGAGCGAGAGAAGCCAAGGGAGCCCAGCCAGCCAGCCAGAGCTAAACTCTTCTGGCACGTTGAGAGACAAGGGACACTGAGGGGGACAAAAATCCACTGACCTTTCATAAATTCATCTCGAAATGTATGAATGAGCTGACCAGATTTCGCCATGTTTGTGTGCATGTCTGTGTCTTTGTAAGTCTGTTTGTGTTCACTGTTTCCCCAGTATTTTCCCAACGCTGTAGCTGATTACAAGCAAAATCCTTATTCACCTCTCTCCTCTGCGGACCCCTGCTGTCTGGCAGCGTGATCTCTTTACCAGAGATAATCTCCTCAGGTGAGGTGGGAGCCGTGGCGTAGCGTGGCCACGCGGTACAGCCGAACAGCACCGCCACTCTTATCAGCCTCATAGTCCATCAGTGCCTTAGTGTACAGGGCTGTCTGTGCCTTTAAGAAGGCCAGGTCCAGATGAAGGCCAGTTCATTCCATAGTTACCACAGGGTCGAGTCAAGTTCTGTAATCACTCAAAATGGAATGAGTGATTGCAAGGCTGTTGGGTGTGGTGGGGCGTGTGTGTGTGTGTGTGTGTGTGTGTGTGTGTGTGTGTGTGTGTGTGTGTGTGTGTGTGTGTGTGTGTGTGTGTGTGTGTGTGTGTGTGTGTGTGCGTGTGTTTGTGCGTTTGTGTGTGTGTGTGTGTGTGTGTGTCTGTGTGTGTGTGTGTGTGTGCGTGTGTGTGTGTGTGTGCGTGTGCGCGTGCGCGCGTGTGCGTGTGTGTGTGTGTGCGAGTGTGTGTAAAGAGGAAGAGTCAGATGAATTCCATAAATGGCCTGCATGGGTAGGTGTGTGCAGCAGGTCTATTTTACAGAGGCCTGTGTGTGGGAGCATGTGTGTGTTTGTGTGCGTATGCGTATGCGTTTGTGTGCCCGTGACGTGGGCTGATGTACAGTACAGCGTTGCAGTTAGGATGTTCCCACCAGCAGACTCAGAGCTGCTGGAAGGGTAGATGGATGGGGTCTGTATGACTCAGCAAGAGTCGGGAGAGGTTGTATTTTTGGACGGAGTCTTACACAACTCATTTCCGCTCCTGCCTGCTTCTGCTGCCTCTGGCGGATTGACACCCTTGAAGCTCCTCTTGCTCTTGCTCTGGCTCTGCTGGGCTCAGCTGATGCAACTACCAATGTGGGAAGCCTGTGACAAACTGCTCCTTGTTGCAGTGGAAACCAGCTCTCATCCAAGGTGTGAGTGTGAGTGTGTGTGTGTGTGTGTGAATTTAATATTTGAAGTGCCTATTTATGGAGCGTGTTATGGAGTGGGTAAGAGGCAGAAAGGTTTTTTCTCATCGGCCCTGTGACCTCGCCACTGTGGCTCTCTTCTTCCAGAATGACTCAGCTCCTTTAGAAAAACTGATATACAATCTAAGCTGATCACTTAATAGTACTGTCTCTCTCTCGCTCTCTCTCTCTCTCTCCCTCTCTCTCTCTCTCACACACAAACACAGACACACATGCGCGCACGCACGCACGCGCGCACGCACGCACACACATACCTAATCTGCTCCTCTGACATATTCAATCTTAAATGCACTCACACAGGCTCATTAAGGACACATTCATAAAGTGCTTGTTCTTATACTGCAATCATTGTGAAAAAATCAATAAAGACTGAATTGACCAGTGCGGAGAGAATGACCGACTTAAATGTAAACTGGTTTATTTCATTCACCCAGTCAACGTCTATTGCAACCATGACAATGCAACTACTTTAAATTTCTAGTAGTTTCTTCCGTGTGCAGTTCAAAGTGAGAGTGACAGGCCCCAGTCTTAGGGCTTGTCAGTAGTACTGATAGACCTTAACAGAGACCGCTATGATGCGCTGCATTTCACCTGTTGTCACCGGTTAGTCAGAAAGTAATCTGGTCAGATGAAGATTCTAAAGCTGCCACATCACCCCTCTGACCTGCTCTTAGGCCTCTGGACGTATTGGACTGCTGGGTTTAAAATGGCACAGAGTCCATGCCAGCTGCCCCTCAAGCTGTTTACAAACATACCTCACGCACAACCCCTGTAATGCATGAGAGTTTCTCCATTAGACATGCTTTAAATATGTAAACTGAATCAGGGACAGTGGATTATTTGACCCTTCGGCTCTCCAGCCTTGATAAAAGCTCGATCCTTGGCCTTTCAGAGGGGAACATGGCTGGAATGAGAGAGGGAATTCAACGTAACACTGTTTACGTAATAAAGAGATTTGGACAGGCATGTCCACGGCCAGAAATGAGGGCCACAGATCATTGGGCGGTGGTGAGACGAGTGAGGTGGTGAGGTGAGATCACTTTGGAGATGGAATCGTTAGAAAAGTGCTGTGTGTGAGTAGCCATTCAGCCAAATGTGTTGTGGTGTGGTGTTTCTTACCAAATAAGTGGTACAAAAAAACATTACTGTAATAATTTATATAAATAACTATATATTGTCTATGAGACAGTGCCACTATTCCCTGCTGTTTGAAATCATTTTAGAAATATTCTGAGAACATACATTTATGAAAATTGAAGTAGAAGATGATGTCTGGGCTTGATTTTGTAGGTAGGTTGTTGCTAATAAAACATTTTGTTGTTCATTCAAATACAGTCGAGAGTTGACCCAACATCAAAAGCACCTCAGCATGTGGGTTGTTTTCAATTTTTATTCCTCCTCTTAACTACACAGATCAGAGCGACCTAGCTGCAGAAATTAGCGCCGGTTCTCAAACCTCTGGAGACAGATGTGCTACCAGGAATTTGTGCCTAATTGTGCATCTGCCATCTAGTGCAGGCGCCATTATTTTCTTCCTCTGAACCATCTCTCTCCGTTCATTCCACACACTCTCTATCTCAGACCCCTCATTCTCCCCCGTAGAGAGAGCTATCAACGCCCCACTTTCTGCAGAGAGAAAGAGCAGCCACCCTGTCGCGCAGGAAGCGTTACCCACTGATTAGATCATGCAAGACGATACAGTTTTCATAAGTCTCTCATCCTCTCACTGCCAGCCTCCAGGAATTGCCTAGCAACCTGACTAATTTAATCCACAGAGAGAGAGAGATAGAGATTGCGAAAGAGAGAGCGAGAGGGGTTTACGAAGTCGGAAGGAGAGAGCAGAGAAACAGAGAGGAAATGGGATATGTTATTAAAGGTCAGATAATCTGCTTTCACTGATTCATCTGATACACTTCAGCATGTCTAAAGCAGCAGTGGTCACGCAGAGTGTGGGGTCTATGCGTGAGGTGTGTTTGTAAACAGCTCAGGAGCAGCTGGCCTGGATTCTGCACTGCTTTAAACCCGGCAGCAACGTAGCCGGGGGGAATGTCCTGCGGCCTCACAGCTGGTCAGTGTGCGCCCAGAGGCTGGTGGGGACATGGGCTACCCAGAGCATGCCAATGGAGTCCATGCATCCAAGGGCAGGGTGGGTGTGTGCGCGTATGGGTGACTCTAAAGCTGACTCTAAAATGCGCTCTGTCCTTGCCCTTCTGAATCTGACTGCAGCTTTTGACACTGTAGATCATGATTCCTTATTTAAAGAATTGAGAATTGGCCAGGAATATTTCAACGCCCTTGGTGATTTTGTATGACTTGTGGGGTCCCTCAAGGATCCATTTTAGGGCCCTTACTCTTCAGTCTATACAGTAACCCTTTGGTAGTGTCATTAGGAGGCACAAGCATTCATTACCATAGCTATGCAGATGACACCCAGCTCTTTATTTCTGTAACACCCAACAATTACAGCTCTACTAATTGCTTGGTAAATTGCATTGCTGATATAAATGTATGGATGTCAGAACTTTCTCCAACTCAACCAAGATAAAAACAGAGGTTTTAGTCATTGGTGAAAAAGCAAAAGGGAGGGACTATCTGCACATTTAAAAACAGAACACCTGCACATCACACCAAGTACCAGGCTAGAAACCTAGGTGTCATTATTGACTCAGATCTTAATTTTGAAACCAATATCAAAAATATAAATAAAACATCTGTTTATCACTTAAGAAACATTGCTAAGGTGCAATTGTTTCTCTCTCAGGCTGACACTGAAAGACTAAAATACAGATGCATGCTTTAATCAAGAGCAGGCTGGAGTAGCATATAATTTACTATATATTTGTGTCAAACATAAGTGTTTGTATCCCCCCCTCTTTGTATGAAATGCGCCGTATAAATAAAGTTTGATGTCTGTGCAACTCCTCAGCGCTGTTGTGGAAAGAGACGTCTGTTTGCATAGAATTCAAGTGGAATAACATCATTATACCAGGTTACTTGTTTTAGGATGTCAAATTATCTCTGGCTATTATTTTGCAGTTGAAATGGTCTCCACAGACTTGTGACTGCCGTCATATGTGACCTATCAGAGAGACACTTCTGCCCAGAGAATGTGAGCCAGAGAGACCCAGACGTGGGGTGAGATATTGCTTGTCTCTGCAGGAGCTCCTCGGAGTCTTGCCACTCTCATTCTCATTCCTCATCTTGTCTTTTCAAACTTTAATGTGAGCTGGCAGTGCCGTGGAGATATACACCCATTTAAAATGATGTCTGCCTCTCCTGTAACCAGAGTTCAGCGCCTTCATTATTCAGTAGGAACCACCAGAAGAGGAGATGAGAGCGATGCTGTTCATCACCTGAGGGATCCCCCTCTCCATCTCCGTCTGCGCTGGATGCTTTCATAATGTCTGGGCTGCACACTGGAAACACTGCTGCTGTTTTCTGAGCATCTCAACCCATCAGTACAGCTCATGTTACTGTATACAGCTGGCTAGGTGTTTACCTCTCAGTTATTTATTCATTCATTTTATCATGATATGAATCCCCATCTCATTTATTTCTAAAAACATTATTATTATTAGGAGTAGTAGAAGTAGTAGTGCTAGTATTAATATTAATTGGAAAGCCTGGTGACATGTTAATATGTCTTTGATGATTGACTGGACGTTGGAAAGATGGTTATATGATTATCTCTCAAGCAGTTCCTTCAGACAAAAATAAAGTTACGTAAATTCAGGCACAGAATAGGTTTTTTTTTTTGTGTAAATATAGTTACCAGAGCATAATCATACAGTACATCTTGTTAAAGTGGTCAGCCTGAACCCAGGCCTCAGGCACTGGCTCTAGGTGGGCTTATCCATGTAGTTTTAATGAGCAGCAGTGAGAGAGAGTGAGAGAGAGGGAGACAGAGAGACAGAGAGAGTGAGAAAGAGAAAGAGACAGAAAGCACTGGGGGGTATGGAGCTGGGGGTAGCTGAGGCAGAGCTTGCAGAAGGCCATCAGACTGTTTGCACAGAGCAAAACACTCAGCCACCTCCATTAGTCTAATATGAAGTAGCATGGCCACACAATGGTGGTGTGAATAATTCACAACCTTCTTTGGCTGAAGGAATGTCTGGAGAAGGCAGAAACTGTGTGGAGAGAGATGGTGTGGAAGAAAGAGAGAGGGAGAGAGAGATGGGGGAGGTCAAACTCAACCAGGCATTCGCAGACAATCTCTTTTTTAGTGGGAGGGTTTATGTAATGGTGGTGATAAAAATAACTTGCATTTCTGCCGCACACATGTCCCACGCTGCAGTGAGCCCAGCGGCTGATAGAACGGGAGAACGGGGTCGGGTGGAGCCCTGAAATGGCACACAGTTATTCTTTCTTCTTCCTTCAGCCGATATCACTACCATATGGACACTTACTGTGGTTCTGAACATTTTCTACAAAAGGACTGAGAACTGGGTTTTCAGTCATCTGGGGTCCTTATGCAACTGATTTCCTCCGAACCTCGAATAATGTTGTAGACACGTTTTATTTCCCAAGGAAGTGCATCAGACAGCAAGTGACACGAGACAGACCATTATACGACTTCCTGCCTGTTCGTATAGCCAGCATCTCCATCTGCCCACCCCCACAGATTCACTCTCCCCCATCTTTACACTGAATTGGCCTGTATGTATTAATGTAAGCTTCAAGCCCAGCCATACCTTACAGAGACTCAAAGGGCTGTAGGGTAAACCCAGTGGCTTCATGTGTGGGGAAACATCTGTTGGAGCCATGTCAGTCATTAATCAATGACTAGCGTGCTGATATGAGGCTTTGCTGAGGAGCCTGTCCTGCAGGAGGACGTGCTGGGAGGAGATCCCTGAGTGCCTCCAGAGCCTCTCTCTCTGCCTGAGCTGAATGCTGAAACACCAGCAGTCAATAACATCAGGACTGCACTCCACAGAGGGTGCAGGGCTCACTCGGTCCATGAGACGTGACAGGATAACACAAGCAAAACTCAAATCCGACAAAAAGAGAGAAAGACTGGGGCTAAACTGAACATGCTAACATAGATTCCTGTCTTATTTCCTCTCCAGATTTATGACATTAGTCTTTGTGAATCGCTCTCAGTACAATCAGTCTATCTCTCAGGACATGTACAGTATTAAGATTAGTTTAGTTAGTCTTCTTCAGGACAAATATTGTATCCAGAATCTTCTACCTGCTCCCTCATCCTGGAGAGTTACAACATTTCTTTGAGAGGGTGACCTAAGGTCAAAGAGATTTCAGGAGATTGCATTTTCATTAACAGCTCTCTCTCTCTCATTTCTTCTCATCTCATCTCTGTCTCTGTCTTTCTCTCTTACACTCTCTCACTCTCTCCATCTCTCTCTCAGTATTATTCCCTCAGATTGAGTTTATTTTGCAGGAAATGGGGGCGTTTTAATCCTGGCTGGGAGCATATGTCAGAGATTAGGAACATATCTGCTGCTCTGCACTTTGGTCATTTCATCAGATCACACAGATTACCCCAAGTCTATGGCGCCCGAAGTCCTCCTCTTACAATGTCTCTGATGGGTTAACCAACACGTCCCACTCACCAGGACAGAGACATTTCAGTCTTACATTTGCATCCGATTTGCCAGAAGCAATTGCCAAATCCTCAGTGTAAGAAGTGTAGGAATAACAAAGTAAGAATTAAGAACTCAATAATACATAGTGGACTGCGATAGACTGTCATCAGGTTCGATGGCCTTTTACATAAAAAATTATCAATCCCATTCAATTTTATTTACAAAGCACCAAAACAATGAAATTGTCTCAAGGCACTATACAGAGCTCAGGGCCTGACCCCCCCTGGACCAAGCACAATGGCGACAATCCTGTGATAAATTGATTTTGACATTGATTTTTGGTTGATTTACTTTAAAATCCATTCTAGCCAAAAATGAAAATACTAAACTCGATTATCCCTCACCATCACTGAAAGTGCTTTTTAACAATACAGGTTAGACCAGATC
Organism: Sprattus sprattus; assembly: GCF_963457725.1. Classification (NCBI taxonomy): domain Eukaryota; kingdom Metazoa; phylum Chordata; class Actinopteri; order Clupeiformes; family Clupeidae; genus Sprattus; species Sprattus sprattus. The sequence continues at coordinate 25,106,341 of NC_137912.1, forward strand.
TACTTGAATGTTTTTTGCGGAACAATTGATCACAAATGGAAAGAGTCACACAACACAGAAACATCCGCAGTCTTTGAACATAACCAGGAAATCTAAGATCCTTATACATTAATTGACATCACCACAGAGGCCTTCTCTAAAAATAACAGAAACATAACAAACTTAACAAATACCTCAGACACAACTAAAAGTCAAGATATTCTACAGCCTTGGTATTGGTCAACACTGTCCAGCTGTCTACACTCTGTCCACTCTGACCAAACTATTATCAAAGCATCCTGGTGCCAGGAAAACTAGATTGTTCTGACCTGATCTATGGCCCACTAAATGGGGAGCATTAACCCAAGGAGGGTCGCACAGAGTGGGGATACAAGGCAACAAAGAATACTAATGGTTATGTTCTTAGTCACAAGACAACTTATTGCACACACAACATTGGAAAAACACTGAACACTTTCCCTACTCAAGTTTAAGAGATGTAATTATAAAAGAACACTAATATGCATTCACATAAAAATACAATCAATGGTCATTACTTTCATTTCTTAATACACCAAGAATCATCATACAAATCATACAGTATTCAGTATTATCTCAAGCAGCTTAATAATGTAAGAATCCCAGAAATAAACTCAGCTTCTACACCATCAAAATCCCTAAACCCCACCCCCCTAAACTCACTCCAAGTCACTTCTCACAATAAATATATTTCCAAACATGTTGAAATGACATGATCATACAGATGTACTGTATACATACATATAGCATACATACATATAGCATACATACATATAGCACATATAAGATATACATGTCTGTATGCTAGAGGACTGTTATGTCCATCAGTCGATGCACACAATATTCTGGCTGTTAACTTGCAAGCCCAGCGACGCATGTGAACACACACTCACATGCCCTGCCACTGCCTCAGGAGAACCAGCATGTACGTACAGCAAAAAAACAGAACCAGCGTCTGTAGATCATTAGACACTGAGTTCTACATGAGTGCTGTAATGAGGGCTAAAGCCTAACTTATATCAGACAGGAATGCCAGAATGACCAAAGTTTCTCATGTAACCATCACATAATGAACGTGTTTTTTTTCCCTTTCAATTCAACTTCTCTTTTTTTTAAGTTAACTCCATTTTGTCCCCAAGCGAACTCTCGAATTCCCACCAACTCTGCCCTTAGTGTTCTGAAAGCCGTAGATGTGGAATGTGCTGCTTTCCCTTTCTGTCCGCAGAGAAGAGGACTGTAAGCAAACACGAGTGCCCTGAGGAAACGCAGTCTGTTTTAGAGTTTGGGAATCCGCTGACATCACCAATGAGTATGATGCACACAGAACTCTAAAGTATCTCAGCTCGGTGTAAGCTCAGCGTCTCCATCTCCCTGACAACAGGTCTTGCACTGGGACGCAGTTTAATCCCCTATGTTATTCATCTGACACCACCCTCAATCACTGGGATTACCAGAGATTCTGCCTTCATAGAGAGGAGATTAGAGCAATACCTCTGTCTCAAGAACACATATATGCATGTGCTCACACACACACACACACACACACACACACACACACACACACACACACACACACACACACACACACACACATACACACCCACACACAGAGAAAGATTTTATCTTATCTAGGATAAGTGGATAAAATAAGTGCAGTATTGCAGACACATTTGGAACAACATAAAGAGGAACTTCACTGAAATTAAACTTGAATGGTTCCAAATAAAGCTGGGTTTAAAGAGAGTCTGAAGGGGTGCTTTATAAGTTTTCTTTAGGACACAAAGCCACTTACACTCACCATCACAAGATATAAGGAGATGTAGTACCTGTATAAAGAAACAATACAATGGACTTAAACCTGGCTTCAGGGAACCTTGCTGTGGGGAGGTCCATCAGAGAGAAGGAAGAATGAGAAGGCATTTGTGACAGAATATGTAAACAGGGAGAACAGGATGAACAGGAAGATCCAGGGTCAAGTCTCAAATGCCCCCTGGTTTAGGGAACTGATATCGGCCTTGTCCACTATTTGTATTTATTGTAATGCTTCCTTATAACCACATCCATTTTAGACTTACTCTCGTCAGCCCTTACAAACACATCCATTTTAGACTTACTCTGGGCAGCCCATATAAACACATTCATTTTAGACTTACTCTGGGCAGCCCATATAAACACATTCATTTAGACTTACTCTGGGCAGCCCATATAAACACATTCATTTTAGACTTACTCTAGCCAGCCCTTTCAAACACATTCATTTTAGACTTACTCTGGGCAGCCCTGAGTGCAGGTCCCTGTGGGAACAGTTCTGGTTTCAGGCTGAACTGTATTGATTTGAATGTTATGGATTATGCTGGAATTTCACATGGATATTGATATTGCTTGAAGCCATACTCAATTGTTTCCAGTGGATAAACTTGAAAGTAAACCCATTAAAAACCAGTTGGTGTACTGGGAGAAATGTAGTAAAATATGTGAGGTCTGAAACTGGCTGAACCTGAACCTTATTTTTAAGGTGTGCTGATTTGTGACTTCAGTGTGGTTGTGGTAGTAAAACAATACAATTCCCTGATCTGCATACAATAAAAGGGCAAAGGTCAAGTGGTTGTGCTGTATTGGTTGCCATGGTATCTGGCGAGGGCAAGTGTATTACTACTCAACTTATGAGCCACTGGCCTGTCACAGCATTTAAGAGTGACCTGTGAGAGAGATTATTACAGAGTGAGAAATGGTACATTGACCCCCTAACTAAGAGAGATGTATGTACTACAACTAAGAGTTTCAGACAGATGGCAAAACAAAAACTCAATTTTTTTCACTAGTCACGGTCACATCTGAATTCTGTCCCAATTGGAGTCCCAAGGGCCTGTTTGACTGGGTAGTCTTCTATTCAGTCATGAGATCATGAGTTCACCCAGCCAGCTCTAGGACAGCAGTTCACCGCCGCTGCTTCTGCTTCAAGCTGCCGTTCTCACGCTGCACTTCAGCCTGGACTGGGTTCTCAGCCTCTGTCATCTTCATTCCTGGAGAGAGCTCTCTGAGCCTGTGAGCCCCAAGCAACTGCTCCCCCCCCCCCGGCTTCCAATCCCCAAAGGTGACATTCCTGTGTCACGTCATAAATCTATCATTTCCCAAAACCCTTCCCCCTACTCTCTCCTCTCCTGACTCAATGTACCATCTTCTATCTTGCTCAGAGCAGCTCTTGTTTCACGATCTCACCACTGCTTCCCTGGGGCAATGAACTTTGCAATGTTTCTAATTGCTTTTCACTATTTTCAGCTGTCCCTACCCACACACATGCGTTCTCTTGCCACCTTCACCATAGCTGGCATAAATAGCTCATACATTGGCTCTTATGTCTCTCTCTCTCTCTCTCTCACCTTCTTTCTCTCTCTCTCTCTCGCTTTCTGGGAACTGAAATGAGCAGCAACCAGTAACAAGGCAGATCATTCTGTTCCCCTGACCCGCGCGTGTCCCGTGCCAACCCACCCACAGCCAGCCATCCAGCTCTTGACACAGAAAGCTTCTGTTTCTCAGAAAGAGTTTGGGCTCTGTTTAGAAATCCGTCTGAATGGGTCTTCCACATTATTAACAAAAAAAGAGGAGGAGAGAGGCGCGTGGGCTGAGCGTCACCCGGTCACACAGGCGTTGCGCTGTCATTTGACTCCAGCAATGTGTTTCATTCAAACTGGCCATGACACTCTTTAACTGCGTGTTTGCTTTGGCAAATGTTGTGGAGGTAAAGCCATCTACTCACCAGCTTAACGCTTTGACCCACTAATGCTCCTAACCCACCCAGCTATCAAATCACTAGACAAGCTGAGTGCATAAGTGTACACTCATCAGTCTCTAGCATTACTATAAACAAAGCTAGATGTTAGCAGTCTTGTTATGAGGGGAGCCTGCTGATACCAGTATCAAGTAGCCTTTCACTAAAGGGCTGCAATTATTATTACACTTGCCAATCTTTGGGGACAGCTGAAGAACTCTGGCCACGGCAACCAATCCCCCAACCAGCCCACCCCCCACATACACACACACTCAAGAGTTTTTGACAGAATTTTTCCCGGTGTATTTAAACAAGCAACACCCCAGCAAACAAGTTTGAGTGCCTGTAGAAACAAATGGCCCTCTGCTCAAGCTCACATTAATTTATGATGGCACAACAAAAGGAGCAGCTGCTGCCCGCCGCCACCACAAACACATGCACACAAACACGCTCACATGTCCCTCGGCAGCCCTTAATAACAGCCAGGCCGGTCACACTGGCATTCATGCGCCATGGAGCACCGCCAGCACTTGGTCAGGGGGGATTCCTGAACTACCAGCCCAGGTAGGAAGGCCAAGGTGTGAGTGAATACAGGATGGAATGGCTGGCACAGTGTAAGCTACTCACGGCTGGGATCAGTGTCATGGCATCAAATCTCCAGTGCCATGCAGAGTTACCGTGCTTAAGCAGGTGAAGAGCCCCAAGCCTGTAATAGCCTACAGCAAAATCATCAGAGCTAACAGCCAAAGAAGAAGAGTAAACAGTTGGCTTTTAAAGCAACATTACACACCGATTTGCCATGCCATGTTTTATAAGCAACTACTTTTGATATCATCTTCGAAATCACCTTTATGGTGTGTTGTCATATGAAGGACAGATAACACACCTGCCATTCCCACTAGTCATCCAGGCTATCCACTATTTTGTGGTCTTTGGGATGGAACAACCCCATGAAAATACCCTGCAAAAAAGCCCTATGAAAAGCCTTCACAACATTTCCACGTTATTTAGCACGTTAGCATGCTTTTTTCAGTGACAAATAGGCTGTTGCTGTTTGAAAGATTTTGGAGTCCATTTTAGGTAGGTAGTTTGCTAGTGTTATACCAAAACTAACATAATGCTACTCTAACACTGTGATGGCCCATGAAAGAACACCAAACTCTGGATCAGCTTTTGTAAGCTTTTCATAATTCTGGGGAGATGCACAGAGCATTGTTCATTAGAACTCCATAGATGCATACAGGCTGATTCCTTTAGCAGTGAGTATGGATATGTTACATTAGTATGGATATGTCAGTATGGACATGTTTACCTTAGTATGGATATGCCAGTATGGAGATGTTTACCTTCCATTTCTGTAAGTGCTGTTTTTCAGCCCACTTCCCCTCAAAGCTGTCTGCCATACTGGAAGGCGGCCTTCAGCCTTGAAATAGCCTGCACCTGTCGGCCTACTTTCAGTCCCATCAGTGTTGCATTCCCAAACAGACGGTTTACTATGCCAGGAACTAATATCATCTGGTGTTTATCAGCGGTTGGCCTCTGTACAAGTTCCATATCAGTCAGTACCGAGGATGATGTCATTTGTGTGATAACAAACAATGGGACACATCAGGGCAGTGAGAGGTACTGTGGGGCAAGTTGGCATGGCATTATGCTTAAGTGTTTGGATATGCCATCCTGCAAAGCCAGGGCATGACAGGAAAGACGAGGAGGACTATTGTTAGCCTGGCTGGCAGTAATGTGTCAAATGTCTGTGGCGCAGTAGTTAAGTGCCCACAGTATTCAAATAGCTGACATCATGTGTGTCAGTTAATAAGAGTAGTGCTGCTCCAACAATAATCTATACATTCTGTCAGAGATGTGATGATTTTTGAACAGTGTTGTAGGAAGTTCCTTAATGATAATAAACTGATTTGAGATCTGCGATCTAAAGAAATTATTTCTGCGTGGGGACAGTTGAGGCACTCTTGCCTTGCGCTTCAGGTAAAAGGGGAGGGGGAAGGGAGAAGAATGTCAGGCGAGCTTCATCTGACAGCTCAAATCTAACTTCCGATTTGATTACTGATTAGGCTCTTCAAATTGCATCTCTGCTCAACCCTCTCCAGTAGAGATCTGGCACACACCCGAGCTCTACACTGATGAAAGTAGGATCCTTCCGAGCCCATTCTCCACTCTGATGTCAGTAGGATCCTTCCGAGGACATACTTGTGTGCTCTGCTCAACCCTCTCCAGTGGAGATCTGATACACACCCCCAGAGCTCTACTCTGATATGAGCCCATACTTGAAAAGGAAGGGAAGGGAGCTTGATGAGACTGGGATCCATGGTTGCTAGGATACGTGAGGACAATTTCCGTGAGCCAGCGACTGCTCACAGGCCTGTCAGCCAAGGATGCCAGGGTGATTCAGAGCATGCTCTGTCCATGTTCAGAATCCCGCTCGTGTATGTCTGCAGTGTCTTTTATCCTAGCACTTTATCTCCAAAGCTCGAGAGGACCTATCTAATTCTCTCTGAAGTATCCCTCCCCAGCTCGAGACGCTCCCGTTCATCCCAGACGTCTCTGCACCCAAGTATACAATCACTGCTCATCGGAGGCCAAACTGCCTCTGCTGCCTTCTCCACACCCTTGTAAGGGCATGCGAATGACTGGATGAATTACCACCGAGATCTAGTTCTGTTTTACCTCCCAGCTCAGCTGCACTGAGGCTTTACTAACACTTGCTTCTTCCCCGAGGACGACCAAGCCAAGGCCGTTTACACATCACCAGTTTTCATTAACCTACAAGAAAGTGAATGGCTTGGTGTCAAACATCTATATATACACACACCATTAACAGGCACAGCAGACAGCCTTGCCTTTATGGGAAAGAAATGTGAATCACCTTACATTTTTCTCCAGAATGGGAGAAATTTAAATTTATATCCAGAATTTCTTTAGGGCATGTTTAGGCAAATTCCTTTTTATCATCTCCCAGTAACAGAAAAGATCCACCTACTGAGTCATCACCTGAATGCAGCGGTGTACACTGCACCTTTTAAGGTCACCCATCATGTTACTCAAATAAACTCAACCAGGAAGTCCTGGACAGAATACCTAAAATGGTAAGAGCCCAATCATGACCCTTTTCATCTCCAGATATATACTGATCTATGCAACCAATGTTCAAACTTCTTGACAGAGCACACATTAGCTTGGGTTAATTGTTGATTTTATTGGAAAACAAATATACAACTTGGAATGGATTCTTTGAGGCATGGCTGCGCCATAAGCTGATAAAAAAAAAGAAAAGAAAGGTGACTAATTAAAAAGGATTATAATAACCTGGAGAAACCAACAAATACAAGTACTTGGCCATAAACCCAAAAGTATTTTACTCATGTATGACTGCAGCATTGCGATGCTGAGAGCTTGTTTCCGTTTATATGTGTAGTCCATTGCCCATGCAGAGGTTCCTCCAGATAGGGAAGAAAAAAGGAAAAAAAAAAGGGGGGGGGGGGGGGAGAAAAAAAGGAAAACATGCCGACAGTCACAAGACACCCAACTCTCCATCAGACGTACCCCCCTGCCTTCCACCATCCCAAACCTGGGCTGGGCAAGCAGGAGTGACCAGAAGGACCCCAAAAAAGTTGGCCGGCCAGCAGGCCCAAGTGCAGCGAAGAGCTGGTTTGGTGTCTTTGAGCACTGATGGGATAACAGAAAGAGGGGGCAGGAGGACTCAGACCCTAGAGCAGTAAACATGCAGAGCCTTTGGACATGGGGGCGTGGGCAGGGGCAGAGACGTTTTACAGATATTAAAAACAAAGAAAAGGCAAGTCATTTTTTTTACAAGACGTTCTGTACAAGGCCTTCATTTCGCTGTCATCATCTGTACAAACTCTGTGGAGGAAAAAGAACAATGGAGAGTGTAAGGTCAAGGTGATCATTGCATACCACACATCAGCAAACCATTCCAATCTGAGCCCCAGTCCCTTACCTTCATAGTTGACTTGGCCATCTCCGTCAATGTCGGCTTCTCTGATCATCTCATCCACCTCCTCGTCTGTCAGCTTCTCTCCCAGGTTGGTCATGACATGACGCAGCTCTGCAGCACTGATGTAACCGTTACCGTCCTGTTGACAAATGCTTGGTTAGCCACACAGTTCAATCCCCAGTCACCTTTACCAATAACAACCAGCCTCCTTAAAAAATAAGCTGGACAGTACTCATCTCTGCAAGGAGCCCATATTAATAAAGAATGTACAGATGTGATGATCTTAAGCTCTTTCAGAATCCCCTTTCATACATATATACACACATATGAAGGCACTTCAATATTTTGACCATATAATCAAAACTGAAATCATGGGCATTATTTATCAACACATGTAACAATCTTAAAGACAGATTAAAAGAGAACATACATTTTATTGTTCTTCAAACATCTGAAATGACTAGTTTTCTAGCAGTGCCAGATGGAATATTACAATAATATTCCCTTAATCAATACCTCTCCGAGTGTCCAGTGAGCTGAAGTCTGTGTACAGGGTTACCACTTAAATATTTCCATGTCTTTTCTACACCTCAATACAATTTCTATAACCGTAGTCCTTGAAATGTTATTTGTAAATTGGCAAACCAAACAAACTGACATTTCAGTCAGTTACATAATATTCTATGATATATCCAAAGCCAAACGATATGAATTTCTTTCCCGTCTGCATTTTCCAAGACTTATTCCAGCCTTATTCCAACATGTCAGCCATTTGTACATTTGTGGACGAAACTTTTACACACCTAGAGGAAGAAAAATATTCAAGAAGATTACCTTGTCGAACACACGGAAGGCTTCTCTGATTTCCTCTTCACTGTCGGTGTCCTTCATCTTCCTCGCCATCATGGTCAGAAATTCTGGGAAGTCTATTGTTCCATTTCCTAGGAAGCGTAATGACAGTGTACATTAGACACAGCCTTTGTCACAGACCCTACAACAACTTCTGGAAAACATGCACTCACCGTCAGCATCCACCTCATTGATCATGTCCTGCAGCTCGGCCTCTGTTGGGTTCTGGCCCAGCGAACGCATAACTGTGCCAAGTTCTTTGGTGGTGATGGTGCCATCGCCATCTTTGTCGAATAATGAGAACGCCTCTTTGAATTCTGTGGATGAGAGAAAGTACATGAGCTGAGAGCCCTTCACCTACACACAGCCCACCACATGATACTCTTCCATACAGACTGACACTGAGGTGTCATGCTCAAGACTGGAAACCATGAGTCTAGCACCCATTACCACTCTGAAGACCAGCCACATTCTCACAACCAGTTTTGTCCTGTATACAAAACAGTCCTGTACCCATCAACACATTTCCAAGGAGTGTTTACACCACAGCACAAGGGCTTTGGAAATTACCCTCTGAGGCTGAACACAATGCGGTGTGTTATGAAAGCCCATTTCAGGGTAGTTCAAAAATTCTCTCCAGGTACATTAAGGTCAACAACGTGACGCAACAAACCGGTACAGCAATGAACGACCATCTCCAGCACAACACAAAATTAACAATCAGAACCAGATATGGCCCACACATCCAAAAGGTCAAATACACTTTTGCAGCCGCTACGATATAAACGAGCAAACAGACGTACAAGGCCAGCAAGTACAACAATAGAAATATACACAGAGTATGACATTACTGTATCAATCGGAAAACATTATATTTGATGCACTCCTCAAGAGAGGTGATTGGACTGTGGTTACAACTTCAAACAAGGGTGGAAAATTGCTGTAGACAGCCTTTCTTGATATGGCTCTGTATAAAGGCCTTTAACAAATGTAAACCTCTATCAGAGTTCTCGAAATTAATCTCACCTGACAACCATTAAAGAGGAGGCAAATTACCACAGACCATGCCATAAAAGGAAACCTTCACAACAATAATAGTGAGCTGGCAATCCCAGGCCAAACCCCATTATTGCAAGATGAACAGAGAAACATAAGCCACAAGGGCTGAAAGGACTTACCAGCGATTTGTTCCTCTGTTAGTTGATCGGCCTAAGGGTGGGAAAAAAACATTAAAAATTACTAAATGGCTACATAACTCCACAAAGTGACCAGAAAGAGTTATATTTAGTTTTCGTGCACCCTTACTCTAGTAGCTAGTTACGAACGTGCTCCAATCAAGTGTAAGCAACACCCTTGTGGTCACTAGACAGCGCTGAACGAGCAATGCATCACATTCTAGAGTGGCATCCCGCAGCAGATTTACACATTAGCAGTGGCCGGGATAAAGATAGGTTACCTCTGGCGAGCTAAAGATAGAAACGTTTACTTTAAACCCTCCACATACCCTGCTTTGGCGTAGCGACCATATTAAGGCTACTTCCTTACTAACGTTCATTTTCGGAAGTGAAAGCAGGGCGTGTAAACGTGGCTAGGTGAGACATCATTTAATAAACATATCGTAGCAAATTGTGACCCAACTGTAACGTTATGAAGTCCACTAACACATGAGAGGCATACAAGTTAAACGTTACAGTTAGTGAGACATTGTCTGTGCCTAATAGTGGCCAACCTCTACTTTTACGTAAACGTTTGTTATAATTATGTTTTAACCAACAAGCTATATTGCCAGCGAGCAAACCGCCCATGGCTAACATTATTTATGGTAACTATAAAGTTAGCGTAGCAAATTGTGCTAATTAACCATAGACCATAGCAGTTGCTAATACTGGCTATAAAGGGGCAAGCACCAATCAAAAACGGTCGCGAACTACCAAATGCGACCCTAAAACACTGACGACATAGTTCAGAAGCGTTAACTAGCTACCACGTACCTTGTAGTAACTTAAGATACACCCCTGGCACCTTACTACTATGACACATTACAAACAGGAGCTTTGGCTGGTAAGTTTATGTTCGCAAAGCTAGTGTTGTCAAGCTAAATAACTAGCGTGCTAAACCAATCTTGCAACGTGTGTTAACATCCCACAAGCAACTTCATTAACTTCGCTAGCTAGCTAGCCATATGATTTGCTAGCTATAACATACCACGACAATATGTCGCAGAGTGTTGATCATTGAGATGTAACGTTACACATGCACATGGTAAACTCCATTCAAAAAGTGTCAATTAGGTAAACAACCAGTTTGCTTTGAAAGCAGCTAACGTTCTAGTTTCATTCATTCAAACATCCCTAAAACACCTTCACCAGTTGATGCAGACTTGTAAAAGGTATACGAGAAGCGCCCTCCTGTACGTCCGAGTAACTGAACGTTACATCCATAAAGCTCGACCTTCCGAGCTTACTGAGATAAGCATGTTCTTTATTCTTTTCACTGATGTACGTGAATCATTTATAATAACAAGTACTGTGAACCTGAAGTCGAGTAATAGTTTAAATTAGGAGCACCCACGTTTAGTCTACTGTATGGGTCCCGCCATTTCCCCGCTCATTCGCTAACAATTGCGCCAACTTGGGAAGCTGCCTTATAACGTTGTTAATGTAAATTCATCGGTACATTTAATGTAAATTCACCACTAAAACAACACATTTTCTAATTGGTTAACGATTTCTTTTTTTTTATTAAACAGCAATAACATTAAGTAACTTAGTAATATTTTCAGGACTCACCATTTTGAAACTACTCTGTGCTCCACACTCCACCAGAAACACAAGTGTATGACAGTTAGCAGATTCAGACCCGCCTTGACGGTTGTACATAAACACCTCCCCTACACCAGTGTCAATCCGCTTGCTCTGTTTCAATTTGATAAACCAATTGCAGTCACTAAAATCAGATTCATTTTGACGGGGTATTTGTTTTTGGGTATCGTATTTGACTGTGGTATCAATACAACTTGCATTCTGTATGAATTTCACTATTTAAACTACTAAATACATAAAGGACTATTTTATAGCGTAGGATTATGTTTAGCAATTTGGCCGTGTGGTTTCCTCTGATTGGTGCGTTCGTACCCGCAATGCGTCACTCTTTTTGTCATGCACCGTAGCGCTCAACCAGTCACAGGCAAGCTGAAATCACTCTTCCAGTACTGGTAGATCGCTTCCAGCTCTTTGGACTGTGTTTGACCAACCTCGAGGTTGTATTTGTCCTTACAGATGACAACCTAGCCGTATTGAAAAAAAGTATTGCCTTTGAGGGTTAAAGTTGGGCTATTATATGGTTTTATATGGTCAGTGGTTTAAAGGTACAGTCCTATTCTTTACACTTAAAAAAAAATCTTATTCAGCAAATTATTCCTCAGGGTCTTCTTGCTCTCCAGTGGTTGCTCTTAAAAAAAACTCAGGGGTTCATACACAGCCCTTGCTTTGTAAATGTGAAACAAACATAATGGCTCGGACTGAGACATAAACTATCCCAGTCAGTCAACATGGTGCTTCAGGTGCAGTGAAGCCAAGTCAGGGGTGTAGTATTGGCTGTTGAGCTCACATCCACAACCTTATGAGAAACTGAATCTTGATCTTTACAGTTTTTTACAATTGCTAAAACACTAATACCCACTGGCTGAACAAAGTTCTCAGTTGCCTGAACTCATGAAGCTAATTGTGCAGTCTGTTGTCAATACCTTAAACTATTTCTCATGGTAAAACACAATTTGCAGGTCTCACTTAGACTTTTCAGCAAAACTCTAAACACATTCTCAGTCTTAAAACACATTCTGCACTCTAATTCACATGTCATCCATACTGGTAAACACAAGTGGCAACAATCAAATACAAATAGAGAACAAATGTCATTGATTGAACACAACCACTCAAAATGGATTTAACTTGTATCAAATGATGTGACACAACCAATATGAGCCAGTTTAGGGAGCAAACAGGTTGTTGAAGGTGGGAAGGAGAAAGTCTGAGAATGAATAGAAGAAACAATGTGAGGGGAGGAGGACAAGTAAACACCAGGTTGACTCCTTTGATTTGTGTTCCTTTTACTGTGGTAGTGTATATTGTAGTAGGCCTACAGTGCATTGTAGGCTGTATAAGGAGAATAGGTAAACAAGTTGTATGGCCCTGAACATTGTGCTTTCTATTTGGTACAGTTACAGTACTGATTGCTCAATAGATTTTGACTGGTTGCAGGTTCATATCAACAAAGAACAAGAGTGAGTTGTGAGTAGTGAGATGCAGGGTATACTATAGGGGTACAAGAAAGAGAAAGAACCAACACAAATTAGAGCAAAGCAAAGTAGTAATTTCTGATACATTTGTATAGCTACTATGAGAGAACATGTTTTCATTCATCAAAAGTCAATGATAGATAAATATGAAATTAGTTTGGAGGTAAAAAAAAAATGTACTTCTCCCTGAGAACTATATGTTTATACTGACTGCTTGAAAGTGCATATAATTTTGAACACTTTGTTTATGATTTGACAGCAGTGTTTGATTTTGAGCACAGGTAAAACTGTTTTGAGGCGAAAGTTTCATTTTGTTTTGTAAATAGTGCTTGAAGATGAGGTTTTGTGTTTAGAGTTTAGAGAAAATGAGTGACTGTTTCAAGAATGTGTTTTAGCAATTGTAAAAAACTGTAAGTTGTGGCCGCCACAGACTTCACACATAAGTATGATGTGGTTTTGTGTGCTGAAGTGAGCTTCTATGGACTGAGATCCAGAAACACCACACAATCTCACCCCCTTAATCTGTTTCTAATTTAAAAAGGAGCATCTAGCACACAAATACTCTTAATTGTTGCAATGTGCTGGTGCTGAAGATAATGTTTTCCTGTCTCTGACACCCGCATAGTCTTTTCATACAAAGATGACTCTGAGTAAAAAATATTGTAATTCTTTCCATCACAAAATAATCAACAAAGGTTTGTGTGTCGTTAAAACAGTATGCCTCCTGTTGCTTATGGAGGTTTGTTTGTTGCTAGTAATTACTCAACATCAGAGTCTGGTTGGTTACAGCTTCACCCCCTGATCAGTAGGCCTACCCAGGATTTATTTAGTAACTGTACAGATTATATAGATCTGATTGCTGATTATAAATAAGAAACACAAACAGAGGGGTGTGTCAAAGTAACTGAGCATATACACGTTGATTCTCTATCTGTGTTAAAGATGTGTCTCTTTCTGTGTTAAACTTTCTAGGTCTTCATAATCCTTCTAAAAGTGCATGTCTGTCTCCTTCTCTTGGCACATCCAGACATTCACTTGGTGCTCAGTGCTCATGGCATGTCATTTACACTGGGAGGAGCTGGTAATAGCCAGAAGAAATGAAGCCAAAAGAAGCAGTGCATCTTAGTGGACTGCATCAAGTCCCCATAGCTAGCATCTTGCTTGACTGCCTGGTCTACCTCCCCCTGATTATTATGACACACTTCAAAATGTGTGTCATAATAAATTGACATTTTCAAAACTAAGGTCTGCAGGTTTACAAGACCAGGCTGTGATCGTTGCCTTTAAATCTCATTGATTTGAGGGAGAGATGAAAGTAGGCGAAACCTGGACTGCAGTCCAGGCTTGGTTGGGTCTACCAGAAGCCAGACTCATAAAAGCATGGAGGAAACAGTGAATCACCAACCACTGCTCCTACAACACAGACAACATGCCTCTCTATCCATGTCAGCTTATTTATTGAGGACTGACAATATGTCAAATCAATTTATTATCAAAATGAGTCTTAAGAATTTTTTTTCCAAAAAGGCATAACTGTTGCTACATACTTTTATGCAACATCCTTGGGGCAAGACACATTTATTATAGAATTAATTATTTTTTATGAGCTGTAGTATTATATCTTATATAAAAAATGAGGTGAGACCTCATGACTATTTCCTTCTTTATGTGAAGTTCCAAATTGGCCCCGTACGTACGAGACAGGTAATGAGGAAAAGGATGGGAATGATGTCTTTGATCACACTTATGTCTGAGTTACTTAAATATGACACTTCCAGCTAATATTATCAGTTTAAATTAGGTCTTCTGGCAAGGAGATATTACCCTTTAACAAGTTCTTGAATGTGATATGTCAATCTATATGAGCTTAATTGTATTGTCCTTTACCATAGCCAAACTGGAATATTAATATTTTTGTCTGGTCGTCTACAATCTACAATTTGCTGTTTCAGACTTTTGTTTTAATTCCTGTTGGCTTGTTCCTCAATTTAGTGTTGTAATTTTGGTGTTTGGATACATTTCAGCATGACACATACAGCTAAGTACTGCAAAGCATCTGGTCTTGCGTCATTTACACAGGAAAATGAAGCTGTATTAATGGCATTCTGAGCTTTATGTAAAGATCAGGTTACCACTCATCCTCGTGTTGCACTAATAATCCTGTAAACCCAAGCCACGTTGGATTAAAGATGATTTAAGCATTTTTTTAAAAAGTCCAGCTTCACTTCAAACACTAAATGTTTGGCATGTTTGCAAATATAAGTTCCCACTTGATAGTGTGTAACAGCACAGCACAAGGGCTCTGTGTTCTCTGCCCATGTCCCACCCTACGTCCTGATAAGCTGCTGTTTGCTTGTGAACTGTGTGTGATGAACAGTGGAGAAAATAACTCTGGCAAGAGCTGTGATACTGCAAAACCATTCATTCTTAATGCTCTGCAGGGCTTCTCCATGCACCGACAGGCACAGCAGCCTGGGGATTGTGTTTCCTCAGCAGTGGTTGAGGAGGCTCACTTGGTGCCCCAGGCGGAAGAACAATTTCTGAATGTTCCGTCACCTTCTGGGGGATAGGTTGGGGGGGGGGGGGGGGCGGTTGTCCCCTCCATTAAAGATTATTGGGCATGCCCCCAACCTCATGCGGATGGTACTTTAGGCAATTGCCTTTGGTCCTGGCCACCACTGTCATTGGTTCAGGGAATGCTGTGCAAATCTGTATGTGTGAATGAGTATTCTCACATGCTAGCCAATAAATGAGAGTCATTCTCTGGTGAATCTTTAACCTGACATCCTTTCTTTTGGAGGAAGGCCATCAGATATCACAGAAGGTTGGAACACAGCCATTTATGTCAGTTGGAAATCTGTATCTCTGTCGGATAGCTACACCTTGTTTTATAGCAGTTGACCTGTGTCCCCTCAGCCAAAGCTAATCTGTTTCGCTGTTATAGCTTATGAGATAACGCTTTATTCACAGTATGCTGACATAACATTCTCTGAGGTCACATTTCACAGTTTACCCCCTATTGAATGAAACCTGTGTGCTTGGCACACAAAATGAGTTCAATTCGATGAATGAATGAACGGACAAATGAATGCATTCATGCATAATTTGATTTTGCTGGATATAGGCACTATAGAGGACAGACACTAACAACCCTCTTGACCTCAGATGTCTTTTTTATCCAGGAGACCAGGCATAGGCTTTGGCATGTTTGTGCCACTTGAACAAGACATGATTTTTAGATTCAGTGATTGAGTGATCCACTCAATATGCCACCATGTTGTTGTTATTCTAGTCCTAGAAGACGTAGGGAAGCGTTTGTTGTGGTGAGGAAATGGAGTTGACTAGTGGAGTAGTGGAGTAATAACAGTATAGTCTTGGGGCCGAGAGGGCATGTTCCTTGAAGTTTTGGAGGCAAAGGGATTTGTCCTTATGCTCCCCACATACATTAATTGCCATTACAAACATATTTCTGATTTGTATCAAAATGCTTTTTATTAGTCTGATGCATGAATCTTTCGGTTTCCCATCAAATAGGAGACTATCAATTTATTCACAAGCGGTTACTAATTCTGTCTTGGAGGTAAGCAACACTCGGAAGGACATTTGTGGAAGGACATTTGCGGAATGTAAACTGTGCATTGAACCAGCAAATGGAACTTATCTAGCCTACTTTTAAAATATATGAAACATGAGCAACATTACGGATATATACTGCATAACTACACAATGATCTGAAGTTAAACCTGCAGCTGTGGAAATATGTTTGCCACAATGTTGAAATCAAACATATGCCATTGGCAGTAACCAACAAAGCATGAATTGCAAATGCGCCCAAGAGTGTGAGCCGAATGGGTTGAGTATGTGAGGTTGAAGTGTGTGGGTGTGTGTTTCTGTGTAAGGCGGGTGGGATGGAATGTGTGTGTGTGTGTGTGTGTGTGTGTGTGTGTGTGTGTGTGTGTGTGTGTGTGTGTGTGTGTGTATGTGTGTGTGTGTGTTTGATGAGTGGGATATGTAATAAGTTAGAATGGTCAGTGTTTGTGTGAGAGCCGGTATGTGGTGTGTATGTGTATGTGTGTTAAGTGTGTCAGGCAGTGTGTGAACAGTGCTGCATGTGGCCATTATCCAGACCCCTACAGCTAGCTGTCAAAAGCCACACCCACCCACCTCACACCCATTCACACACACAGTCACTGCAGAAAGTGGCCTCAGCAAAAAAAACACAAATAGACACCTGGCGTGTCACAGACAGATCAACCACCAATACCGAGACAAAATTACAAGCACACATGCACACACTCAAATATGAACACATGTTGAGTATGGTGGGTAAATGCTTAGAGTGAACCTAAATATAACCATCAGCAACTGCCCACTCACATCTCTCCAAACCTACACACACTACACACACATTTGCTCTTGCAGCAGCGCACACACCTCATACCACATCCCTTATCCATTGTCTGTGAGCACAATCATACTGACAAGAAATTGAACTCACTCATCAGGTTGAAGCATAAGAGATGATACGAATAAGAGGAGGTGACGAGAGAGGAGCTGGCAGTCAGTGTCAGAATGGGGAAAACAAGAAAACCATGGGCAACAAGGGAGGTGTTGAATGGAAGTTTAAGGGAGTAGAGCAATGGGAGAACCAGCAGAGGGGATGAAATGCCTTAAAACACAGCAAAGGACTTTTATTCTGGCACTGATCTGATTTCAAATGTGAGTCATACACTGTGTGGTCTCAGACTGCTGTTACTGTAAGAGTGTTACTGATTTAAATACCTCCATCTCTGTGAAAGTACTCTCTTTCTAATCATAAGCCTATCAGTATGAATTAGAGCAGATTGAAGCTGTCAGAATCTTTTGTAAGAAGTTTCCCTCTGAGCAAGATCTTGCAAAGACAATCCTATTATGCACTACCAGCCCACGCCTGCTATCTAGTGGTCAAACATCAGCATCACAGTCAGTTAAAATGCATAGCGGTAACCACAAAACTTACAACATAAATGACTACTTGGTAACCTGATTTATTGTCTTTTACATACCAAATATTATTTATCTATTTTCTGTACAATCGTTCAATATATCCTTACAGAAGTCGAAGTAGTGTACACATTTAAGCACATAAATATTCATAAATATTCTTTAGCACAATACAATGTTATGTCATAGTTTCCATGGGCAGCTTACTCTGAATCAGATGTTTGTTTACACCAACGACACACAGACGCACTCTGCTGATCTGGGAATTCCATAAGAAGTGAAGTCCCCACAGAGTAAAGTGACTGCATTTGTTTGGAGAGCAGGAAGTGTTTCCTGCCTATATTTGGCCAACAGATCAAGCTCTGGAGGAGCTGGATAGAAAAAAGGACCCCTGTTACGCTCCCAGCATCTCAGAACACAAGGCTGTCCCCTAGAGGTGAGACAATGGCACCGTCACGTCTTCAAACAGACGAGACCAGCTTTTGTGTGGCTGTGATGAAACAAGAGTAAAAAATACCACGCTGAAATGGCAGCAGCATAGGATATTATGATTATTATGCCCTAGAGCACCTGTAGGGTTCCCACCCATTTCAAAACTTCCATGACTTTTTATTCCACCCCATCCTATCCCATTGAAAATGTTGCATTATTTTTCACCCTGCAGAAATGTGCAGAACAAAACATTGTCCATGGAAGGGTACAATAACATTATTAATTTAATCAGACCTACAATATCTTTTTCATGACTTTTCCAAAACTTTAAATAAATGTACTGAATTTCATGACTTTTCCAGGCTTGGAAAGTGATGAGTAGACAAGTTGCACTCTAAATCATTATACCAGCCTCTAGTTGCACAAAGCCTTTTGAGCCCATTCTTCATGGTATAAAATGGTCTACATGTAAACTACTGCAATTATTTTTTATTTAGGGCTATAACATAACGTTAAAATCTCAATACGAAGGCAGTTGTCTTCAGTTCAGAGACGGTGACCAACATAGAAGCAATTGCGTCACAGAATACCTCTCACCCAACAATTAATTAACCCCTGCAAGTACACGAAGACATTATTATAGCACACCAAGGCAGAAATTAGATAAGTAGACAACGTTGAGTATACTCCTTGATGTGCTCTACACAAAAAATGATGCGCCAAAATGAATCCATGAAACCACTTCATATAGGCCTAAAAGATTCTGAAGGTGGACTGTGCACAATGAGAAGAGCTGTGCTGCCATCTCCAGTTAAAGGCGAGTATTACATATAGGCTAGTAGACGACATTAGCGGTTTTGGACATAGATAGGCATATAGACTATGTTCCGTTCCGACCCCTATGCCCTAACCCCTGTAATACAGGGTCCAGATTGTCGCTGCCGAATGTGAGTCGCTGCCCTATGTGAGTCCCGCAGCTCAAACGGCATAATGTGGGTATATTTACTGGTTTATTTAATTGTGGTGTAAACGGTGAACAGCCAACATGCAGCCCATATGTTGACTTTGAGCCTTATGCAGTGGTACATACTTTTTAAATAACCAGAACTTGCTCAATTTTCAACCGATTTTCAAACGGGTTGGTTTGTTGTAAACGTAAGATATTTCTTATGGCACTGCATACTTTTGAAGAATTATAAACATGGGATAGGTGCAATAAATACACATGCACAAGCTATTTATGTAAAATCAATATCTATGCTACTAAAACTCAGCATACAAGAGTCCTCCGTAATACATCTAGCCTTTATATAAGATATCTATGGTTTTGTGGTCCCGCATTAAAGTGCTTTGCAGGAGTGACATTTCTGTACCTGAAAATGGATTCTTCTTACAGAGACCATGAGAGTCGCGTACAAAATTTTTGTTTGTCTGAGTGAGCAGATATACTTTGATGATGATGTATATTAAAATGGTAACATTTACCCTCATTGGGCCTCCTACAAAAGAGTAAACTGCAGGCAACTTTAGGCCTACTTCAACATTACCCCCCCCGTGACGCAGAAGGCGGGCTTTCGTTTCTCTATTGGCCCCTGCGTCCACTGTGTGGCGGGAGATTCCAGCATGGCGGTGCAACCAAAGCATAACCTGTCTCTGGACAGTGCCTCCGAAGCGGGTTTCTTAAGCTTTTTTTTCTCTATGCCCGAAAAACCAGACACGACATTCCGGATTTTTGATCGCAACGATTACTATACTGTGCACGGAAAAGATGCCATTTATGCAGCAAAAGAAGTTTTCAAGACTAATGGAGTTATCAAAAACCTCGGATCAGGTAACGTTAACTGTAACTGGCTAGCTAGATACTGCTAACGGCAACTTGTCTTTACCCTAAAAGTTTTCTGCAGATTGTAGCTATCACAATTCTGAAGATATATTGATGTATACCGTATGTGCCTTCGTAACAGTTCGGGGGCATGCAAGTCTAAGGCCGGCTAATCTGCTAACGTGTTAGCTGCAAATAGTGACTGTTTGGCTGTGGAATAACTTGTGGTGTCTGTGCAGGGAGCAAGAAACTTGAGAGCGTGGTTCTCAGTAAAATGAACTTCGAGTCTTTTGTGAGAGATCTGCTCCTGGTTCGCCAGTACCGCGTCGAGGTCTACAGGAACAAGGCTGGCGGCAAGAAAGAAAACGATTGGCAGATCGAATACAAGGTAGGTCAGTCGGTGAAACTGCCTAGGTCTTTGGGGCCTAACGTAATTTGCCTACCGCCAATATATGTTCTAACATTTGCACTATACAAGAGAAGGACTTTGACTACACTGTCCAGCTGCAAAACATGGTGTCTAAAATGTAACCATTCCCATTGCTAAATATGACTGTTTCTTTGTGCTTGACTGATAGAGTATGATTATTAGTCTTATGGACATTTATTCTTTTGTAGTACTTTCTAATCTTCAAGTGCTTTATCTTTTATTATGACATTGCTTGAACAGGCATCACCAGGGAATTTGGCTCAGTTTGAGGAGATCCTGTTTGGTGGTGGTGGGGCTCCAGGAGAGGGTCTAGCAGGAGTCGTCGGGATCCGTGTGGGCTCCGGGCCTGATGGACAGCGAGTTGTGGGCGTGGGTTATGTTGACTCCATCCTCAGGAAAGTCGGCGTTTGTGAGTTCCCTGACAACGATCAGTTCTCCAACCTGGAGGCCCTACTGGTGCAGATCGGGCCCAAGGAGTGTGTGCTGCCCGTGGGGGACGCAGGGGGAGACGCTGGCAAGCTTAGACAGGTCAGTGTCTAAATGCTCCAATGGCCACAGATTCATAATCAACACACCACACAATGATGGCTGACTTAATGGGTTCCACACTTAATGCGCTCAGTGATGTATGTTTGTTTATGTGTTGGAGAAAAAATGAGTGCATACAGGTGCATAGGTATGATATTCGGATTGCTTTGCCTGTCTGTTTTAGGTTGTCCTACGAGGAGGCGTCCTCTTGTCAGATAGGAAGAAGTCAGAGTTTACCACAAAGGACATTGTACAGGATTTGGACAGACTGCTGAGAGCACGCAAGGGGGAGAGTGTGTCCAGTGCTGCCCTGCCAGAGATTGAGAAACAGGTCTGAGCCCACTCTTATAGATTGCACTATAACACATCCCTGCATTGATCTCTACCCTTTTCAGCACATCTATCAGACGGCCATGTTTCTTCTGGGCATCAGGAATGTGCATGTGTGTCCTCCTCAGATTGCCGTGTCCTGCCTGGCAGCGGTCATCAAGTATCTGGAGCTCCTGTCTGATGAAGCCAATTTCAACTCCTACAAGTTTACGTCCTTTGACCTGCATCAGTTCATGCGTCTGGATAATGCTGCTGTGAATGCACTCAACCTGTTCCCTGTAAGAATATGAGGATGGGTATTGGCATTGGGTGAAGTCATTGTGCTGCTTCTCTAATAACTTTCTCTCCCTTAGAAGTCAGTGGAAGAAATATGTGCCTCTTTAATGTCTATGACCATGTTTTAGGGGTCGGACTCAACAGTAGGCTCCCACTCCCTCTCGGGGCTTCTGAACAGGTGCAGGACCCCCCAAGGCCAACGCCTGGTGAACCAGTGGATCAAGCAGCCCCTGATTGACAAGAATAAGATTGAGGAGAGGTGAGCCAGGCCTGGAGAAGATCGAAGTTGAAGTCGAACTTTGTACTTAAGCCTTTTCCCCCATTACATATATTTAGGTCTGTTAATAAGTGTGTGTGTGTGTGTGTGTGTGTGTGTGTGTGTGTGTGTGTGTGTGTGTGTGTGTGTGTGTGTGTGTGTGTGTGTGTGTGTCAGACTGGATCTTGTGGAAAGCTTTATGGAGGACTCTGAGCTGAGGCAGAGCTGTCAGGAAGACTTGCTCCGGCGCTTCCCTGACCTCAACCGTCTGGCCAAGAAGTTCCAGAGGCACAGTGCTACCCTGCAGGACTGCTACCGTGCCTACCAGGCTGTGGGTCATCTACCTGCGCTGGTCCTGGCCCTGCAGCGCTATAGTGGTGAGCAGGACCCCACACCTCTTAGTCAGCCTCACCCTGAAAACTATGCATATCATAGCAGTCTACACACACACACACACACACACACACACACAAGGAAAAATAGAGTGAGAACATGGAGATGAACATCTTTCACCAGTTTTCCCTTCTGCTTATCCCTTAAGGAAAACATGAGGTCCTCTTGAATGCAGTTTTTATCACTCCGCTCAATGACCTCGTCTTGGATTTCTCCAAGTTCCAGGATATGATTGAAACCACGCTGGACATGAACCAGGTTAGCGGTGTTATTGCATACTGAAGCAATTTAGGCCCTGAGACTGTTTAGCTATTCCCGCTTTGTTCCATTACAGTTTTACTGTGATTATCCGAATAGTTTCAGTTTAACTTTTACCAGCCTTTGTGATTTGCTATTCCTTTAATGCAATGCATCCATGGTGTAATGTGTTCAATAGCTAGACTGTTGAAACCAAAAGCTCTTACCATCTCACCGAATCCCTATGCAGATTGAACACCATGAGTTCCTGGTGAAACCGTCATTTGACCCGACTCTGAGCGAGCTGAGGGAGAACATGGACAAGCTGGAGAAGGGCATGCAGGCCGTGCTGACCAGTGGTGCCAGGGAACTGGGTATGTGTCACTGACCTTATCTTTTCATGGTTCAGCCAGGGAACTGCCTATGGGTCAATGACGTTATCTTTTCATGGTTCAGCCAGAATCACGGATGTGCTTCTGCCCTAATGTTGAATCTAGCCGGTCCTACCATGGAGATAGTCTACAGATCTAGAGTGGCCTAGTAGCATTCCCATTAATTTAACTGAAAATGAGTCAATTCAGCCCAGTACAAAAATGTGAACTGTCTTACCCGATTTAGTTTGATGCTCAGTTTGGGCCTGTGCTGCAAATGCCATATGAGCGATGACCACAGTAATCAAAACCTGATGTTGATTGGCCTCACTCTTGCATGATCGAAACCAGCCAATTATAAATTAGTATCTTGGCATAAAATGCTAACTACCGACAGCTAACCCCCTACAACCTGTCCCATCCCCCTGTGTTCTACTCCCTTGACGCCTGAGGAAAACTGTTGTAATCTCTGTTGCAGGTCTGGATGCTGGAAAGACTATGAAGTTGGAGTCCAATGCTCAACATGGCTACTTTTTCAGAGTGACCTGCAAGGAAGAGAAGGGTCTGAGGAACAACAAGAAGTTCACCACACTGGACGTGCAGAAGAATGGAGTGCGCTTCACAAACAGGTCAGAAGCTCCTTCTCAGATATAAGTGCACATCTTTGGTTCTACTGGCACACACACATGTGGCGCAGATCTTGGGTATGAGGTGTTGCGTACACAAAAAAGTGACATAAGCAGTTTACGACTACATGTTTAGATGCTTAACTAGTAAACTGGATGTGTGACTATACATGCTGCCACAAAACTGTGAACACACACACACACACTTGTAAATGTGTTTTCAGTTTGAGTCTTCAGCAGCACAGTAATGAAAGCAGGATGATTTCAGATTGACACTTTTCATTGGGTTTACCATGATTCAACTTGTGAAAAAGAGTTGAGCAGCAAAAACAAAGTCGATCACCTGCATTTCTAGCTCATGTAATCATAGTAGTCTTCATTCACATGTTTCTGCACATGCCCAGATGTAGGCTTTCTACTGGGTATTCTGTAGGGGGCATAGCAGACAAACAGATATATAAATGAAACTACCTATGTGTATACATATTTTATGCTGGCAAATGAAGAGGACGATTCATTACTGTAGGGTTGTTTTTCTTGTCAGTACCGGTAATAGAAAGTGAATGGTTTTCTGTGAGCAAAAGGAGTTGAGTTTAGATTTGGGGTCTTACTGTTGTCACTGTGCCTTCTAAAGACCACAAATGAGCAGGCAGGTGATTGACTGAGGTGTGATGTGTTTGCTCTGCAGCAAACTGAGCTCTCTTAATGAAGAGTACACTAAGAGCAGAGAGGAGTACGAAGAGGCCCAGAATGCCATTGTTAAGGAGATCATTGGCATTGCTTCAGGTAAGTACCCAACACGCGATGAACCACATGTGTGTCATGAGTATATTCTTGGATAATGACCACGTCAGCGTGTTTGGCACAGACCTAATATTAGTTTGTTTTGGGGGGAATTCCATAGGTTACTTGGACCCTCTGCACACTCTGAATGAGGTGATCGCACAGCTGGACGCAGTAGTAAGCTTTGCGCTGGTGTCCCACGCTGCCCCTGTGCCGTACGTGCGTCCACGCATGCTGGAGAAAGGCTCAGGCCGCCTGCTGCTCAAGGGGTCACGCCACCCCTGCGTGGAGGCACAGGATGACGTGGCCTTCATCCCCAATGACATGTCCTTCACCCGGGGCAAGGAGACATTCCACATCATCACAGGTACAGCCAGTTACTTCAAGAAGAACAGAGATGTCCAAATAAGCCCATCTTATCAATATCAAAGGACACAATCATTCCATCAGAGCATTTGCTTCTGGTTTTATTGTGGCACACATTGTGTGTTTCTTTGAAATATTGTAGCTGCTGCTACTGACATTTAACTTTTACATTCATCTGATCAAAAGAAAAGTACTTCACCCTGATCATGGTGACTCACTAAAGTAACACTATGCAACAATTCCACACTTTTTGAGATATGGTTTTACAGGCAACTAGTTTAGGTACCATCCTCAAATTCATTTTGATAGCATATGGTTATGTGAAGGACAGATAAACACCTTTGTCTTCCCCACTAGCCATCCTGAATATGCCCTATGTAGTTCTGTGTAACGGGCTGGTGCACCCTGCAAAAATGTAAGGAAAGCTTTTACACGCATAACATTGCCAGCTAAACTGCCATCAATTTCAGCTGGGCTGTTGGTGGCGTTTGCAAGGCTTTTGCATGCCTTTTACAGTGGGGAAAATAAGTATTTGAACCCCTTGCGATTTCACAAGTTTGGCCACTTGCAAATAAATGTGTGATCTATAATTGTAATGGTAGGTGTATATTAACAGTGAGAAACAGAATATCAACAAAAAAATCCAGAAAAATGCATTTTATAACATTTATGACTTTATTTGCATTTGATGCAAAAAATTACTGACTGACAAAATTGACTTAGTACTTGGTGGAATAACCCTTATTGGCAAGCACAGACGTCAGACGTTTCTTGTAGTTGGTCACCAGGTTTACAAACATCTCAGGAGGGCTTTTGGTCCACTCCTCTTTCCAGATCCTCTCCAAATCTTTAAGGTTGTGTTTTCAATGGGAGGGAATGAGGGAATGAGGGTCAAGCCCAATATTCCACGTTACATGGCCCCATCCATAGTCCCCTTGATGCGGTGGAGTCGTCCTGTACCCTTGGCAGAGAAACAGCCCCAAAACATAATGTTTCCACCTCCATGCTTGATGGTGGGTATGATGTACTCTTGGGGTCATATTCAGCATCCCCCCCCCCCTGTCAAACACGGCAAGTCGAGTTGATGCCAAAGAGCTTGATTTTGGCATCATCTGACCACATTCTGTCTCCCAATCCTCCCTAGAATCATTCAAGTGTGCAATGGTAAACTTCAGATGGCCCTGTACATGCGCTTCCTTGAGCAGGGGGACCTTGCGAGTGCTGCAGTACTTCAAAAAATGACGGCGTGGTGTGTTGCCAATGGTTTTCTTGGTGACTCTGGTCCCAGCTGCCTTGAGATCATTCACAAGCTCCCCCTGTGTAGTTCTGGGGTTATTCTGCACCTTTCGAATGATCACTGATTCCGCACGAGGGGATATCTTGCATAGATCCCCAGACCTAGAGCGGGTGACAGTTGTTTGGTGTTGCTTCCATTTATGAATAATCGCACCAATAGTTATCTGCTTCTCACCAAGCTGCTTGCCATTGGTTTTGTAGCCCATTCCAGCCTTGTGCAGGTCTACAATCTTATCTCTGACGTCCTTGGACAGCTCTTTGGTCTTGCCCATGGTGGTGAGGTTGAAGGTGTGAAGTATGATTCTTTGGACAGGTTTCTTTTACAGGTCACCAGTTGAGATCAGGTATGCCTTGTTAGACCTAATGAGGACTAATCTGTGTGCTTTTTGGGCACATAACTGGCCATTGGGAGCCAGAATTCTTGCTGTTTGCTTGGGGTTCAAATACTTATTTTTACATAAAGACATAAAGAAATGAAGTACAACTTGGTTTCATCTGTTGTCTATTACCTGCGTGAACCAAAGTGGATAAGCTCTACACTGCTTTTGTCTGTATGACAGGTCCTAACATGGGAGGCAAGTCCACCTACATCCGTCAGGTTGGAGTGATCGTGCTGATGGCACAGATCGGCTGCTTTGTGCCGTGTGAGGAAGCGGAGGTGAGCGTTGTGGACTGCGTGTTGGCACGCGTGGGTGCTGGAGACAGTCAGATCAAGGGCGTGTCCACCTTCATGGCTGAGATGCTGGAGACGGCAGCCATACTTCGGTAGGCACCTATTCACCTGTTCCCCGGCTTCTTTGCTTCATGTGATTCACTTGTAATGCCTGTCATATTTATTTAGAGACTTTATTTAAAGCAGTTAGTAAGATACTTTGGCACGGACTCCACTCACTGCCTGCTGCTGAGAGTACTGTTTTTCATACTGTGTACTGCTTATATTGCACAAACACTGTGTAATGTTGTAAATAGCACACTGTGAAGTAACACTACACTACCTCTACTTATAGTCTGCACCTACAGTAAAATCGAGTACTCATAGTTACTCTTATCACTGCACTGTACATACTTGCCTATATTGTAACAATATTGACTGACATTTATTGGATCACCCCTGCACTTAATCTGTAAACAATGCTACTTCTTGCACTTCTGGTTAGATGCTAACTTTCTTTCATTGTCCTTGTACCTGTACTGACAATGAAGTTGTCAATTATGTGACTAGTACCTTAACCTCTACAACTAAACTGTTTAAGCTATGTATAATATAATAACTCATTTTCGGCATCTTTGGTTTCCTCAGCTCTGCCACGGAAGACTCCCTCATCATCATTGATGAGCTGGGCCGGGGCACGTCCACCTATGATGGCTTTGGCCTGGCCTGGGCCATCTCTGAGCACATTGCCACCCAGCTGCGCTCCTTCTGCCTGTTTGCCACGCACTTTCATGAGCTGACCGCACTGGCCCAGCAGCTGCCCAATGTCCACAACCTGCATGTCACTGCACTGACCTCCCACGACACACTCACCATGCTTTACAGGGTCAAGAAAGGTGAGGGACCAATATCTTCACATCAAATAGTCTGGACGAACTGAGAACCAGTGTTGCTTGATCATCTGATTGACCCTTAACCGTCTGTTGATGTTTGTGAGGTGTGTGTGTGTGTGTGTGTGATTAGAGCTTTGGTCTGTTGATGTTTGTTAGGTGTGTGTGATCAGAGCTTTGGTCTGTTGATGTTTGTTAGGTGTGTGTGATCAGAGCTTTGGTCTGTTGATGTTTGTTAGGTGTGTGTGATCAGAGCCTTAATCGTCTGTTGATGTTTGTTAGGTGTGTGTGATCAGAGCTTTGGGATCCATGTGGCGGAAATGGCCAACTTCCCTCCACATGTGATCGCCAGCGCCCGGGAAAAGGCCCTGGAGTTGGAGGAGTTCCAGGACCTCTCCCATCAGGAGGCTGGTGGGGACGGGGACTCTGAGGGTCCGGAGGCCAAGAGACGCTGCCTCCAGAAACAGGTGAGAGCTGAATCCACAAGCAGTGCAAAAGACTCTGTTTTGGATGACCCGAAATGTTCGTCTGCTTCATGTTGTTTGTCTTTTTGGAGTTTTGGTCTAAAACCAACAAGCTGACCTAAAAGGCATGCACAAATCTTGCAAATACCAACACAATCACAGTTGGCAGTGATAACAACTAGCTAACATGCTAACTGGTGTCCTCTGCTGAGATATGGTGTCCTACTCTTAAAGCTTTGGTTACATTTTGGAGAAGTGGAACAACAGTTGTGTTTATCTGTCCTTTGCATAACCTTATACCACCAATAAGAACTTGCCTATAAGAAATCACCTCAAACAGTGGTACTGTTACTGTGGCATTCAGCTTTTAATGGCCAAACAGTTTTCTCAGACTTTTTTCTTATTTGTAGGATTTAATCCAATGGAATCAGTGTTTAGGGTTTCATTTAGAAGTTGGTTTGCGGTGGAAACCGAAGGGTTATGTAGATAACCCAGGTTCTATGAATGAAGGTCAACACGCCACAGTGGGTCTTCCTCCCGCGAGGGTGAGCTGTTAGGAGACGGAATTACAAATCAACTTATCCCCGCTACGTGGGCGCAATTAGTCCCTATATATACAGGTGTGCCTGCGCCGCCACTTCCTCTTTTTGCCGACTAGCGTCAGCTCTTCCCCGAATGACCACGCTGTGTGGCGTGTTAACCTACATTCATAGAACCTGGGTTATCTACATAACCCTTCGTTCTATTTCATATTGGTCAACACGCCACAGTGGGTCAACAGTATACCACATTAAGTCATGAGGGGAAAAACGTAGTGGGGCGGGACCCCCCTTTTTTCATAGGCCAACTCGATAGCCTTCACCAGCCAGTGGGCCAGCCGCTATTTGGAAACTGCCTGGCCACGCGTCGACCCCCCATAACACACAAACAGCTGATCCGTTTGCCTAACGGACCGGGTACGGTCAATGTATGATCTCAATGCACGAACAGGGCATATAAGGTGCAACCTAGCACTCTCCGCAGACTCATGAGGAGGTGGGTGGAAGGAGTCCACGACGAGTGGCCTTGACACAAAGGATCTTGGAAGGACCTTGGGCAGGAAAGCCGGATTCGGCAAGAGGTTGAGTGCCCTACAAGGTTGTGACGGTCAGATATTGCTGCCACATATCCTCTCAAGGTTGACTCCTTTAGGCCCTCCTCTAGGAGAGACTGGAGGAAAGCCAGAACCTCAGAGATGTCACACGAATTTGGTTCTGTCGACCTGAGACGACACCAGCGTGCAAACCTTTCCCATCGACCAGCATAAAGTGCTCTCGTGGAGGGTGCTCTGGCCGCCTGCAATGTTGACAATATTGCCTGGCCTAACCTGTCTCGATGTTCCCGTCCAGGGGCCAAACATGCAGCTTGTACAGACCTGGGTTCGGATGGCAAAGCTGCCCCCGAGCCTGTGTCAACATGTCCGGTCTGAGTGGAAGCCTCCACGGGGACCCCGCAAGCAGCGACACCAGATTCGGCATCCACGGCTGGTGTGGCCAATCCGGGGCTACCAGCAGCACCCTGGCCCGAAGTCTCTGTACTTTGGCCAGCACTGCTGGAAGTAGAGGAAAGGGAGGGAAGGCATAGAGAAGGCCCTGAGGCCATTCGCCTGCCAGAGCATCCACCCCCAGCGTTCCCCTGGGACCCTGGATCGAGTACCACAGTTCGCAGTGAGTGGTGTCCCTGGAGGCAAACAGGTTTACTTGGGCCCGCCCGTAGGCCTCCCAGATGGCTTGCACTATGTGCTGGTGCAGTCGCCATTCGCCGGGCTTCGGACCCCCCCTGGACAGAAGATCGGCTGCCACATTGTCTTTCTCTGGCAGATATACTGCCCGTACAGAGAAACCCTTTGCATGAACCCACTGAAGAAGCTCTTGGGTTCTCTTGTGCAAGGACATAGAGCGTGTCCCGCCCTCGTGATTGAGGTAGGATACCACTGTGGAGCTGTCTGATCGTATCAAAACATTTCTGCTCCGCAGGCTTGGCATGAAGTAGACTAAGGCTCGGTGTACAGCCTCTAGCTCCAGCATGTTTACGTGAGCCCCCTGCCATTCCTGCTCCCAAATGCCCCGAACTGGACGGCCCTGCCACAAGGCCCCCCAGCCCGTCATTGAAGCATGCTGTGCTGACCAAGGGACATCCCTTCCTGCCTGGATATCGCCGATATCCACCAGCTTACGCTGGGGATGCACTCTGCATCCCGCTGTAACAGGCGTCGGCCACTCTCGTAAGGAGTCACCTTGTTCCTCCAAAACCAATGCTGCAGCGGCCTCATGTGAAGCAAGCCCAGCGGCACTACCTGGGCTGCTGCTGCCATCAGGCCAAGCAGCCTCCGACCATGTCTCACAGATATCTGAGTTTGGCCCAAGAGATAGCCCAAACTCTCTCTCAGAACCAACTGCCGCCGAGTTGTTAGACAAGCTTTCATTGTCGCTGAGTTCAGCACAATGCCCAAGTATTCCACAGACATGGATGGCCTGAGCATACTCTTCTCTCTGTTTAGCGCAAGCCCCAGCTTGAGGAGGTGCTCCAACACCACCTCTGTGTCGCTCCTTGCCCTCTCTAGGGTAGGTGCACAGATTAGCCAGTCGTCTAAATAATTGAGGATGCGAATGCCCTGACGACGGAGTGGCACCAGGGCTGCAGCTATGCACTTTGTGAAAGTGCGAGGAGCCAGGGACAGACCAAAGGGGAGAACCTTGTACTGGTATGCCTTCCCCTGAAAATAAAAGCGAAGGTATTTCCTGTGACTCTTGTGGATTGGGATGTGAAAATACGCATCCCGCAGATCGATTGTGGTGAACCAATCCCCCTGATTGACAAAGGCGAGCACGGTGGACAGGCGTAGCATCCTGAATGGAAGGCGCCGCAGGTACCGGTTGAACTTTCTTAGATTGAGGATGGGGCGTATACCCCCATCCTTCTTTGGAATAAGGAAATAGGTTGAGTAAAACCCTTGTCCTATCTGATCTGAGGGCACGAGTGTTACCGCACCTTTTCCTAGTAGCACTGAAACCTCGTTTGCGAGAGACTTGTGCTCTGAGTCGTCTTTTAACAGGGTGGGAACAACCCTCCGAAAACGTGGGGGCTTGATTCTGAACTGTAGCTTGTACCCTGACTCCAGCGTGCTCAACACCCATGGGCAGCGAGTACACTGGCGCCAGCAAGCAAGGTGCTGAGGTGTGAAACGGGAGATCGGAGGGTGCGCACCGTCATGGACGGGACCGGTGACCACCTCGGTGGCCCCTTGCCGACTTGGGAGGCCTTTGCTGGCGAAAAAACCCCTGACCTGCCCGGCCTGAACCTGCCATTGGTTCCTGAGCCGCCGTTTGCTGCGGACCAGCCCAACGCCGTGGGGCTGCACTCAACCGGCTGCCTGCCGAAACCGGCCCGAAACCGGCTGCCTACCGAAACCTACCAGCTTGATGCACTGACCTGGTGAGTTCACGTGCTTTCTTTGACTGTTCTATGGCCGCCTCTGACGGAGGGCCAAAGACCTCCCCTGGCACAATTGGTGCTGACACCACTGCCACGCAGTCCTGGGCTGGCATACCAGACTGGGATAGCCATAACTGGCGACGTGCCTGAACCACTGAGGCCATGGACCTGCCCAGAGCTTGTGCATGAGCACTGGTTCCCCGCAACAGCATATCCACCACTCGCAGCATCTCTGACACCTCATCACCAGGTGCTGAGGCTGCCAAATCCTGCAGCAGCCCCTCCAGGTAAACCAGGAGTAGGGAACTTGTACATGACAGCCTTGCCGCCACCGCAGAGGCCTGATATGTTCTCCGCAGCGCAGCATCCACTGGCTTGCTGCGTCTGTCTGGAATGCTTGAATCCTTATCAGCCCTCACCGACGCACCCGCCAACATTGCGAATGTGGGGCCAACTACCGGAGCTGCGGCCAGGCCGCAACGTTCAGCACCAGCCAAGCTAGCTAGCTGAGTTTTTGGCAGGGGAGCGGAGTTTGGCGCTTTCCAGGAGGACTGAAGCTCTGCTACAAAATCCGGAAGGATGGGAAGCCCCTCTGTCAAACACAGATGTTCCCACATTTGAGACCACAGGGGGTAGCTTGTCTGATGGGAGTGCTTCCTGCCAGCTACCCTTTGCCCCTCATTCTCAGCCTCTCCACCTCCATCTCGTGGCTCCTGGCCACTAGGTGGGACTATTGAGGGGTGGTCATCCTCATCTTCCAACATATTAGCTTGAGCAGCGTTTGCCCTCACAGACAAAGAGGCTCTCTAAGCAATACTTGGGTTAGCCTGAACAGCGTTTGCCCTCCCGGACAAAGAGGCTTTCTTAGGCAAAATCAGCTTGAGCAGCGTTTGCCCTCACAGACAAAGAGGCTCTCTAAGCAATATAACTCTTAACAGTTAACAATAATACTATAATAATTACGAACTATATTATCATCATTATTATTATTATTACTACTATTAATGACAACAATTTCTTAGGCAAAATCAGCTTGAGCAGCGTTTGCCCTGACAGACAAAGAGGCTCTCTAAGCAATAGCTTACTTTGGTAAGCCTGAACAGCGTTTTCCCACCCGGACAAAGCTATGTAATTTAACTCTTAACAGTTTACAATAATACTATAATAATTACGAACTATAATATCATTATTATTATTATCACTACTATTAATGACAACAATGATTATTATAATTATAACCTAGACCATGTGCGTTAACCAGTAACGCGGAAACCAAACCAACACCACGTTCTAACAAACGCAGGGTCGCTACAGGCACGAGATATCGTGAAACAATGCTACTGCCAAACAAATGCGACTTACTCTTTCGCAAGAGAAGAGGTCGATCAGATGGCTCTTTCTCTCTAGTAATTTGAAAATACTTACGTACGTCTCTGCTCAACTTCGTTTAGGAGGCGAAAAGAGGAAGTGGCGGCGCAGGCACACCTCTATATATATGGACTAATTGCGCCCACGTAGCGGGGATAAGTTGATTTGTAATTCCGTCTCCTAACAGCTCACCCTCGCGGGAGGAAGACCCACTGTGGCGTGTTGACCAATATGAAATAGAACAGCGCTTTTGTGTGCAGATGATAACGAGGATGAGGTAAAACAAAGACATATTTATGTATGACTTCTTGTGGAACAATGGCTGCGACTTCTAAACCCAGCTGTGTGTAGACTAATGCTACTGCAGCTGTCTTCCATGTTTCATTCATATAGTGACTCCTGCCAGAGCAGAGTTGGGATGAATGTGGAACTAGAGTGATGTAAAAGTTGCATGAAATCCAATATGATCAGACCAGCATCTGATTTAGGACCACACTTGGAAGTGGCCCAAATCAGAATTTAATTAATAGATCAGATTCCATGTGATTTGTGCTGTTCAGTCAGTACGTTTACATGATGGCCTTTATCCGATATTGGCTTTAGTCAGGCTTTGCTATCCATGGGGGGCAACCTCATTATCTCAAAGTGCATGGCAGTGAAAAATCCAAATCTTGGCCGCGTCTGTTCAAATCAAATGTGGAATGTTTACAAGCGGGCACCTGCTACCGTTGATTATACAGTAAATAGGTTGTGAAATGAAAAACAAAATCACAGTTAAAGTTGTATTAGTATTGATTGATTCACATCGATATGAATGGATGACATGACTAACAAGTGGTGGAAAAGTAATATGAAAATATTTATAGCTAGCTTTATAACTATCATCTGAAATATCACGGTATGTCGCAACAAACCTTTGATCCAAACAGAATATTCAGTATGGAATGGGAATAGATCAGAGCAGTATCTTTTATCGCGTTTGACATGGGATAGTATTCTCTCCATGAATTTGCGGCCATCTGAACGTCCTTATACGTGTTTAAGGAGGGGTTGTAAAGGTGCTCATATCTATTCGGGCCTCTTGTGTTATGTTTCTTCATAATCAACAAGAATAAGCTTGTGAGACGGTCTGCAGGATATTCATAAAAATAGACATACATGTCTCTGGTTGAGACAACTTTTCTGTTAGCCATTTCTGATATGCAGTTGCTATTTAGATACTAAAGTTAGCTTTGTTTATTGTTTCCATGGTAATAGGAGCCGTCAGAATAATTCGCTTTTCTGTTGGCCATTTCTGATATGCAGCACATGAGGGCAAAGCAAATGGTGCATGGTCTTGATCATTTAGATTTCGTTTCAGTATTTCAAAGTGAATGAGATGTAGGAGCACAAGAACAGTGAGCATCTAGCAGCGAATATCATAGACATAGATGATGCATGTATATGTCTATGGACGGGATCTCAAGCATGCACAAAGACGTCATCTCCAGTTGTTCTCTGATTTCAAAAGTTACATGAGCACGTTCTCCGATAAACAACCAACTCCAATGGCGTTATCTTGGGGTGTAAATTGAACTTCAGTCGGACACAACAAATCTAGATTTCTGGAGTTACATGAAATGGATCTTCGATTTAAATCCGATAAAGCCTGAAATCCTGACACATGTAACCGCAGTTACTGTTATGGGGGGGACAGATCACATATG
Organism: Sprattus sprattus; assembly: GCF_963457725.1. Classification (NCBI taxonomy): domain Eukaryota; kingdom Metazoa; phylum Chordata; class Actinopteri; order Clupeiformes; family Clupeidae; genus Sprattus; species Sprattus sprattus. Next base: position 25,140,927 of record NC_137912.1, read on the forward strand.
AGCAAAAAATATCAGATTTGGGCCACTTTTGCGTGCAGTCTAAAAGGAGCCTTAGTCCATTTGTTTGCAAACCTTTTTGGATGCTGTGAAGGACCATAAGCCATCCTGTTTTTTGTTTGTTTGTTTTTTTTCCCAGGAGGGGGAGCGTTTGATCGAGGGTTTCCTGGCACAGGTGAAGGCCCTGCCCCTAGAGGGCTTGACTGAGGAGGCCGTCAAGCAACGGCTGTGTGAACTCAAGACTGAGCTCACAGCCCACAATAACAGCTTTGTCAACGAGATCGTGCATCGGGCTTCTGCCAGCAAGATGGTCTCCACCTGAGGGTCAGATGCTCCTGCCTTCACAAGTTTGCCCTCACCTGTATAGCAGTTACAACCTTTCATCTACATTAGATATTACATTAGTGATATTGTTTTTTGTTGTAGGAATGTCTTCTATTTGTCTTTTTTCCATGTTTGTGTATGTTTTTTTTTTTCTATGAGTAAATATTTTCTGCAACATTTAAGACTGGTGTGTGTGTGTGTGTGTGTGTGATACTTCAGGACATTAAATTACAGTGCAACTTCACAAACTCTCAATTTCTCATTAGTTTTCACCATAGAAATGCACTACTCTAAATTTCCTATTCAGGTGGATTCAAGGAAAAGGGATTTTTAGCCCTTAAGAGGCCGATAACCTACATCTCAATTTTTCTAGTATAAGGGAGGCAAGGGCGTAAAGACTTAAACCTGCTGTTTCGTTTTTGAGGGAGCACAGGACAGTACAGCATGACCATAACAGGGTCATTGGGTGGATTAGTTGCTGTTTTCTTGATGAATTTTACGTCTAGACACTGTCAATATTTTTCCTGTCTTCCTTTGAAGGCTGCAGGTATGAAATCAACTACAACTTGTCAGCTGCAGCCGATCAAATCAGGTGCATTGGGTTGGTAGGACCAGCAATAGCATCTGTGCCTGGAAATTACCTTAGTTAACACCATAATAAGACATTGGGGAATGTGCCTATTTGGTGGGGAAATAAAATACATGTCTGTCAAATGACAATGTTCTGTCATGAGCACATATCTGGAATGGTAGATCCTAGCTTCAGTTGTAACAACGACCAAAACAGTTTTCACCAATCTTCCTTGATTGCCACAAGATGTGGGCATATGCGCTCCATCAACTATTCACTGGAGGGCAGTGTTCATTTCATCACACTAAAATCTGAAGAATAATTTGCTGCACAAACAATCTTCGATTGTACCACTCACTTGGTCCGTCCATTTTACGTATTTAATGACGACCTGCTGTGAACTAGCATTGTTCTCTTTAGCAGTTTTTTTTAATTAGCCTTAACTTTTCAAGTGAAAAACACCAAAGGTATGGGTAGCCTATTCAAATCTACGTCAGGGTTCAGAAACTACTTGAAGGAGGCATTCCAACTAGGAGCCGTAAGGGGAGACGGGATCATAGTATTCCATTGGTGGATACGGGTCCCTTGTGATTTTTTTTCTCGTTTCTGTCCCCGTGTGAGTTAATGGCTCCTCCTGCAAAAGAGAGAGACGGAGCCCGTCCAGAGGAGCAGAGGGGGGAGCTGTCCGAAAAACACAAATAACACCCCGAAAAAGATCTAATCACCATCGCAATTGTCTTTATGCTTCTCAAAATAGGACAACGGAGTTGGATCTAGAGGTCCAAAGAAAACCAGAAACGAACGTTGGAGCAAAACATTCTATTTTTTTAATTACCAACTCACCAAATGAACTCCGTCAGGGCAACCAACAGAAGACCCAGGCGAGTATCGAGGCCGCGCCCGGTGCAGCAGGAACGGAACAACGGTGAAAGAGGTACGACGTGTCATTACAAGCAAACGCATAGATACATACTACTGTTTTGATATACAATAGCATAATGCCATTTTCTAGAATTTTCTTTCCCTTGTAATGGAGACAGGGACCCCCAAATATCTCGTTTCGTAGCGTTCATGCCAGGCCGCGCTTTGTTTGGCTTGACTGACCACAATCACAGCTATGCTAACGTTCGGAGTAGTCAGTTTATCTACATCTAAGGCAGTTTACTAACATTCAGAGGAATTGTGCAACGTACAAATTCAAGAACTTCGTTGTACCTTACGGAGCATATGTTGTTAGAGAGGTGTTGTACATTTTTGTTGTGTACACAGACTACTTGTTTGCGTTGCGTAGAAGCTAACTAGATAGCGAACTAGCTAACGGGAGGCTATTGACTGCCATTTTTGGGGTGTAGTTTAGCTTGCTAACTACCTAGCCACAACGTAACATTAGATATGATGGTGTTAACGCTAGCTACTATTTAATCAACATTAGCTAGCCTCTGCCTTTTTTATTAGACAGTGATTATCTTAGAATTTGAATATCCGATTGGTGCTGTAATTAACTTGGTTGTCACGACCAAGTAGTTGATTGCAGTTCAGAGGCATAAATAATGTCAGTCAGTAAGTTATTTTGTAATGTAGGCTACCTAATGAAGCTAGCTTGAACACTACACACAGTCGGTAACGGACCAGCTACTATAGCACCAGCTAGCTGCTAACTGATCTTGCTACGCAGTTGTGTATCCATCTGCCTTAACCATGGCAGGAACATACTTTGCTGCCATAAGCAGGGTTTGCCCATGTAGGTAACATGAAATAATTGGCTTTGGGGGATGTTAAGCGCAGTCTAAGTAGGTAGGTAGTAGAAACAATGCTAAGTGTACTCCGCTGCATTCGCATTTGCTTTATGGTTTCCGTGTCCTAATAGGAATCTACGCTAACGATGTAACGTTTAGCTCGGTTGCGGATGTGCATCTGCGTTGATCAATCAGAAACCTTTTGTCTTCACATTTCAATTGTAAGGGATCGTTGGGCACATAAGTCGCCAGGGGATAAATGCATCTATTAACTGCATATGCCACGGTTGCAAATCTGTTTTCTAGCTAGCTGCATCAACAATCCTTACCCTTTTACCATTTAACGGTACTCATTGAGCTTATAGTGACTAATGTTGACATTAGATGTCAACATTGCCCAGTCACGGAGACACCTTCTGAACAACTACCTTACTGTTGCTAACATCATATTTGCGCATTTTTGTCACCCATCTAATAGTTTGTCGGCCCCCCAGTTATAAGTTTACTTTATTTTTGTGATGGGGGTTCTTAGCTTCAAACTAATGATAATCTTGCTGACAATTATGCCGGGTGGCCTCCCATAATCTCTTCACATTCATGTTCACATAAGATTTTATTTTATAGATGGAGAATCCATGAATTAATTGTACTAACATATGCTTTGTCTGCTTATGTTTAGACCAGCTCTGTTTATGTTAGAGGGTGTGTGGCTCAGTCAGTGCCTCTGTGGTAATGTTTTTATCAGTGTAATTTCACACCACTCAATATTAGACTGTTTGAGGGGGTTTTGGGTGCTGTTTTCTCCAATGCATACACAGAGTCTTTGTTTAGAAACAGGTTTGGGGATAACTGCATTGCTCTTGTGGGTCTGGTGTCTTATTTGAAGGGCCCTGGATAACACAATCCAAGTGATCTAAACTCTTCGAAAAGCTGACGCACAGACATACATTTTCTTACTCATTTTCACACAGTAACCGGATTAGCACTTAGAGCTAGATGAAAAGAACATAATGTGAAAGCCAGAACCACTGAACTCTGTTCCACAACATTCAGGCATTTAGACTCAGGAGGGACTATGGACATAACGTTTCATGTTTTCACCCTTAAGTGCTGGATCAGTCACAAATGAAGTTGGTGATGGATAAAAAAAAAAAATCTAGTTAAAAAAGCGGTGGCAGTGTGGAATTTCTCACATGTCACTTCTAACTGTTGTCTCCAGGTGCCAATATGCAGTAAAGAGAGGGACAGACAGTAGCCTACAGGTGATCAGTACAACAGGTAATCACAGGTAGGTAGGTAGGGAGGTGGTGGACAGGTTGTAGGGCCTGCTTCTATTGCGAGGCCCATGTACCAAGGCTACAGGAGGATGCTAGCTGACGGTAATAATCTGAGTCTCCAAGCACTGTCCACTCAGAGAGAGGTAGGATAACTAGTTGACCAGCCCCTGAGGAAGTTTAGTATTTTCTAAGCCACTACTGTATGTGTAATTGTAACAGTGCAGCTCAGTTCAAAATGCATGCATTTGGACATTTATAAAAGTATTTTTTTTCCATACATGAAAAACAAAGGGGTCTTCAGGTGACCATACAGCTTTTTAGACTTCGCTGGCTATGTGTTTGAGGAAAACATTGGGCAAACTATCAAAAAACTTCGAACTGATCTGATCCGTGTTAATCTTGTCAAGCTAGTATTTGATCAGCACAGGGCTTAAGGGAGGGTTGTCCAAGCTACACTGAAGCTTAGTTTACACAGAGTCAAGTTTGTCTGCGTCCGAGCTCTGAAACTAATACAGAGATAGCCCTATCATTAGACGAACACTCTCTATCCGCACACGGTATCTGCAACGATTTGAATCGGGGTTAGAAAGTGAGTAGATTTGACGGGGGCTGGTGTTCGTGTGCACAGATTCACGCAACCTGATGACGTCATTGTCCCACGTGATCGCGTCGCGATCTCCAACCAATATATATATAACACTTGTTGTCTCTCTTCATCTCACTCATGGTGTGTCTCGAACTCACTCTCTGGAACCAGCCTACTGATTTTTGTTTAGCCTCCTATCTTGATCTAATTCTTTTTATTCAGACGTTACATAACTTTCATGATCACAAATATAAATTGACCAGCAATTTAATTTGCTTTTTGGTTCATAAATTAATGTAGAATGGTCGGAGCAAAGCCTCATGGGAAATGGGATGACAGACATTAGAAATGGAATTCATTTTCGCATAACCTATAGTCTGCTCTGACCCCCGATTTTATTAACCACCATAATGTATTACTGTGCAGATTAAATGTAGGCTATGCGGTTAGGCTAAACGTTGCTAATTGTAGCTTGTCTACTGGCTGTTTACCTGTGACCTCCTGTCGTCTTCTACACTGTAAGAGCGCGACCAACAGGCGTGGGGGATGTACTACAGTCGGTTCATCCCAATCGGATGGCTTCATCTTTACGCAAATCTCTCGTTACCAGGCTCCGTCCTTATGGAATTAAAAGATTCGATTCGGGTGAAAAATGTCCGTGTAAAGGGGGCCTGAGGCTGTGGGAGGACCTGGCTCTATTAATGCCCTATGGGTGTCTTTAGACAGCCGCTCAGTGTGTATGAATGTGTGCCCTCAGCCCGATGGTTGGAGCTATTTTTACTGTACCCATCACTGTAGCTGCTAATCCATTCGTGCCTGTTTATCCGACACGCCCACCTGCTTGAAGTGGGACTTATTTATTTTTGTGTGTGACAGGGATAAGTCCATTAACATTTTTTGTTTGTTCATTCAGCTAAAAGGCAGACCTCAAATTTTGTTCAATGAATGCAAAGTTTTGGACACACTCATTGTGTCTGTGCAAGACAACATTTATCATTAAGGCCATGAATACAGGGGCTAATTAAGCGTTTGGTCTTTTTCTCACTGCAGATGAGGACGTGCCTGCAGATATGGTCGCAGAAGAATCCGGTCCAGGAGCTCAGAACAGTCCCTATCAACTCCGCAGAAAGTCCTTGTTGCCCAAGAGATCAGCGTGCCCTACCAAGAGCAGTATGGAGGTAGGAGGATACCCCTGCAAAGTGTTATTTATTCCCCAGCGTTAAGCCCACCACAGGCCCTCTAACCCTCCTGTCTCCATCCAGGGTGCCTCCACGTCCACCACAGAAACGTTCGGCCACAGAGCGAAGAGAGCTCGTGTGTCAGGGAAGTCCCAGGACCTACCTGGTGAGTTGTTCCCTTCTGAGGTGCTCTACTACACAGTCAATTAGACCTGGCCTCCTACAGTAATAATTCAGTTGTACTGGTCTACACACATGCATACTCACATTGACACTCACTAGGTACTGTGCCTAGCTCTTACCAACAAATATCTTCAACATCTTCACTTAGTAGTGTATATCAGTAGGCCCAACTCTGAGGTATAGACCTATAGGCACTGACTTTGACTTTTAGATATGAAAATGACATTTGACCTCACACATGATCTCCTCTTAGCGGCCCCTGCAGAACAATACCTCCAGGAGAAGCTGCCAGATGAGGTGGTTCTGAAGATATTCTCGTATCTTCTGGAGCAAGACCTGTGCCAGGCGGCATGTGTGTGCAAACGTTTTAGCGAGCTGGCCAATGACCCCATCCTCTGGTGAGTCTCTCGGAGTCCTCAAGAGTATAACCTTGATCAACTGTGTTTGATCCTCGGATCCATACTGTCGAGACACGTGACCGGGGTGGTAGGCAAACGGCATCATTGTTAAAGGCTTCTTTATCTTTGACTTGAAGGAAGAGGCTTTACATGGAGGTGTTTGAATACACGCGTCCTATGATGCATCCAGAGCCAGGGAAGTTCTACCAAATCAACCCTGAGGAGTACGAGCAACCCAACCCCTGGAAGGAGAGCTTTCAGCAGCTGGTGCGTTTGCCTGAGTTCTTCAGATTCTCTTTTCACCACTGCTTTACTCATATGTTTGTGATTACTAGTGGGGGGGGGGGGGGGGGGGGAGCCTCTCAGACTCAAAGCTCTGCTGAGGAATCCTGATGTAAATAAGAAGCATGTTTCTCTGGCTCTGCTGATGGTGCAGATGCCTGGTTCATGGTGAACATTCTGCTTGTGTTTTTTTTCTCTTTTAGTACAAGGGTGCACATGTAAAGCCTGGCTTTGCTGAGCACTTCTACAGCAATCCAGCCAGGTACAAAGGGAGAGAAAACATGCTGGTAAGCAGTCTCATGTTTTATATTATGCAACTACGGTCGGTTATGTTATGTTATGCTCTGATTGACTGATATACAGCACTCAGATTACCAATAGCTGTCAGAACCCAGGGGAAGGGGATATAGTTTCAATTTGACTCTACATTAGGGATGCAACAAAAGCAGGCTCATATCAGTCTTGAATAAATAAGAAAATAAATTGCATTTTGGTAGGAAATGACATGTCCATCGTAGAAAAGTATTGAACGTCTGTACTAATCTGATCCCGTTGGCTTGCAGTATTATGACACCATTGAGGATGCGCTGGGTGGAGTCCAAGAAGCACACTTTGATGGCCTCATCTTCGTCCACTCCGGCATCTACACAGATGAGTGGATCTACATAGAGTCCCCCATAACCATGATAGGAGCAGGTATGCATCGAGGTTGCTTCTAGAAACCGTCATTAAGCCAGCTAGCGTTGTTAGATGTGGAGATACACTTTTTTCAAAACTTTCACTTTCTTCCAAACTACTGTCATTCACATACGGACCGGTAACCAATCAGTGTACTGTGCATTTCTCAGTAGGTAAAGTCACTTTTGGGCAGAAGCTATAACTTTTTGTTGTTTGTTGAAATTATTGTCCCTGCCTTGGGATTTATATACTAATAAGACATTTTAATTACAATTTAATGAATTGCTGTAAGTAAATCAGTTTGGAAATGTAAGATTGAAAGGGCCAGAGTGAGTCCCAAGTTGCTTGTGTGTAAGCTCTGAAATTCTATTAGTTATATAATGCATTTGAAGAGAATTTCTGGCTCAAGGAATGTTATACTTATTTCTAATCTTGATCTTAGTGCTGTCCCATGTATTGTTGATACTGTGTCGTAATACTGAGAATAATACACACTTCCTCGGAGTTACACCTTTCTTATCAATGCTGGGAAAACACCAATAAAACCCAGCTTGACCGAAGACAATACTGCAAGACATACTGAACTGCTCCATTTGAATAGAAGTCTTTTTATTTTTAAACATGGTTTGTTACATTTTATTTAGGCTCATTCAAAAGAAAATTATGCAGTTAACATTGCACACTGTAGGATTAAAGTTTAGAAGTATTTTTGGTTGTGTAGTATTCCAAGTTCAAATGTATTTCTCTTTGTTCAGCGCCTGGTAAAGTAGCAGATAAAGTGGTGATTGAGAACACAAGGGACTCCACCTTTGTGTTCATGGAGGGATCAGAGGATGCCTATGTGGGTTACATGACCATAAAGGTAAGTAGTGTGGGAGCTGAATGCACCAAGAAATGACATCTGCCCTTCCTAAAAGTATGCAAGATTATCTTTCCTTTGGATACTTTGTATGAATCCTTTGAGATGACCTCTTTGAATGATTCCTGTCTTGTTCTGGTCCACAGTTTAACCCAGACGATAAATCCGCCCAGCACCATAACGCCCACCACTGCCTGGAGATCACGGTCAACTGCAGCCCCAACATTGACCACTGCATCATCCGCAGCACCTGCACAGGTAAGACCAGGTGTACACACAAGCACTGGCTTTGTTGTTCTTCAGGGTGATTTGTGAAGTGCTCTGATGGCTCATAGAGCCTCTCAGCATCTGGAAAAGTAATAACTGGGGTCCGCTTACCTGGTTACTTCCACATTCCAGAACTTGACATGAGAAATTATGTTGTCAGCATACCTGTAGGAAGAATGAGACATGCTGTAGCGTCAGGTGCTTGTTGTTGCAGCACAACTATGCAGTGTTCGCTGCATGGTCCTCCTACTAGAGGAGATAATGCTGCTGTTCATGTGGAAATTAACTTAAGCGTTTTCTCATTACTTTTCTGTCCATTTTCCATTAAGGTTAAAACTGATGGCTTTCATGTGAGTCAAATGGTCATTTGTATTTGTCATTTATGTAACAGTCTGGTTTGGTCACTGTCAAAAGTGATTCATGCCTTCTGTGTTCTTACTGGTCCATCTCTTTTTTTTTATGTCGAAAAGGGGTATACATAAAATACAGATAAAAACACAAGGACAGTAACATTTTAAAGGTAGTATATATCTGTAGAATATGTAATTAAACTGCAAGTCTTATTGTAAACATATGGCACTAGTGGGAAAAAAGGTAATCCGAGTGTATGAATGGTGTGCATGTGTTTGAAACTGCATGAGTAGAGTTCAGTGTTTAGTCAGGTTCATATCGACGATAACAGCTCGGGGTCAGAGACCTTGCTCTGAGGCTCCTGTAGCACCACCCAGAGGGCAGGAGGTGGAACAAGCCGTGGTTGGGATGAACGGGATAGCTGCTGATGCAGAGCCCTCAGGCAGTATTTATGTTAAATGTGTCTCCTGACTGGGAGCTGGTTGCTGGTGATATGCTGGGCCACCTTTATGACTGCTGCAGTGTTTTCTATTCTGCGGATGGGGTAGTTACTGCACCATACTGAGATGCAGCTGATTAGAATGTTCCTAATGGTGCAGCAGTAGACAAGAGTATTTTGGGAGATAGTTGAGCGCTCCTTGGCCTCCTCAGGTGTTGGTGGGCTTCTGAAGGAAGTGGGTTTTTGTTGACCAGAAGAGGTCCTCGTTGATGTGAAGGGGGTAAATATGAGCCAGGACAGGTCTTTCAAACCATTCCATGGCAATTGGGCAGAGTGCTTTGGGCCGGTAAGCATGTGTGTAATGAATTCTTAGGGCCGGGGATAATAGAGGTGGTCTTCAGGCAAGTGGGGAGTATGGACTAGGACAGTGAGAGGTTAACTATTGTGGTGAAGCTGGAGACTCTTCCCGGTATGCTTTCCAGGCCAGCAGCCTTGAGTGAAAGCGGGCGTAAACAAAAAAAGATTTAGTTAATCTGGGAGGGAGACATTGTGGACAGTGAAGTGGAGGTTGGAGCTTCTATAATCCGTAATGGACTGAATGCCTTGCCACATGTGCTGGGGATGGGAGTTGTTGTGAAAGTGGTTCTCTTTTTGTATGGTGTAGTTATGTTCAGCCGTTCTAATGTCTTTATTGTGGTTAGCTCTGGCTGGGCTGTAGACATCATAGTTTCGGACTTGAATGTTGCGTCACAGGCTTTCAGCAGCTGCCGGACCTCAGTGTTCCAGGGTTTCTGGTTTGGGTAGGTGCCGATTGATTTTCTTGAGGTAAGTGTGGTTGAAACAGCGCCTATAATAAAGGCAGCAGAAAGCAGTTATCAAGCCTTTTCTGGGAGGAAAGCCTAAGTTTTATCTTACATTTTGTCAGCGATGAGACGTTGGCCAAAAAGATGCTGGGGAGAGAAACTATGTAAGGAGCGCTTCTGTGCTTTAAGTGAAGGTTACTGATGGGGGTTACCCTTCCACTGCCAGACAGGTGAGCGGACAATGGCCATGGGGAAAGTGTCTGTGATTTATGGGAAGTGTGTCATCTGTTCTGAGGTTGAAAGAGTTCCTGACGCCTGTAGGAGAGGTTGGGGTTGCTTAAGTTTAAGCTGTAAGAATAATAAATAAAATGGCACTGTGTTGGGAGCCACAAAAGCCACTGCATCCTGCATGCCGCCATGGCAACCAATATATCTTTAGTTCTTTAAATGATTTTAAGACAACAACCACTGACAGCACGTGTAATTTGGCAGTTGGCTTTGACAATTATTCATCATAATTTCAACATGTGGGGTTTACATGGGGATGGGTGTGTTTCTAGTGCCCTCCTGTCTCCTGTATTATGCTTCACATACTGTTTTTACTCCTTCCTCATGTACTTCCACGCGTTCTCCTCTCTCTTACAGTGGGCTCAGCGGTATGTGTCAGTGGTCAAGGGGCGTGTCCCACCATTAAGCATTGCAACATCAGTGACTGTGAGAATGTAGGTCTGTACATCACGGACCACGCACAGGTGAGTGCTCAGTCCTCCCCATGTTCAGCACACAGTTATCAGCCTGAAGGAAGACACTTCCTCCTTGACCTTTCACACCACAATGGTCCACATGAACTCCGTCACCTTTTTTACCCTGTAGACTAAACAGCATACTTTACCCTTCATACACTTTACAGCAAATCATTTAAATAATTGAACAGTTGAGTTGAATATACAAGTTATCCCTCGTACCACTTCAGACCCCTACTATACAGGCTGTTGTCATTTGACATGCTTCCTACAAGTGTTCTGGGATGACGCCCTGTGAGACCGCCTGTGTTGTGATCTTGGTACTATTAATTACTCCAGTAACATTCCAGGAAATGATCTGGGAATGCTGCGATATTCCAAACAGCAACATTACCCATGTGGGCAATGACTTGATGGTGTCTCAGGGCTTTTAGTTTTTGCTTTTAGATGTGTTGAATTGAGAAACTCCAAATGACCTTTTATTCAACATGAAGCATCTGGCTGCCTGGGATGATTTGAACATGATTGTCCCACATGTTGCTGTGTGGTTTGTACGGTGGCTGTGCCATTGTAAAGATGAGCATGCAGGGGTTAAAGTGGGCCGGAACGCTCCGGTACTCAGTACCGGCACCTCAGATAAATTAATAAATAAATAGATTATTTAAAAAAAAAAAAAAATGTAATGTTAAGGCCAGTCTCGTCTCGTCGCAAATCTTTGGTCTGAACCGGCCTTTACGTGCACTGTGAAAGGCTCGCGCTCCTTCCGAAGGAGTTCATCAGCGTCTCGAATCGATCAAATCAAAACGTAATATCATCCCCTAGCCCCGCCTTGTTCATCCCTCTGACAAACACGCTTCGCGTGGAAAAAAAAAACAGTTAACCTGTCAGTTCAGTTGAGCGCGATGCTTTGCGGTAAGTGTTTAGACTGCTTCCAGTCAGAGCGAGTGCATGTTGGAGTCCAAGGTGAAGTAGTAAGCTAAAGTCTAACATCTATATTTTAAATAGGGCAACAAACACAACTTAAAGAAAGAACCAGGCTTTTAGTTATTCTCTGGCCCTGACTGAGAATGACGAACATTAACAATGGTTAACTGCAACTAGTTGGTTATTGGCTATCACGTCAGCTTGTCAGATAGACAAAAAATGCCGGTACCGGTACTTGTTTCTTAATTGGAAAACACGTTGGTAATGTTATGTCTTCATAATTTCCTTCTTAAAGATGGAGGAGGATCGAAATAAGAGAGGGTGTAAACGAAAAATAACTGATTATTTCCAAGGGTAAGAATTTGTATGGAAATGGTGCCTAAACAGTCATTCTTTTTAGATTTTCTTTTAAAATCAAGCAATTGATAGTCTAAGAAGTCTACCAAGCATTGTTGCTATGTCATGTTTTGATAATTCATTTAACAGTAAAATATTTTTTAATTTAATAATTGAAGTCTGCAGTGTTGTTTATTAATGGCTGTGTGAGTGGACAGTCCAGGCCATGGAACTAAGTAGGCACTGTGTAATTTGCGCTGTGATTACTGTGTAAGAATGACTAAGATTTGGCCTGATGCAGAACAGATTTCGTTATCCATTTTCACTGTGCAGTCATCAAGGCTGATTTAAGTGTCATTTTCCGAATTCCTTATCTTCACCGTGATTAGGGGAATGAAAGCAGCCCAGGTCATAGCCCAGAGCAGCATCAAGAGTAGCAGCCCAGCTCAGCCCAGCATCAGCACCACTGTACAGCACAGCAGCAACCCAGCGGCAGCCCAGCCTAACAGTAGCAGTACAGCCCAGCTTCAGCAGCCTAAAATGTGTGAATCGCTTAAATGCTATGAGTTTCAAATCTAAATGTCAGCACTAATTGTTCATTTCCAGCTGGCCATCCCCAAAATGCACCAGAATACAGGAAATCATATTTACCAAATTCAAAATTTTCTCATGGAACCAAATAGGGGCCAAAAGGCTCATGATCCATCCCTGGTTTAGGTCTTTGGTTAGACCTCCTTATATCACTGTGATTAAAAAAATATAGGAATGGGTGATTTCAACGCTGCCGCCACCAGATCCACCAAATACCCCCCGCCACGGCCGCCGCCAGATCCACCAAATACCCCCCCGCCGCCACCACGACACCGGAAAATAGAGTACCCCCACCTACCAAATCCCACTTTAACCACTGTGAGCATGGAGTATTTTGGCTAGTGTCTGTGTGTGGATTCTGCTCATGCTGGGTCCTCCCCTGCTGGTCCGTCTGCTGTAGTGGGTTGGTGGCACCCAGACCAGCTCTCCCACGGGCCCACCCGGCTCTCTCAGGCTCCTCAGCGGTTGTGACCTGCCTCCCTTAGTGCTGAATCATAGCAGCGCTTCCATTTTTCTTGAGAATCGTGTGTCTAATCTGCTAAAAGTCCTCCTTGACCTGAAAGAGAAGCGCTTTAAGTGCGTAAGCAAACCTCTGCTTAGTGATGGCGACCTTGTGCCTGTTTTGGAAACCGTATTTCTGACGTGGTCACTTGGCAATTTTTTGTTTATGCACATGTCTCCTCAAAACACATTTGAAACATGGACCGTAGCTGGCTGTATCTATACTACAAGGCCAGCAGCAACTTGCATGTGATGTTCAATGTTACGAGTTTGTCCTTATTCATTTTTGTGTCCAATCCTTGTAGGGCATATATGAAGACAACGAGATCTCCAACAATGCCCTTGCGGGCATCTGGGTGAAAAACCATGGCAACCCCATCATCAGACGGAATCACATTCATCATGGGCGGGATGTAGGAGTCTTCACCTTCGACCATGGCATGGTGTGTACAGATCTGTCCATGTGGATGTGGCATTGGGTCTCATGTAGTTGCATTTGCAAGGCGTTCATTGTCTTAAAAGACCTAAACCTTGGCATCATTTTCCTCTAAGGACACAGCCTTACATGTATCGAAGAGTTTGAACCTTCTATGTGCATATTTTCAGTATTTGATGGTCCTATAAGTGATTGACTGGTGATATCAAGCAGACAGGGATATCTGTTCCTCCAATCTCTTACCCCGTCTTCACTGATTTACCTAGTTACTTGATCATGGAGTGTAATAACAGAGGGCCAGATTTAAGTTGTCTTTGTCTCCCTCTGCAGGGCTATTTCGAGAGTTGCAACATCCACAGGAATCGTATTGCAGGCTTTGAAGTGAAGGCCTACGCTAATCCCACTGTAGTGCGCTGTGAGATCCATCACGGCCAGACAGGTGGCATTTACGTGCACGAGAAAGGCCGGGGCCAGTTCATTGAGAACAAGATCTATGCCAACAACTTTGCTGGAGTGTGGATAACGTCCAACAGCGACCCAACCATCAGGTCAGGGCACATCCATCTAAAAGCCGTCTCCTGCCCAGTCCTTCTCCTTGCTCTTTTAATCTTCCCTCAATGTTCCTCCTGTCCTTGCTGTAATGCAGGTCCATGTGCTCATTAATTGTATTTTTGCGAGGCCAATGGACCTTTTGAAGCTGTAATCAGTTCATTTGAAGCATCCTTAAAAGGTCGTTTCATTCTTAATGCAGGGGGAACTCCATCTACAACGGAAACCAAGGAGGCGTGTACATATTTGGTGATGGGAGGGGCCTTATTGAAATGAATGACATCTATGGCAATGCACTGGCAGGCATCCAGATCAGAACCAATAGCTGCCCCATCGTCAGGCACAACAAAATCCATGACGGCCAGCATGGAGGCATATACGTGGTGAGTGTGTCCAAACCTATAACTACCTACACATGGAGATGTGCAGACCATGTCCCACCACACCATGGACACATACACAGACATGTGATTCTGTTGGCTGCCTGAGATGATCCACACATGAGCTAAACCTGAGTGTGTCTGTGCTGTTTGTCTGTGCAGCATGAGAAAGGCCAGGGCGTGATCGAGGAGAACGAGGTGTACAGTAACACGCTTGCTGGAGTATGGGTGACCACGGGGAGCACGCCAGTCCTCCGGAGGAATAGGATACACAGCGGCAAGCAGGTAAACCGCTCCGTTCCACTGTCACCTCTATCCACACACACAACCTTGTGCAGACCTCTGAGTGCTATGCAGAGCATTGGGGCCCCTGTTTGGATTCTAAAACAATGCTGCATCATTCAGCTGGAGCTTGATCTATAAATAGTTTGACTGTGCATCTGTGGTGTAGATTGTGTTGTCATTGGTCATGATGTAATTAAGCATCCATTGTTCTTATACTGTGTGGACAAATCCAGAACTTAAACTATTCCTGAGCATGATTCACAGTTGCTTTTGGGTCATGTTGTGAAGCATGCTGGGAAATCAGCATTATTGGTGTCATTGTGTAATGGGCTTTGTTTCTGTGTTGGTTCAGGTGGGGGTGTACTTCTATGACAATGGCCACGGAGTGCTGGAGGATAACGACATCTACAACCACATGTACTCTGGGGTGCAGATCAGGTACCTCACCCCTCACACCTGCCTCTCTCAACACTTGCACCCAAAATAAGAGTTTGATATGAAATAGAGGTCAGGCTTGTGATCAATGCTAATAGATTTGACCCCTCTATGTACAGGACTGGCAGTAACCCTAAAATTAGACGCAACAAGATCTGGGGTGGGCAGAATGGTGGCATCCTTGTCTACAATTCTGGTAAGTGAACAGGTTTCTCATGAGTGCTACAAGATGACTGTCAACAAATGCACACTGTGTGAAAAGCCAGTGATGGGCCTAGTTTGTATTATGGTTTTTAATCAATGATGTGTATCGATGTGAATGAGGCATGGACTAAGCTGTGGTGGTTCTCCTGATACCGACTGCCACATAGTAATACAGCAATTTGAACTTCAGGTTTTTAATGACCCCATTGTTTAGCCTGCATATCCATTTTTTCCCCCAGCAAAAGTATTCAAAGAGAATATTGTGTTTACACGTGCCTATGTGCACTGTTCAGTATTTTTGTTGAAATGTTGCTGGTACCTTGGTGGTGGTGCTCTTCACCATTTGAAATTAAGACAATGCCTTTAAATTAGCACTACTCCTGTTGTTCCTCTCCAGGCCTGGGATTCATCGAGGACAATGAGATCTTTGACAATGCTATGGCTGGGGTGTGGATCAAGACCGACAGCAATCCCACACTGCGCAGGAACAAGATCCACGATGGCCGAGATGGAGGGATCTGCATTTTTAATGGTGGAAGGGGTAAGAATCTTCTGTTGAGTTGTGTTCAGGTGTGTGTGGTGCATGGCAGCGTTGTATGTAGTGTTTATGTTTCTGTACTATGTACATTATTATGTACATCTGTGTGCGTGACTGGTTTGAGCGTGTGCGTTGTTTCAGCGACGGCATGCTTTTTCTGATAAGTATATCCCCTGGGTTAAACAGGCTTGCTGGAGGAGAATGACATCTTCCGGAATGCACAGGCCGGTGTTCTGATCAGCACGAACAGCCACCCTGTCCTGCGCAAGAACCGCATCTTTGACGGCTTCGCTGCAGGTCAGTGGTCTTTGAGCTGCGGGGAGTCCAGGGGGACAGTAGGGGGCAGCATTGGCACCGTTAGGCAGTGTGTGTCACGCTGACACGTTTATTTACCTCTGAAGTGATTTAGACTGATGTTGTTATGGTGCACTTTAGCTTTAGGGCACCTTCACTCTTGGAATCACACTGTTCAATTTTGTGTGATTTTATATTTTGCCTCCCTACTAGGCATTGAAATAACAAACCACGCTACGGCCACATTGGAGGGTAATCAGATCTTCAACAACCGCTTTGGTGGTCTGTTTCTTGCATCCGGAGTCAATGTCACCATGAAAGGTATGAGCAGATCATCTCACCTGCCTCATGTTTAACACCTTCAATTAAATATGACTTTCACACCATCATATGTTTAAACCTACATGCATATTTAAGTATATTAAAAACAACTAAATGTTTAATCAGGAAGCAGTTAGGCTGCACTGTTAAAAAGGAATCCTAAGGCCCAATCTCAATACCTCCCCTTGCCCCTTATCTTCCCCCTTACCCTTGAAGTTGCGCGTTCATGTGAGCTAGTGGTGTCTCAATACTCAATTTGATCAAGATTAAGGGATAAGATTGAGGGCTTTATACCCCTTAAAATTAAGATGATCCGAGACCTTACTTGCTCCTCCAAGGGCTATCCCAGAGCACACAGCGAAACCAGCTCGGGAATTTTCAAAAAAACATGGCTGCTTGAAGTGAGGAATATTTTACATGAATAAAGCTATCTACACAACTTTTTATATGTTTATAATGACTCGGTTTGATCTGAAATGTGCTACACGAACGATGCAGAGTATTGTAAGTCTTAACTGAAGCTTTCAAACAGTAGTTTTGGGTTACAATTAGCGCTTATACCACCACTCCATTGGCTTATATGGTAGCTTTCTAGCTAGATGCTACATACACTACATGTAAGTATTTTTGGCTTATAATTAATTTAAAAATTACGACAGTCTTGTTTCGTGCTCTACACAGTTGTATACATATATATTTGCAACCATGTTCTTCATTGAAACTTTTTTTAAATCGCTAGTTTCATAGCTCATACAGTCACGCATGACGTACCCGAAACCGAGTGGCGTCTCATTTCATAGGGGAAAGTTTTCAGCCCTTGGCCCTTACACTTGCAAGTGCTAGGGTTAAGACAAAGACAAAGACAAAGCAAAAGGGGCAAGGGGAAGAATCGAGATTCGGCCTAAGTCAGGAAGTGAACTTGCACAAGTAGAACAGTACTCAAGGGATGGGTTGTCGTACCATCTAGACAGGTTCAGTTTTTCTGTGTTCCATTCTTATATGAACATTACATCAGTGGCCAGGCCTACCTATATGTGCGTTATGAAATGGAGGAAGTGGTGACCGGTCTTTATTTTCTCTCTTTGTTTTTGTTTTCTCACTTTGCTCAGTAGGGTGATGGCAGGAGTGATCTTTTCTTTGTCTTGGGATTTGAGAACATACCAATTAACATCACATTACACAAATCACAAGGGACACACTATGTGCAACCATGCGTTTTAAAGTTTTTTTTAACCTTACAGTTGGAACAGAAGTTCAGATTTGTCTGGTTTTGTAAAAGAGCCTGTTTTCCACCCAGCGGCGTCATGTATCTCTCCTCCTTGCAGATAATAAAATAATGAACAATCAGGATGCCATAGAGAAGGCAGTGAGCAGAGGCCAGTGCCTGTACAAGATCTCCAGTTACACCAGCTATCCCATGCATGACTTCTACAGGTTAGCACTCATAGCACTCAAGCAAAGCCATGGATACAAATACAGGTGTTTGGAAAACTGCATAATTTAACAGTGTATGCCTGTATGTTTTTTTTTTTTTTTTTCTTCCTTCTCAGATGTCACACCTGTAATACAACGGACAGAAATGCCATCTGTGTGAACTGCATTAAGAAGTGTCACCAAGGACACGATGTAGAATTTATACGGCACGATAGGTGAGTTTCCATCAATGTCCTCATCACCTACCATTGTAAATTCTAATAAGCTGTGATCCATACTGAAAGAAGCTGCATATATTTTCTACGAAGGCAGGAAGTAATATTTAAAGGCAATCGCCGCCTTTTTTCTTGATTTGTAAATTGTAACGTGAAGAAAGCTGGAGCTCCAGAGAAAACTAGTGCTATTTTGCCGTGTCTGAAATCGTGTCTGGATGGTTAATCCCTGTGGGCCCAGCGTAATTCTGTCCGTAATCTGAAAACGTTTTAGGTTTTTCTGTGACTGCGGTGCGGGAACGCTGTCCAACCCGTGCACATTGGCAGGAGAACCCACCCACGACACAGACACTCTGTACGACTCAGCGCCCCCTATTGAGTCGAACACGTTACAGCACAACTGAGCCCTGCCCCCAACCCCCCCGTGTTCCCCTGGCCTGGCCGCCACCCGCCTGCCTGCCTATTGGACATGAGCTTCTGCTGCCCTGCACGCAGAAAGACTCTGTAAAGACTGTCACACAGGGGGGGGGAAGAGCCTTCGGAGAGCTGGAGGAGGCAGCCAGACCAGGGTGGAGCTGTGCCCTCAATGTCCCAGCTCTGGTGGAAGAGACCACGCCAGTGCTCACTGCAACGCACACGGACCTACAGAGACTTGCCTGGCCTCTCAGCTCAGCTCCATAAAGTGGCCTTTGGATGCAAATAAAGGTGGAGAAGAGCGGGTAGTGGAGGGGGAGGGGGGGAGCGCGTGTTAAGTAGTCGGTGGACTCAGGACGGGGGAAAATGGAGGAGGATGTGGTTCCGGGTGTCCATTTGGGTTGGGGCACAACATGTTACTGTCACTGCTCACCCTACCACCACCACACCCTCCTGACCTCTCCAGTGTTTGAAGACTAGACGGGAGGAGGGAGCGCTGCAGTTTTGTACAGAAGCCACAGCAAAGACCTAGAGATGCCCCCCAAACCCCCAGTAGAAAGGGGTTACCTGGACAGGAGGATAAGCCATGGTGACATGGCCACCCTAGCAGCTGTTTCCTAGGCAACGGAGGCGCCGGTGTTTATGTATGTTTAAAGAAAAAAAATGTAATAATAAAAAAGAAACAATGTGATTAGCACTGCTGCCTTTTTAATATGGTAATCTGATCAACAAATATGATTTAATGCTTTCTCATGTAGTTTTGTATTTTCCAGCAAAAAAAAATCTTACTGTATTTGAATGTCTTTTATTTTATTATATATTATAATTATTCATATTGTTATTAATATTTTTTGTTGTTGTTGTTAGCACACCATAGGCTTGCTGTCATCATACTCTTGTCCCAGCAGCTAAGTTCTTTCTGTGAAAGAGGATTACTGCAACAAAAAAAACAAAAAAAAGATTGGAAACTGAACACTAAAAATATGTCCTCCAGCTTTGTAGTGCTTGGAAACGGTAGGCTGTGTTTGGTTTGTGATGTAGGAGACCTGGCAGTGTGTTTGAAATGGACAGTGGAAGAGTGTGTGTGTGAGTGTGGATGAATTTTATTTATACTACCCATGTTACTCTTGTATGTTTCTCCCAACTTCCTCTCACATTGTGGTCATGTCGAATTAAAATGGGCAGTTATTCAATGTAGTGTCTTTCTTTGGAAGACTTGGAACTTTGGAATGTTAAATCCAACATGATGTACCTCAGAGACGTAAGAAGCCAGATGAGATGAGAGATTTACTCTGTCAAAACGCGTCGGCTAAAGGAAAGGACCTGGGAGCTGACAGAGTTGCTGCTTGTCACTTTAGCTGACATTTATGTGTTTTGTTCAATTCTCACCATTTCCATAATACATCCACATCCCAATGCACATTCACACGTTACGGGAACACCACATCTGTGTCCAGACAGGTCTGAAGACCTGCCAGTTTTCCGTTCCGCGTTTAAGTGTTTTTTGTGTTTGAATGGTGTGTGTTTTGAGGGTGTTTAAAAAGATGCAATGCTGGAGATTAAGAATAGTGATCTGAGGCCTGACCTGAGACAAGTCCCCCCCCCCCGTCTGTGTGAACTGTTGTGACTGTGGCTCCTCATGCAGCCTGGACTGTATGCATGTACCATAACATCTACACTTAATATATGTGAAGTATTCAATAACCATTATGTAGATGCTAGGATTATTTGAAAGGGGTTTAATTTCCTAGAAAAAACTGGTCATTTTTAAGGAAATAAACTTTATTAGATCGGTGTTTGTTGTGCTTTATTGGATATATATTCACTGGCTATCATTAACAATTACTACACAACTTTTTTTAATTGGATGTCCAACTTTTTACTGACCGCTTATCATCCTCAGATTTATATCCCGCTCCCCTCTGCCACCTGTATGTGGAGCTTGGCCAGCGATCCTTTATTTCGGATTCTTCTAATTGATTCCGAACCCATTTGTCTTGGAAGTAGACCTTTCTGCAGGGCCGTATGAAGTAGCGTGCATGGAGCAATTTATGTTCCGTCAGTAAACAGGAGGGCTGTGAACCGCACGCTGAGCAGATTATGTGTGTTTCCTTCTGGAGATTTATATTGCTCTGTTTCGCCAGGTCTTTATTGGCGTAGTGATAACACCACCATGCTCGTGTTGACATAGTTCATAAAGCCGGGCCTTCACACAAAAACGGGTAAACATGGGCGTCCGCTAGGCAAACAAGCCTAACGAGTGCCCTTTAGACACAGCCAGCACCATGGGTATGCCAGCAGGAATGATGGTTAACTGGGCAATTTACACTTTTACTCTCATGATCAGAGTTGTGAGATATTTCTGTGAAATATGTACAGTCCAAAGACCCCACTAAAACGCTTGGTTGTTTTTAATGTGTTTCTTCTGTGACAAAAAATGTGCTTTTCCTGATGGTGGAGCCTTTGTGAAGCCAGAATCAGACAACCCCATTCAAGGGCACCTACCCAGAAGCAGCAGCCACTGAGAAACCAGGCAGGGCGGGATGCCTGAGGGGCATTGGAAGCACTTGGAGACCATTCCTGTTGGAGCAGTCGTTTTGGACAGGCCCTACCTAACGAAACAGCACTGCCTGGAGAAATAATACCTCTCAAGCCATCCTACAGTTAAGTATTTCTGGGTTATGATGGAAAAAGTCACACACACTTAAAGTAGAGAGATGGATACACATACACTGAGGTGTGCACAGGTCACACACACTTAAAGTAGAGAGACGCTCAGGGGCGGACTGGCCATCGGGAATACCGGGGGAATCCCCGGTGGGCCGATGGCCCAAAACACCGGCCCACCACCATCTCTTACCGGCCCACTCCCTTTGCCTGTCGGTACAATGGAAACCGAGTTACACCGCATTAATCAGCCCAGGCGTTGATTTCTCTGATACCTTTAATATTATAATGGCACTGACTGAGTTTTATACTCCTACTCGCGATCTGTCTTCACACTTATGGTGATTATTTTTCAAAAATGTTTTTAAGTGTCTTCTTGTGTTTTACGGACTTCGGAAGTTCAACGTAACATAAAGACCTTATTAATGTACACCTGAAAATTGGTTCTTACACAGCCGAAGTGTTCTCAGCTGTGCGGATTGAGGTAGAGAATTCTTACATTTAGATTTGCATACATACACGCAACACGCCCCGCCAGGGCACGCAACTGTAGTGACGTGTGCAGTCAGCCCTAACCCTTGGTTCTACGCATGCGCTCAACCCAGTTTGTGAGGGATTGCACAATCTGAAATGAGGCACAAGTTGTCGCTGCCTCTGTCAATCTTTTCCTGAGAGCCAAGATAAGAGCCAGGGTACAACGTACACCGTAAGTTACACTTCAATATACTAAGTACAAAAATAGTGTATTTCAATTGAGCACATGTATTAAAAAAGTGCTTTCAGATAAACGCGTTATTAACGACGCTAATGCAAACCCATTTTAACGACGTCAATATTTTTCTCGCGAGATTAACTTTCTTTTTGGCCTCGCAACCTGTGTAGTTGTTTTTTTCTTTTTGTCTGAAAATGTCAACAGGCTTGTCTGTTATAGTAGCTGGCTAAAAGCAAAGAAGTAGTAGTCTTACCTTCCATTGGTAACCTAACTGTTACGGTTCATTGTTTCTTAAATAAGAGGCCTGACTGCTATGTTCACAGCAAACTTGAAAAAAAAGAAATTATAAAGCCATGGTTTGACTGCACTATAGGCTGAGTCCTTGTTTACCTGAAATGTGCACTTTAGAATTTTATTTTGTACCGCCCTGTTTGGCAATGTTGCTTTTCAATCCAATAAAACATTTGCATTAAGCAAGCCAATCCACTTTTCCATGTTGATAAGAGCATTACAATGAAATGAAAAAAAATTGGATAAAAAATAAATGAAGGGACATTTATAATAGATAAAAAAAATTGCGATTAATTGGGTTTAAATATTTGAATAGTTTGACAGCACTAATTCCAGGTATATTTATCTAATACGCTTTGTAGTTATACGTATAACCATCTGATACTAGCCCTGAGTTAAGCATATTCATCTAGCAAACTATACCTACCTTGGAGTGTTACAATAGCCAGTATCATTTTTTCCATGTGTCCATCCAGGCAAATTGGTGGATCCAAATGTTATTAAAAACCAACATATATGTTGTAATTTCTTTGTAATCATCCAAAATAATGTTAAGTGTATGGGTATTTTTCCCAGTAGGCCACTGACTGGTCGATACGTGCGATGCTTTGACTGGGCAACGCAGCGTGTACTGAGTGGGCAGTGCGCCGTGTACTTAGCGGGCAGCGCGCCGTGTATTGAGTGGGCCGGTCTGACAGTAACTCCCGGGCCACTTTTTTCCCCCAGTCCGCCCCTGGAGACGCTACACGCACACTGAGGTGTGCACAGGCCCAACAGCAGGGCCAGAGGGCATGTTTGCTCACACCCCATGGCCTTGGGCTGCTTATCTCAGCAAAAGAGCAGAATAAGCACAGTGGTTTGGACAGGGCAGTGCATTAGGTCTCTCCCACCCAAATATTGAAAATATGAAAAGATCTTTTTATCCTTTAATCCAAATGAATGACGAGGTTAGAGAGAGCAACTGAAATGTCTCGACTGACATTTTGAGGTTAAAGGGATTGGCTCTGGGGCTGCACCAAAATTCTGAATGAACCCCTCCAGACTACAGTGGACCACTAGTATGGCCCCTGTGTTTAGGGGCGGACTTCCGTTTGCCCAAGGGCAGTGATCGGATCAAAACTCAAGTTGGCTGCCAAAAGCACTTCAGGTAGATACATTTGAGATGGGATTAATGTTGGTCACCCACTAAAGTGAGGACAAAAATACATCAGAATTCATTCCACAATATAACACCAACTATACTATCATTGATTAATTAGCCTGACACAAGAACATGTCTCGCTCATAAGCATCTTCTCTACCTTAATTGTGATGTTCAATACTTGTGGCATAGATGTGTTTGGGTGAGGCCTTGGGGTGCATATGGTGACTGTCTGACACATCTGGCCCACATCTGTCAACTCCCCCTTCAACATTACCGCAACCTTAACCCCCCTCTGTTTGATTGACAAATGTGCTGTCAAATCTTGATGTTATGTAATTGGGCTGCATTGGGTAATTGGTATTGTTACGTTTTTAGGCTAAAATGTCTATACTAAATAAAGTCTCAACTAACACTATCATCATTATTCCTATTGCTGTTGACGCCATGTTTGGCTTGGTCAATTTTTGACAATAATAACATAATAAATAAATAAATATAACCACAACCACTACTGCCAGATATATAAATATCCCTGCAACGCAAGGCTTTACAGCAACAACGCACTTATGTAAGTGAGGGCGATTGCTACATTGTGTAGCGGACCTACGTCACGTCATGCAATTC
Organism: Sprattus sprattus; assembly: GCF_963457725.1. Lineage (NCBI taxonomy): Eukaryota > Metazoa > Chordata > Actinopteri > Clupeiformes > Clupeidae > Sprattus > Sprattus sprattus. The sequence continues at coordinate 25,164,891 of NC_137912.1, forward strand.
CATTTCAGAGTCTGCCTCCAGGACTCCCTCGTCAAAATGACGCACTACGTGTGACCTGTTTTTGATGCCTCCTAACTTATCACTTCCTTGAAAAATCACTTCTGTCTTCTAAACTTATTTCAGGATGTAAACGAGTTTGACGTCACTTATAACAACTTAATATAGAGACACGTTATTTTTCAATGTAAAACTCTACGAAAGAATAGTTTAAATAGAATAGCTATAGCCTACACTACGCTGCATCCACGCCTCTGACGCCAATAAAGACAGCACAGGACTGCGCTCACGGCGCAACTGCTTAGCTCTGCTAAAAAAGTGCTACTGCGCTGCGGCAGTTGTCAGGGGATATCGGAGAGGAGGGGGTGTGATTGGCTGAAGTGGCCTTGTTACCTTGGCGACGGCAGGGGGGTATCGTAGCGTTACCGTGCAGCGTGATCTCTGCGCTGCGTGGATGGAGGAAGCAGCTGCTAAGCTTTTGACACAGTCGGCTGCAAACGAAAAGCAATTGCATGAACACACTGATTCTTTGTCATCTCTCCTTACGGACAGAGTCTTGGAATGCATGAATGTAAGTGCGAACCTTGTCAAATTTATTCTGACATTTTTAACAATATTAGTTATGTTGCATTTGCAATTTAAATGCCTTGGAACTATTTTAAGATCATCCAAACATGCGCTGGAATATTTACCTAAGGACTTACTGTTACAAGTGTTATTATACCTTTGATGCTCTATAGTGTAACATTTCTTTATTCATAGAATAATACATTATTATTCTCCATTACATATTTAATCGCATTTTCCACCATGTGACTGAACTTCGTGCTTGTGGAAGCACACGTTCTGTTTTCTGCCTGACACGAGACGTAAAGTGGAGGTCTGTGTGCTAGCCGCCGAGCGCACAGCTTGACGTTCTAATTTATTACGTAGCCTATATTAATTCGAATAAGACTGGTCAACATACACGGGTTCTTTCAAGTAAACGAACTTGGCTTCGCTTACTTGTGCTTGTTTAGAGAGGGACCTCCATTATAGAAAGGCATTAGCCAGTTTGTTAGCCTCAATGTATAGGCTAATTTTCATCGACAAGAGATATTTATCAAACTGAATTTCTCCTGACTAGTTATGTGAACTGTTCAGTGACAGAACATTAAATGAACTTCAGTTGCTTTGTTTCCACAAAATATGTAGACTTCTGATAGATTCGTCAGCCTACATGTCGATTTAGTTTGAGGAACTTCTTTTTATTCCCATGATAGGTCAGTGTCTCACTGCAAATCAACTCGACAGCGCTTTTCAACAATGTAGCCTATCCGGAAAGGTTAAAAGTGAAGGTTAGAAAGATATCCATTTTGTTTCGAATGCAGACTGGCGAGAATCTAGGGCAACTATGTAACAAGAGAACGGAGGGTGGGGGCTGCTATTTTGTTTCCTTTTACCCATTGATTTCATATTCTACCGCCGCTCTCTCCGTTTCAGTCACAGTTTTAATCAGTAAAACGATTCATTCTTGTCAACATCGGGTGGTCAAAATGGAGAGTTAGAAGTGAGCTTTCGTGTGAATTTCCGGCAGGGTTGGCAGCTTATTTTTGTGAGTGACATTGACACGTGGTCAAAGGCACCGCGTAGATGAGCGATGGCCGATGGAAAGGGACGAGTAGGCGACTTGTTTCCGTCGTTCTGCTCTGACTGTCACATGATCATGTCATTTAGTTCTGGTTTCATGCTTCTGACTGTTTACCACTCACGACGAGGGCACAGCCGACATGTCACTTGGTGGCCGGAGCGTTAATTTGCCCTCATCACTTTCTCCTCCTTGCAATCGGAGTAAGGGGTATTTTGAAATTGTAATTCAAATTCATAATCGCCACTTTCTTAAATTGTCACTGATGTTGTGAAAATCTAGTTGTTTACGTGCTTATGTATAAATGACTGGCATACATGAGGTCTACATCTAGGGTTAGGGTTAGTATCAATATGGCAATAGCCTAGACAAAAAGGCACCTAAAAAAAGTTGCCTAGTTATTTTTGATCCTTCACTGTGTCTGAGCTACTCTTATTGAATGGCAGTGTAGCATAGTTTAACCCTGAGCCAGCTGTGTGTATTTATTTCCAGCCTCTCTTGAGGACTTCTGTAGGACAGGGCGAACAATCCCCTGCTCAGTGCTCTCCTGACACTTGGCAGGGAAATTAATTAGTCTCATTATAACCCTCTCTGTGGCAGATATGATCTGGAGAGCAAGTGTGTGTATGTGTGTGTGTGTGAGAGGGAATATAGTTGCTACAGAAAAACTGAAGTGTTGTGCAGCAAAAGCAGTCTTGGGGCTTCTTCACTGCCCTCTGAATGTCAGTGTCCCATGTCAAACTGTGACGTTGCACCTTCATTTGATGATTTGAGATTGGCACTATGAACTGCTTGGTGTTTTAAAGTCACAGTGTCACATTCATTTTGAAGTCTCACATTCAAATTTTATGTTCTGAATGGCCCCACCCCCACCCACACCCCGAAACCTCTCACAATAGCTCCAGCTGCATATGCCTCCTCTGCTTTTGGGCCTTCTGTGTGTGGGCCCCTGGTGGCATGGCTAGTGGCCCCAGGAGGCTTCAACATGGGGTTGCCATAGTGACGTGTGGACACGAGGGATTGGTAATGTAATGACAGTGGCTACGCTGAATTTGAGCAGCAAATGGCCTGGATTTCTGTCCCTCAGTATGGCCTCCCTCTGTCATGTTTCTGTGCTTTCTGTCAAACAGTTAGGTGTTCTCCCCTCCAGTCATATTGATGCTAATGCTGCCGCTGCTAGCACTACAGCGCTGGTGTCACAAGGGTTACAGTCACGCTTTTTGTATTGGTCAGTTTTGCCCTGAATCACAGTGATCGGAGAGGGGGGTCATACTGGTGGGGTGAGAGTCTGAGTTAGGTTTAGTGTTTTTGGAATACTCATTGCATGTAGTAGTGTAATCACAACAACTGCCTCGGAGGTTCAAATAAGCACTTGGCTTAGAGGGAAACTAAGAGTAAATCAGTGTTGAGTTTGTCCATCGAGAACCAGATTTTGTCCATCGCACTACACTCATTTGACTGTTGTTCCCAGTATTGGCTTCCCTCAAAAAAGAGGATAAAATCTGTGTTTTTCTGAAGCCAAGTTGGGGAACACTGGAGGCGGAAAACGTAACAATGGCAGGAAATACATGGGAGTGACTAGCATTCATGCTTGTTACTGCTGTGCTACCAGGAAGCCATGCAGTTGGGCAACCTCACACAGATGCACTCTGCGTACTACATACCATATCAAACATATAATCTGATTATTTTCTGTTTCCCAGAGTTTTGATTGGTCCCTATGGTTACAGTGGTTTGAAATGCCAGTAGATCCTGTGGTTGTAGGCTTTGAGATCCCAGTTGTCACAAGCTTTTCATGAGCAGGCCTAAGAAGCTTGGGTGTTTAAACGTGACCACATACTCACACACAATGAAATCCACAAGAGATTCTTTGTTTCCATGAGTAGAGGTGTTAGCCAGTCTGACTGCCTAAGATTCTGTGTACGCCTTTGCTTCGATGTCTTTATGTGGATAAATAGACCTATATATGTTGCTGTATCTGTATGGTGTAAAATAAGTGGTGTAAAATAGCTTGTCTGAAGCATGCTGAAGTGAATTCATCATCTCCTTTGGCCCTGTCGATATGAGACGGTTGGACAGTTATAGACACAATACAATCGACAGAGGGAAATGACAACATGGTTTTTCCTGTGAACTGTGGCAGGAGGTCACATCGCACAGAAGATGGGAGGCAACTGTCTAGGTTTAGAGTGAAGCTGGATGATGAAATCCAGGAATTTGTTGTCTGGGACGGCCTTTGCTCAAGAGGTGCAGAATAATTAGAAAGGAATTGGTCTTTAGTGAGACACGAATCAAATTGTGACTGATAAAGTGTGTAGAGGGAGTTGTCACTGGCAGCAGTAAGTATAAAAAGCTACCTCTGTTGTCTCTCTCTATATGCCATACACAGTGTACCCACGTGCTCCCGTGCTGCATGCTGCAATGTGTACTTAACTCAAACTCTAGGGTGAATAGTGCAGATTGCAGCTGATAGTGCTGGTTGCAGCTTTCTTAGAAGGCAATACACTACTAAACATTGCATTGCAATGGATTAGGACAAAAGGACACAAATGGAGCCACACAACTCAGATTTTATCCAAAAAATTGCAAATGACAAGGATTTTGTTCAGTGCAATGCTGAACCTTTTTTGGTAAAGAACATAGTGTACATCTGCAAAATATTGTTATTGTTATCTCCAAATTATTGTCAGTCTTTTACAGTCTTAGGACCTTCAAAGCATTTGACTTCAGATAGGAAGTCTGCAGAAGAAAGTTTGAGGCAGAAATACTGGCAAAGTGCTGTTCTGACCGTTCCAGAATAGGAAACGGGACTGTTTGGAGGACACAGTGCGTCCTTTGTCCTTGAACATTTTACATAGCCTATATGCCAATTTTACTGCTTAGTTATTTATCTTGCTGGACATAATAACACACTGTGCTTCCTCTTGATAATGTTGTCTGCAATAAAGTTGGAAAAAAAGTATATTGAGAATGTTTTTGTGTAGTTTGCCATCACAAGAAGTATATCTGAAGGCCTGTGGTGTGCTTCAGTGCTTGTTATGTCATGGATCCTCTTCCCCACCTCTTGACTGTCAGGATTGGCCTGGAGCCCCAGCTATGGTGAAGTTCTAGCCTGTCCCATACAGGGAGAACTTAAGCTGACGGATGACAACTCCATGCACTGGTGATGAGGGGGGATATGTTGTGGAAAGAAGAAACTATTTTTAGAAAATGCTCCCTGCTATAAATTCCCCTTCACATTGTTAAACGGCAGACATCTGGTGATCCTGTACAAATGATGCACATTCATGTACTGTAGGTAAATACCAAAACACTGACACAAATCAGTACACAGAGCAGGTCTTTCATGTTGAATGAATCATCTCGTAGGGATTGCATTAACACATCGATACCGAAGTATGTCCCTTGGAGAAGACTTGGGTGGATACTTACCTATTTACCCATGGTTTTACACCCTCAAACACTATTTGAGGGATTGACTGGGTGTGGGTTTGCTCTTGTATTGTGATGGTGCCCCGCAGACAATAGTGTAACGGGCTTTTGTTTATGTGTTTGAAGTGGCTAAGGGCTGTTAGCATTGTGTTAGTGTGAGTGTGTTTGTGTGTGGGTTATGTGTGAACAGGGAGATAGCAGCATGCTAATGATCGGGCAGCAGAGGCGCTCTGCTTTGGCTTGCTAATGGAGGTTAATGAGGCCCTTGCTATTGTCTGGAGTCTTTTTGTTTGGTCTCTGGGAGGGGGGGGGGGGGGGCTGTAAAAGCACCAGCAGGTTCACCACCCCATGGAAGAGAACAAGATTTTCTTACTAAGTTCTAAGAATTCAAATTACATACTGTACAGTTGTATAACTTTAAAAATGGTGTCCTATAAACCTGTTTTTTTTTATCCAGCGAGTTCGCTAAAGTGCCAAAGAAAGATAATGATAATTGAATCCTGTTTCAGTGTACCATCGCTGTCCTTTTTCTCCCCCGGTTTACCACTGGAATGCTACGCAGTTCTGCAGTGCTGCGTTCTACTTTTGTGTTCTTCCTGTGCGAAAACTGGAAGCTGAAGGATTGGATTTCAGTGCAATCCCCATGAGAACCGAAAGTCTGAAAGAGGAAGATGCTCTCCTATCTGTCACTGCACTTTCCCAAGAAACCCAATGAGATGGGCGGTAGAGAGAGAGAGAGAGAGAGAGAGTAATACAGGGAAGCACTTAAGGTGATTATTTATTTATTGATGGGCTGTGCCAGGCCAGTGGCAGGGCAGGGCAGTGCAGTGGCAGATTTGAGCCCATATATGGCTAGTCAGAGCAAGAGCTCTGCTGCACTTCAGAGCGATGATTTATTTATCGATATTCAGCAGAATTCTGCTGCCACTGCTCCATTAGACGGGGCCGCTGTGCTCCCAGTGGTTTCAGTGAGACGGCATCTCAGCCCAGAGACAGATCTTCCTCTTCTCCCTCAGACAGCAAGCACACGACTGCCCATCAGGAGGGGGAAGGTGCTCCATGACCCTTGCACCATTATTTGGTCATCTCATAACAATCAGAGCTTTGATATTGAATGTAGTCTACTGAATTGAATGTAGTGTACTGAA
>NC_137912.1:25176094-25253594 GCF_963457725.1 Sprattus sprattus
TAGTTCTTTATTTTTGTATCTTTGTTTTGGTGATTGTGATGTCATGAACATGTGACTTTGTGATTGGCTGGGCACCCTGAGATTGGCAGAACTCCTAGAGAGTGCTGAAAGAGAGAGGAAGTAACTGTTCAGGGGAAGCCCTCCTCTTCCTGTGCCATTATCCTGCAGAATAAATCAAGCATTGAGCTCCAAAACAAGGCCTGAATGGAGCACAACTGAGGGGGGACTGAAAAGAAAAATGAGTTTGAAGACCAGGTCCTACACATCTGCCATCAGACCCAGGGATTCAGAAGATACTTCCTCTGTGCACACAGGGCTCCTCCGCTTCCATAACTTCATTCAGCAGTCTGCTCTGACCAACAGACTAAGACCACAGGGTTTGTGCGTGTGTGTGTGTGTGTGTGTGTGTGTGTGTGTGTTTACTTTCTGAAAATGAATGTGTGTTGTTGGTGTTTTGCATTTGTTGCATTTGGTGCTGTCCTCTCCTCTCTCTCCATTCTTTAGTAATACCTCTTGCAGTCAGAAGAGTGCTGGACCTCCAGGTTGTGGACTGACTGTTCATTTGTGTGTTGAAATGATATTCTGATGTCTGGGAGGAATCCAGAAACAATGTGAAAGAGAAAAGCAAGGCGTCACTCCCAACCAAAAGGACGGAAAGAGCCTGTGTTTTCTGTACAGCCCCCCCACCCCCCCTCGAGATTGCTGTTTTGGTTCATCCACAGAGAAACGCGTGTGGCATAGCCAAAGTGTAGGTGCCGTCAGATGTGCCAGATCCTGCCACTCATGGTTTTGGGCCGTGCTGGTGAAAGCCTCTCGGTCCCTCTGTTGGTCCAAGGTTCAGGCAACCCCTTCTGGATTATACGGGAAAGCCATTGCCAGTCCTTGATGCCGAGCGCAGAAGCAGCAACCCCCTCAGTATACTGTCCCCCTTCAGCCATCCCTCATTGTAACCCATTTACTGCCAGGAATGACTCTTTGCTGTGAGTAGTGATGAAGCCCTGTGGAGCATGTGATCCTGAACTGCTACTGGGAGAAACGGATAATGAGGAACGATCAGCATCACGCTCGGTGTTGCGTGAGGAAGATGGAAGGTAAGGGGAGGTGCCGTACTGGAACAGTGAAATGTTTCCATCGTCTGGTAGCGGCTTCTGGACTGTGGGCGTTGTGGCCGTGCCGAGACTTCCCACTCATCTGCCCCCTTCGTAACGTTCGTGCTGAGATCCAAACCAGCTGGGGGGTTTTAAGCAATATAGAACCAGTTCTGTCTGCGCGGTGGACATCCGCCCGGCCTGCGTCTGTGGGGCTAGGCGGTAAGAAGAGCCACGGAGCATGTTCCTCGATGTTCACTCCCCCTCACTCAGTCACACAGGAAAATAGTGATAAGTTACTGAATCTGCCTGCAATTCTTTGAGGAAGGGTATATAGAAACTACATAAGCCTGTCATAACAATGGTGTAGTGGCAGCTGACACGGTTCGAAAGACTCAAGAACAGATTACTGGCAGACATGCTGATGAAGGATCATTGCTAAGCTCCCTTGCATGTCTGATTCTGTCCAGTGCTAAGTATTGTCACCAGAATGAATGTATCACACATCTGTCAGGTATTATGCAGGTATTATGCAGTTGTAGCACCTTTTTATAGCCTTCCTCAAAGAAGACATGGGTATTTAATCTCATTACAAATGAAGATCCAAGCATATTGTTATTCTGTTGTTAATGATTATTATTATGTAATGTTCTACTAACTAAGAGCTGCCAAACCACTATAATTTTGCCTGTCTGCCATGTCTGACTGACCTACCTGACCCTTTGGTTTTTGTATGCTAACCTTTGTTCATAAAATGTTTATAAAGTTTATTTTTGCCAAAGATATGCAATTGCATTATATATGGTATTACAAATAAAAAAAATAATTGTTATACTAGAGGCTGTGTTCTGTGTACTTCACATCTGGTGAAAATTGAAGGGAGGTCATCTCATCTGCGCCAGGTGAGTTTGAGCAGTGGCAGTGAAGTTGTTAGTTGTTAATGTAGAGAAGGCCGCCACCTACCGGTGGTTTGTTTTGCGAGGTGGACTTGACTCGGTGCGTTATGGAGCCATTGTCAACTAAAAATAGCTCACACTAATAATTGGACATGACATATCAAAATGCCGTGCGGTTTTAAGTTGCCCACATAGTTTATCTCTCCGTTATTTTTTCTTTGCTGAGAATATTCAGCTCATGCTTACGTCATGTCATATTTAGCCTTTAAAACATTACAACCCAGTCATGACATTTTGACTCAGAATTTCATAAATTCTGCAGAGTCACAGGATGAAATCATTAAAGTGAGTCATCAGTCAAATGCACTTGCAAAAATATGTAGCCTAAATATAAAGGATATTTATTATATATATATATTTTTCTGGATCAAAATTTGATTCATATGCTTCTCTTCTCAGCCTCCTCAAAATAAAAGTTCCGTTAAAAGATGACTCATATTTACGGAAGCCTTTGAGGATTACGTAAGTTTAAATCAAATCATTCATTGACAATTTTCCATTATATTTGTCAGTGTTCCCTTAAGACACTGATTAAAGACCCGTCGTATACGTGTATGTGTCACGTGGAAAGGGTAAAGCGGAAGTAGTGGAAGGTCTGGGTGAAGCAAATATTATCTACGCACAGAGAATCTGTGTATTTCCAAAATGAGTACTGAGAAATATCCTAGGTCCTCAATCGAGGATGATTTCAATTATGGGACCAATGTCGCTACGGCAAGCGTTCAAATCCGAATGGGTGAGTATCAATTTTCATGGAAATAAAAGACAGCATTCGCTAGCCAGACGTGTAATCGCAAGGCCAGAAGCCATCGTCAGAACAAGGGGTGTCATCTATGTTGTTTTGCCCAGCCTACAGCACAAATGTCATGTTACTAATAATGATACTGTTTAAAAGATATGATGCAAACGTATCTGGATTGAAATGTCGGAAATATATAGGGGGCAGCAGATACCATACTCAATAATCAAAAGTAAACCCACCTACGTTAAGGGTGCAATGTAACGATAGCCTAGTTTTTACTGGTCAAAACACAAACACGCCTCCAGACGGAAAACTACTAGTATATGTTATACCGAACATAGATACCGAAGGCCTGATGAAAAATGCATTTCCGCCCTGAATTCTTTCTTCGGTGTAGTATTTCTCATTTTTAGGTTTTTCATAACGTTTACATTTTAAAGGCCGAGGTAAATGCTGGTACCATCTGTCAAATGGAACATTCGACAAAAAAAGAAACCCTCCATACTGAAGTGCACATTTAATTATGGGCTAGATAGTCACCATGGTTTTAAGGGATGGTAATTGATAAGATTTTAGCGATTCCTATTCCATGTTCGATTCTGCTTATCGATCCGATTCCATTCTCATTAAGCAAGAAAAGGGTACAAACGGTTTTAAACATTCATTTTCTTTTATGTAACATTCTCTGAAGAGATTATGCACAGCATATACAGTATGTATACATAAAAATCAAACCTAAGAATAGGTCAGCAAACTCTCAGAGTGGGGTCTAGAAACCCATATAGCCTAGGGATCATTTTCCTTGATGGGGTGCCAGGGGGTCCCCAGAAAAAAAAATAGTTTTGACATAAGCAACAGAATGTTGGACTGATTTGGTTATGTGTTTCATACTATTTTTGTAATAAAACATTTAAAATTGTATCAGATGGGAGAGCCTGGAGAATAATCTTGAGAATCAAATTGAAATCCCTCCCTGGTCTAATTTGTGGCAGTTTAGGGGTCCTTGATATACAAGAGTTTGAGAACCGCTTTGCTAAATAATATTTGAGCATGCCAATTACAGTGCTGTTTTTTTCAAAGTGTATTTACCTTGAACTAAAAATAAAACTGACATAAACAAATAGTTTTAACTTTAAAAAGGTTGTTTACACGATGAAACAAATGGCACTTACACAATAGACAAAGTCTGGAGAAGTTGACCTAGATTCATTAACGTTATCGTCATTCCAAAGCGCATAAAAAATGTGACATTCCTGCAAAGTTATTGCAAGCTGTGAGGACAAATGTTTCTGCATATTGGTAGTATTTCAGGCCTTTGACGAAATAGATGTTTTGCAAGTGGCCCTGTGGTCATCTTTTGGCATGAAATATAACCACACTTTTGAACACCCCTGCCTAGAGGCATGTTGTCGGCAGTCTAAACAAAACAAGGCTGTGTGTGTGTGACGTCATGGCGCATGCGCAAACAGCACTGGAATCGATTCCTAGGAATCGGTCCACTGGGAACCGTTTTTTTCGATTCCCATTCCTAGTAATAAGGGCCCCACATGCATAATACTAGCCTGACGATGTCATACTCATAATTTTAGTCAGAAAATTAGTCTGATACTGCTCCATTGGGCTCTGATTATGGGGCGTGTTTCAACGAACCAGGAAAAAAATGCCTCTTTGCTCAATTGGATACCTAGAACTAATCAGAGCAACGTAGTATGACCATCTGATACATTAAACTTTTACCGGATCCCGTAGGAAGGACTCCAAAAAACATCTTTTCGATCGTCAAATGCCTTGATCACGTTTCTCTGTTCCTAGCAATAACCTAACAATAATGGTCTCTAGAGCTTCAGTTAAGACCTACAGTTCTCTGCAACATTCTGTTGCACATACACAACTAATCGAGTCAATGTAGACATAAAAAAGTCGTGTTGATAGCTTAATTCACATAAAATATTTCCCACTAACAGGCTCCAGAGACGCCACCATCTTGGTATGATTTCGAATCTACCGCTAATTTAACTCAAGCATTGGTTGATCATCTGTCCATCATCGTATAAAGCCCACCCTGACAATTTGATTGGTCCGGCAGAATCCTGCCTTCTGATAATTTCTCCCCAACGGAGCAGTGCCAGACCGAACTTCCCAACCTCAAATTTTGTGGTCGGGGCTAAATTCGGTCAGGTATCCAGGCTAGCATAATACAGTTATAATGATAGAGTATATTTAAAGAATGAATATTTAATTGATTAATTCATTTAATTAATGAATCATTGGCACCCTCTGTCATATAATATTGTGAGTTTGAGGCAAGAGGTAATTGGGTGCTAGCCAGCTTCCCGACTACTAAATTATATTAATGATCCTTCAACACAAAAAAATCTCATACAGATACAAATGTCTGTAAAATACATAAAGGGAAACTTCAGGATGTTTTAACCCGGGTCCTATTTTCCCATCTTTCTGACAACAACCATCGAAAACTGGTTCAGTATTGAGTTAGAACACTACTGCGTCTGACTACATAGGAATGATACCTACAGAGATAGACTTGTGTCTATTTACCTAAGTAACTGTAAGAAACTGAAAATGAGTGTTGCTACAGTTATTTCTTACAGAAACTGAAAATACAGAAACTATTTAAACAATCATTTCTACAGTTTCTGCTCCGTAATTGAGGTTAACAGAAGCAGGTCTATCTCTGTAGGGATCCTTTTCTTGTTGTCAAACAACATTATGAGCCTGTCAGTGGTGTGAACAAGCGGTTTACTTTGATGCAGATGTTTGCCCCATGGAATTACATTGTATAGCAGTTGCCAGTTATAGCATCCTAACGCAATACTGGACCGATTTCAGTTGTCCTTAGTAAAAGTTTGGACCCAAAAAGATGTTTTCCTTTAACCTAAACTTATCAGTTGTGGAATTGTTCATATTCAGTAGTCCCAAAATATGCTAATTACATTGAACAATTGAACATGTTTGTATTGGTTAGAAAATCTCATGGACCTACAACGAATCTTAATTATTGTACCATTAAACTTTATTTAATTTTTTTGTCACTTTCAGATTTTCTGCGCAAGGTGTATACGATTCTGTCAATGCAGATCATCCTCACCACAGCAATGTCTGCAATCTTCATGTTCTGCGAACCCATCAAAACCTTTGTTCATGCAAGGTACCCTTCTATTATTTACAAACATGATTAAGTCATTGATAGTGTAAAACAACAACTGAACTATGTTTTTGTCTGACTTCTGCTTCAATCCTGTAGCCCGGCGGTTGTCTTGGTGTCCTCAATCGCCTCTCTTATTCTCATCTTTGCCTTGTTCATTTACCGACACAAGCATCCTATCAACCTCTACCTGCTGTTTGGATTTGTAAGTGACTGACAAAGATGAGCTTTACTTTTAGTGATGTTATACAAATTATATAATATTGACATAGATATTATTAGCCTTGAAGTAAAGTTTATCTGTTTGATTGAAATCATTGAACATAATAATAATAATGTTATCTGTTTGATTGAAATCATTGAACATAGTAATAATAATGGTATCTGTTTGTGATATTCTTTTGCAATTATACAGACTTTGTTAGAGGCCACCTCTGTGGCAACTGCTGGTAAGAAATTGGATTTGTTTTGAAGAAATATTAAATCGATCTCCAAAAACCCAATGTATTCTTCTAAGTCACACCTTCTCTTTCATTTCTGTTTAGTGACCTTCTATGAGTACTCCATCGTCCTGCAGGCATTCGTCCTCACCTCCGCTGTGTTTGTGGGGCTGACCGCCTACACTTTCCAATCCAAGAGGGACTTCAGCAAAATGGGGGCAGGGTATGGTAGCATTCTTCTAGTTTAAGATCCCTACTAGAGTTCTTGTGCCTCATCTAATTGTGTATTTCATACAGTTCAATGTCAATTCATTTCTAAATTCTGAATATTATTACTCTCTCAAGTATCTTTACAGACTCTGGCCTAAACCTACTGATGATGACGACGTAACACCGGCATTAACCTTAACATGAAAAAAAGTAGAAAGTGATGGTTATACTTGTTCTTTCAGTTTGTTTGCCTGTCTGTGGATCCTGGTCATTGCTGGTTTCATGAAGGTGAGTATTTTTTGTTCTTTTTCTGATGGAAGTGAATATCAGAAAATTTGTTTTTTTACTTCAAGTTCTTTTGCTATGCTTTGTAAGAGCCTCTTTTGTGCCACCCCGTGTGCACGAACCAGTCTAGAATGCGCCTCTGCACACTATTCTCTGTTTGTGATCCATGTCATTGATGTCTACTTCCAATCCCAAACTCCATTGCAGCTCTTCTTCAACAACGACACGCTGGAGCTGGTTTATGCCGGGGCTGGAGCTCTCCTCTTCTGTGCCTTCATCATCTACGACACCCACCTCCTCATGCACCAGCTGTCCCCTGAGGAGCACGTGCTGGCCTCCATCAACCTCTACCTGGACATTGTTAACCTCTTCCTGCACATCCTCCGCATCCTGGATTCAATGAAAAAGCACTGAGTGCACATGAGCCTGTGTTAATGTCAGGGTTGAATTGTGAGGCATTCCATTTTGATCACAGTAATTTATTTCTTGTTTTAACATTGGGGATTCTAGGTGTGATTTGCAGAGGGAATCCCGCCTGTTGTTGTTCCTCTGGCTTGCTCGTGGTGATCAACGTAACCGTACCCGTCTCTTCTTGCTCTATACACCCCTCATCAAAATCACCATATAAGAGATTCACACAATGACAAATACTCAATCAATTAATAACAGTCAAACCAATCTAGATGTTCGGGGCTAAAATAGGCCATGTGGTTCACAGAAATCGCAAACAGTAGTTTTAAAGTTGGATATAAAGGGTGAATAGACTTTTTTGTGCCAACGTTAAATTGTTGTCATTGAAATAGGTTGCTATTTGTACACTTCCCATCAAAGGTTTTTTTGCTTGCATCAAAAGAACCTTTTGAGCTTTGAGCCCCCCTACCTTTCTCACAGTCTTCATTGACTCTTAATGAGGTTCACCATCAATACTTGAAATGAAATTCTGCTGGAGGTGGTTCAGTTGTACATACACTGGCTCATTTGTGTTGAGCTTGGGCCACACTGACTACTCCTTGGAGTTAGACTTATCACTTTATATTCAACTTCTATGACTTGATCATCAATATATTTTCTGATAAATTATTAATAGTCTATGGATAGCTTTGTAATTTATAAAATAAAGACGGTCATGTCAGGACAACCACACTTTTGATGGAGAGTGTGCATATATGTAAATGTAAATACATTTGGTATTAATAGACCCTATCCACGTTAATAATGGTTTATTAGTGATAAGGGAAATGTTAAATGAAGGTTTGATGACATAACACCTTTTTTTGCTTTGAAGGAACCATCTGATTACTTTAATTCAATGTATCTTATAGTCAAACTAGAAGGGCACTTGGAGAACGCAGACTTCTGCCAAGGCCAATATGCCCCACCTCACAACGTTAAAGAAAGTCTACAAAAACTCCTGGATCTGCTCCGAGATTTGAATGAGTCTCGATGGCTCATGCAACACTCCACCAAGCTTAATTCAAATCAGCCTATTTATTTTAGTGTAATCTTGCTGACAGACATACAAACAAACCAAACTGAAAACTTAACCTCCTTGGCGGAGATAATGACAGAGTCAATTGAATCATAAACCTTTCAGTGAATTTTGACCAAAACATTCAAAAGGCATTAAATATGGCATTAAGGTGATGATACCAATACCCTTACAGTAATGTGATGAATCCTGCAAAGGACATACTAGTGGATTTTTAGCCAAGGTGAACCTAAAGGAAGATTTAATATTCAAGTTCAGCTGTCAACACTGTGCCTAACCACTGAGAAAGTAAATGTTTCAAGAAATCCATTATTACGTATTCCTAATAACAGCATGTGCACAAGAACAAATTTGCAGTATTGATGTTATGCTTTTTAATTGCAATAAATGGCAATACCAGCTCTTCATCTGAACAAAAGATGGTAGGTCAAGAAAATGTATGGCTTTCTGTTCAATTGTGTTTATGTATGAGCCACTGTGGGGGCGATCATGTGTTAAAAGTAATTGAAAACTTGCTTTAATAAATGTGGATAGAGATGGCTAATATTTGTAATAGAAATGCATTGCTGACTTATTGGAATAGTGGATACACAATCACAGCTGTTAAAAATGATTATTTCATACATATTTAAAGTGCACAAGACATTACATAACATTAATTGTCATCTTTTTAAAGATATAAAGTGTATGACAACCTTTTGTTTTTGTTCTTGCATAACTAGTTTATACTTGTATTTGCTGTAAAATAGCCTGCTCCCAGTAGCAGAACACCAATAGGATACACCAAGCAGCAATACCAGCAGAATGAACTGATTTGCACCTGACAAAAGCAGTAGACTAGTCTGGTGTGAAAGGCACCCATCATATTAAATTACAGCCGGACACCCTATTTCAGTTTTATGTAACTTGCGTTGGGTTGTGGTTGTTTGCGGGACCGGTGGGAGGGCAGACTTTTTCATTTCATGATCAAGGTGCGTTAGAACTCAATATTTCAAGTTCCCTTGATAAATTAGGACTTTTTAGGAGGTCATGTTTCAGGCTCTCAGGAATGTCCAATTTGTGGAGATCTTGGCCTTTTACTAATCTCCTGATCGCCATCAAACAGCATTCGTGTAATGAGTATACTGAAAAAGATAGAAACATACAGCGACATCACAATGACATGGAAGCAGATTAGCCTACACGTTGGAAACTTTGAAAAAGACCTTTCGCAGTATATATCCCACCCTCAAGATGGCACTGTTAACTGAATATTCCAGAAACTCACCTGGTGTTGTAATATTAACTGTGATGTACTCTGGATATTCTGTGAGAGTGGGATAATAAACTTCTTGCTGATTAGCAGCGAGAACGCCTCCGTTCTCCGTAGCCCTAAAAATCCATGGATGCGCTGAAAGTGAAAGTAGCCTTCATGAGAGAGAAATACCCAGCGAGAGGAGAGAGATAGGATAACAACTCATTCGGCCAAAACGTATTAGACCAACTGCTATTTGAATACTGGGCTACTTTAGGTAATTGACCTGGCTTCAATAAACTTACTCAGGTAAGTATCCATTTGAAGTGTTCCATTGGGTTGTATGTCGCCGTAAGAGACAGGATTCCCAGAAAAATCAAGCCACCATGCGTTTGCTTGTCCGCGAGATTTGTTAACAAAGTCAACATAAGTGGCAGAATGTGAATTAAGAGATCTTAATGGCTTACGTGTCTCCATTTTTGCAAACCAAACCGACCAAAGACGGAAGCAGAAAATATTGTGTAGAACCCATATCCAACACAGGGTGGCAGAATGTGTCAATGTGTATATTGTGGGATAGCAAAGGTCGCCTGGTGATGGTGCACATGCGCAGGTTAACCAAACAATAGGCTTAGGCCTTCAACATTTGTGTTAATAGTGAGTAGTAATAGTAATAGTCATTGACACAGAAATATATCTGTACGTACACGATCTGTATCTCTTACCTAGTTCCACTGGAGGAGGCTGTGAGTGTAATTGCAACCACTATACATGCAGACACAGGCCTGTCTTACCTTGAAATTACAGTTGGCTTACTAAAGTGAGAATAATTTTCTTCTCCCTTTTAACGTGTGCTTTCCTATGTTTAAACTTGGGCCACACTCCAAATTAACTGAAGTGAATTAATTAACTTCAGTTCACCAGAAAACCCACTCAGAACTCACCCAGACTCTCGAAAAACACAAGATGATAGAGAAATCCACTTAGCATTCCTGGGTGGTCTGTATTCTTCTGGGAGACAAGGAGAAATTCTTGGGTGGTGACAGCAAGGCTTTGAAGTCAGAGGTTTTTTGTCCTCTGCGAGAAGAAGCAGCATCATCAGAAGAACACCATGAAAAAATAAAGAGCTTCTATTATTTGTGTTTGAGGAGATACTGTTGCCTAGTAATACGTGTGGAAGGAGGAATTTATATGTAATAGAAGGACCTAATTTTATATTTTATATTTTTGAATATATATATTTTTATTATAAATGTGTGAAACAGTTAAAAGTGCTCATGTGTTTTGGTGCATTTTTTTAAAAAACAACTGAAAGACTTACATACTGTTGTGTTCGTTGGTTGTTCTTTATGCCATTTAGTGTTGCCATATAGTTTTACATCTCTGAGTGTTTAAATATAAAGATTTTTAGTAAAGATGATAGAAAGTCCTTCATTCTAACCTATTTGCAGATATTTTCAAACTTTTTTTCCTTCTGCATGAGACGCAGTGTAATTATTCCCTCTCGCTAACCTAATTGGTTGATGAGTAGGTAAGATATCCATCCCTCCATACTCTTCCTCGGCCCATTCTACATCCCTCAACCTCAAAGTTTCATGAAAATTGGGCCGCTAGTTTTGCACAATCCTGCTGACAAACAGACAAACAAACAAACCGCACCAAAAGCATAACATTATTGGCGAAGGCAACACGTTTTCAGCGTTTCCATTAAGCATACACATGCAAAATGTACATTGCATTACAGCAATGTAATGCAGTTCATGTGTAATGTAATACCTGGTCTGGCTCCCTCTTATTTGAAAACAGACGGCAGAAGATGGTCGTAGTGGCACTCCCGCTCTGGTTGGGACAGAGTTCAACTCCCTGTAGTGTCTCTCTGAAACAGAGGACATTGCACACCTGTCTCTCTCCTCTTTCCAGTTAAAGGGCAAGGATTTGTTTCAAGGCATGGCAGAAGCAGAGCAAGGGTGTACATATTTTTCCCCTTGGTACTTTTTGAACAGATTTTAAGCTTTCATGAGAATCCCACTTATTTAAGCTCCTCCATATGCTAATAAATGTCTTTCCAAAATGATTGGCTGCATTGACGGGTAATGCTGTCAGAGATGGTTATCTTCCATTGGACCTGACATGGTGCTAACATTCATAAAACTCAGAGGGTAGCTCTTCTGGAATGAATGTGTAAACATCTGACTGTTAAAAGGTCTGGGAACTTCCTCTTCAAGGAGGTGGTGGTGGCACGGCTCGCAATTAACTACATTGTGTTGTGACTAGTGGGTTTAACAAGCTTTGATCCTCGTTGATATTGGAGGGGGGAAGTGGTATACTAAGAATATCCTTTTTCCTTCACAAATCCACTTTCATTAATCGTGCTGTAAATGTAAACACCATTAAATTGTATGAAATTCTACATTTTGAAGAGGAATAATATGCTTTTGTAAAAGAAAAGAAAAACACCAAGTCAAAGAGACCTTTGTCCTAACCAGCCTCTCAATCTCATTGTGATGAAGATGTTTGTATCTCCTCTGCCCCCATGGAAACCTTTCAAGCCTCTCTTACAATGGCTGCTTAACCCTCCCCGTTTGCTTTTTTATTTCCTTTTTTAATTTGCCAGACCTATCTTGGACATATTTTCCGTGCTGTGTGACGGCGCAGCGGGCTGCTCTCTGATGGGAGTTGGCAGATCTCAGTGGATAATGTGGGAGGTTTGAGCCTCTTTAGTCAGCTTGGCATCTGGGGAAGGAAAGGGAAGGCTCCAAGGGGAGTGAGGGGCTGTGCATTCACCATTTCCCTCCTCTTCACTTATCTGTCTGCGTTTATGCATCTCAGGACAAGCGTTTGTTGTTTTTAGAGGTGCTTTAATGGTGGTCTGTTCATTGAAAAGGACAGCTTCTAAGATGTGTTTCCATATCCCATCAGGGCTGACACAGCGCCGCTGTTAAGACCATTAGCAGTGATAAAAGCCTCCCGACACATCATTCCTGTGCACACACCCAACTGGGAGCTGTTGGGGTCATACTTTTTACTCCTGAGGCAGCAACTAAAGTTCAGCGAGCAGCCAGAGCAGGACTTCCCTGGTTTGAGTTTACATCTCACCACGACTGCATTTACAGTAGGCTACCTTCAGTGGGGCTCATCTCACCACGACTGCATTTACAGTAGGCTACCTTCAGTGGGGCTCATCTCACCACGACTGCATTTACAGTAGGCTACCTTCACTCTGGCTGATTGTCCACAGGGTGATTATGTATAGCAGAGGCGCTGAGGCTGCTTCTAGATAAGACAGCCCATTCTGCGGCGAGGCCTTTGATGTCTTGCTTTTCTGCTGCCCTGTCTCCTGCCCTGCTCCTTCACAGGACCAAGAATGGGATGCTCACTAAGGCGTGCTCAGCCCAGGGCCTTTGTTGGCATAGCCATTCTCCACACACACGAGAGGGGGGGGGGGGGGGGGGGGGTCATTGGTTGTTCTAGTGCTGGCTCTTCTTTTCCCCCCCTAAGAGGCTGAAAGTGGCCCACTGCAAAAGAGCCAAGCCTCTTGCACCACCTCCCAGCTTTTGATTAGGAGGGCAGAAAATGCGTTGTTACAATGGTGGATTACCCCTGCCTCCACACTCAGAGAGGAAGAAGAACAGAATGCCAGCTTGCACAATGCTGTTTAGAGCGAGACTGAGAAAGAGAATGAGAGGGAGATAGAGAGAGGAGGTGTGGAGGGGCATCATCCTACACATCAGATTTTTCAGGGTTTCCAAACAAACGCTTTCTTTGCTTGAAATGTCTCCATATCACAGGTGTTGAGATAGTCAGAGGTAGGCAGCATATGCTGCTTTGCTGTTACTTTCCACAGTAACAGTATAACTGCGAGGTGTTCTGCTCGTGTGAACAAGAAGTCAAGAGAGATGAAACCTAAACTCCACATTCACAGCATTTCTTCTGTTACCACTATTCCCATTTGTCAGTGCATATTTCAAATTCCTGCATGTGTTTTTGTTATTGTTTGATTTCCCCCGTGAAGAGTGACCCAATGGGGCAGGGTGACTCCCCCCCCCCACCCCACCCACCCCAGAGCAGGACTGCCAGGCAGGCTGGCTGCTGCTTTACATGCTGCTGAGCAGAACAAATAATCCACTGGGTGTCTGTTTATTTGCGCCTGTCGTCTCAATGTGTGTGTGTGTGTGAGTCTGCTGTGCAGAAGCATGGCTGATTGCAGGGCCCTGGTGTCAGCCTGAGGTTAATTGCTATAACGTGAGAGATCACAGACTTGTCTGTTCAGTTCTCTTTCCTTCACCCTTTCCAAGGAAACGACACAGACGCTTGAAACAGACTATACTTTCATGAATTGGTCTGTATTTTTTTTTTCTGTGGTGTCAAGTTGAATGTCAACATACCTAAGAATGATAGGACCTAATAGTGCCATGGTTAGCATGCACCGATGCTGCTTAGCATCCAATGAAACTGGGCAGAATCAAATGGGCTTTATTCTGTTTTATTTCAGTACAGCTAATGATACTTTATACCAACCATTTCCAGCAGGAAATACCTACCCCTTATCCAAACATGGGGGTCTTTTAAGAGGAATAATAATAAGGCAGGAATTATCTAAGATTGGCCTCCCCCTGAAACATATCCTAGTGAAACACAGTGAAGAGCCCCATTTGGCTGCTGACCCAGTGGAGCCCGTGAGGCAGGGCAGTAATTGTCAGGTAGTGTTACCGCCACAGCCGGAAGATGGTGGAGCCTGAAACCCACGCGGCCTATATGAATCAGAAGACATGTTCATTAGGAACAGCAGGTGGTTAAACTTAACCACTTCAGGGAGTCAGTACTTGCGTAAGAACATTCCTACCCAGTGACTAATGTTAAAAAAAGACCACTTTTTAGAAGGGGAAAAAAGTGATCTTTCTGCAAGGCAGTTCAGAAAACAGGGTATCTGGCTGCAAGTGTCCCAGCCATGCTCTTGGTGGCCAACAGGCTGATCATTTACCTTGTGAGAAATCCAGAGAATTGAGAACTTTCGATTCAGGATCAGAAGCATGTGAGACACATTTTGATGCATGATGCCTCAGATATGTGCAGATGCTCCAAGGTTGCCTCTGAAGTGAAAAAGTTATTGTAACATGTAACAGCATGCTGAAAATGAAAACCAAATTAAAACATTTAAATTCCTGTGCATCTCCTAATTTTACATATACAGTATGTTTACTGCTCCATCTATCTGTAATGAATTAAATGTTGGCCGTTGTGGAGAAACTGATGCAGACACGTCCACACACACACATATATAGGGTGTGTGTGCCAGTATTGTAGGTGAGCCATCTCTGTGTGTATGGAGGCATTAGAGGACCATAGGGCTCCCTTTCTTCACTGCCAGCAGACAGAACTAGACCCACCACAGTCATTCATACTTCTGTCAGGAGCAGCACAGTTGTAAAACCTGACCCGCCTTTTTTATTGTCTCTATGGCCTCTGGAAAAAATGACAAAACAAGCTTCAATGAAAGAAAGCGCTGACGTCATCCATCTGCACCCTATGAAGAGTAGGGTTTGGCAGTGATTTGAAAATGCATACATGTCTTGGAGACTAGAAAGCAGAAAGTAGTAACTACTAAACCACAAGCTGGTAAAATGAATATTGTTCTTATTATAATATTCACTGATGCAAAATAACACAGTCTGTTGTGTTGTGTGGTGGACCAAACTGTGTATTTGCTTTTTGGACTGGTGCCATTAGCTGCATCCTTGCTTTGCTCTAGCCAACTGTGTAAATGAGATGGGATCACAGTATCATACTGCAGGTACACTTATTATGGGATCACAGTATCATACTGCAGGTACACTTATAGTTGCACATAATGTATGAAACATAATAGCTAGAGGAAACCCAGTTAAACGGGTTAAACTAGGATAGGCTGATAAAAGAGGAAAACACAGAATGTACCCAACTGCTACATCACATAATTTGGACTGTAAGCTCCTGAAATACTTACAAACCGACTATAACATGAAACATTCATTTGATAACATTGCACCTTTTCGACCAAGACTAAATCCCTGCACTTCACTTTCAGCGCATAGTTCTTATGCATGTCTACCTTTTGGATGGCACTGACCAAATACTATATTATATTTCACCATCTGAGCAAACCTATGCTTTTAAACAGCATTCTTTATTAGGAAATAAGATATGCATGTTGAAGGCCTGAGAAACACACCCTTGAACACAACACTTGAAACACATCACCATATTAGATGGGTTCCCTTTAGTGTTACTAGTTGATATTTGATCATCTGCAGCCACTCCTTCTCTATCATTTACTGAATGAATTCCTCCACTGGGGAATGCACCTAATAATAGACATGGCTATCCTGCATGGACTTCACATTGTGATCAGAGAAATAACACACAGGCAACATTAGCATTAACAATCATTTATTTCAATTATACATTAATTACAGTGAAATGAAAATATAAAATGTTAAGATTTGTGTACTACAAGTTTATGATCTGAAACTATAATGTAAGCAAAGTACTTCTTCACTGTCCTCTAATATGTAACTATCAAGATATATTTCAGTTTCACATAAAATTATATGAAAAGATAAATACTCTGAATATTGACTGGACAAATATAGACTTAACAAGCTACAGTATTTTAACCAAAAATGAAGGCGGTTGCGTAATCAGTGTTTGCCAGTGTAAGTGACTGGTGTCTATGTGAGTTGAGGTTTCTAAGATAGATTACAGAAATCCAATCAGCTTCACCCAGTAGGATGTAATGACTACTGGCTGCCAAAGTAGCTTTGTAATAGCAACAGGTTACTTAATTCTTCACTCCTGCATGTATGTTTGTCGCTTCTCTTAAAAGTATTTAAATACTAGGTGAAAAGGCTTAAGGACACAGAAAGAGGGACTACTGTAAGTCAGTCATTCAAGGAATGGATTCAATTTCTGCAGGGCTTTTTTGTTTTTGTTTAATCTTCAAATGTAAGTTTGCACCATTCTATCCCATCTCTGACACTCTTCGAAAGAAAGGTAAACAGAGCTTCTGAAGACATAGACCTCTCAGTCATACACAGTCAGTTGTTATTGTTATGATCACTCGACAAAAAGTCTTCGCCAAGGAATGCTTTTGAAATGTAATATGTTCCACTGGCTCCGTATTCACTTCCGAACTCTACCGAAAACGGACTCAAGGGAAACAAACATCACAAGGGATGAAGACACAGAAAATAGCAGCAGTGAGTAAGTCCTACTTAGCTTTCGCCCAGTACAAGCTGTGTTTGGAGGCCCCGAGGAAACTCCCTACTAGTCTCAAAGCAGCACCTGCACGGGAATGTCCTAACTCTTTTCAGATGGATTTACCATAAATGAAGGGGGAAAGCGTAGAGAGCGAGATGAAAGACTGGCCCTCTGCATGGTTTATGGTAAGAGGCAGTAGTCCAACATCCCACAGGGTGCCTATGACTCAGACTGGCATCACCATGGTAATGGTGAATCCTTACAATGGGCGCGGCTGTTTCAAGGAGTGTGAGGGTGTGTGTGTGTGTATGTGTGTCACTCTCTGTGTGTGTGTGTGTGTGTGTCTGTGTGTGTGAGTGTGTGTGTGAGTGTGTGTGTGAGTGTGTGTGTGTGTGTGTGTGAGTGTGTGTGTGAGTGTGTGTGTGTGTGTGTGTGGCATGGACCTCAGTAGCACCAAGTTGAAATTCTCATACTACATAATTGCTCTCAGCAGGCTGACCAGCATCAGTGGTGTCCTTGGCTTCCTTGGTTGAGACCACATGCGGCCTCATCTTGGGGTTGGATGGTCGGTGACTGTTGGCTGCACCACCTCGGTATCCTGAGGAAGGAAAAAGTGGTCAGAAAAGTAGGAGATAAATCTGAAATTAGGCTTCCTAGAACAACCATGGACAAGCCAGGTCCACTTACGGTTTACAACAGAAGTGGGTTCTAAGTAGTTCTAAGTTGAATATTTCCTCTTATGAACAATCCAAAAACACATAGTCTAGAAAGACAATGTTGAAAATGCAGGCCTCAAAGAAGAAAACTTAATGCAACAGAAGTGAATTCACCAGTGATGATCACTGACACACAAGTTAGAAAAACCTGTGATCATTGAAACAGATTTGAGCACACCTGTGAATTCCAGTAAGACTAACTGCATGATGGTTATAAATGGTTATTAAATGACATATGAACACCAGAACTTTCTCAATTTACCAGGACCTTTGGGCTGTGTCTATCTGTATATCTGCAGCTTGGCACCCAGCTACCTCCTGTCCAAGCTTATGGATGACGTGACAATGCTTACAACAACCGCTCCATGTACCGATTTCGATCGTTTTCGTCCCTCCTAAATATTTGAACCCAAAAAGATGGGAAAATAGGGCCAAGGTTTAAATAATCCAGAAGTTTCCCTTTAAGTATGAGGGTTGTAGTGCACCCTGTTGTTATAATGCTCAGGCTATGTTGTTGGGTATGAGTACTTGCTTGTGTCAGTGAGAGGTCTGGCCGCTATGGAAAGTCCCCAACCAGTAGCACAAGGAATCTGGCATATTTTCTTGTCTGAAATTAAAAATTCTGAAAAACATCTAGTTTATCTTTGCCTGATTGTGTTTAGTGTCACTGCTTTTGCACAGAAAGACATTTGTAATTTGCAGTGCCTTTGCCTTTAGTTTCATGTCATATGGCCTCTCCAATAAATTGTTTGCAATTGAAAAACGCTGTCTAATCATTTCACTTTGGTTTTTTAAATCATCCGTTACCACATCCACTTAAGCTGGTGCCATTTAGGTTCTGAATGAAGGCCATGGTTGGATATAATATTACAGTGGATTATATGTGCTCATCCGTTTACACATGCTTGGGAAAAAATCGCAAGGTTTGGAGAAACTCTTTGTGGTGTGATTGGGTTTCCTGCTCACTCTTGTTGCAGTGACGTCCGTGCCAGCCTTCCTTACACTGGCACCTGTTGGGCTCCGCACAGGTCCCGTGTGCTCCACAGCTGGGCTCACAGACAGCTGCACACACACACACACACACACACACACATACACACACACACAGACATGGACATACAGAGAGACACATTGTTTAGTCTCATATGGGCCAAGACATGCTGGACTTCTATTGTGTTATTCCAACAGAGTTCAGAGAAGCACTACCAATACCAGAACCCCATTGGCTGTTCTATTGTTCACTCATCCATACATGACATAATGACATTAATACAAATGAATACGTATGTGTGTGTGTGAGTAAGTGTGTATATAATATGCATGTACGTTTGTACGTACTGTATATATGAAATGTATAAGCCAGGTCTAATGTCTTACCTGTGGAGCAAAGATCACCATGGAATCCTTTGTTACATTTACACTTGTTCTTTCCCATACACTTGCCTCCATTTTTGCACTGCTGGTGACATTTACCTGGACACAAGTGGGTGAAAAAAGGCTGTCAGACAGACATTGAGAGTGAACGTGAATCTGCTCTTTGATGGAAGTTCACATAAACACCATTTCATCCACAGTTGCTGATAAAAAATCTGGTATATTTGTTGAATTCTAGTGAGTATCACACAGAAGAGCTCTGTATCCGACTCTTCACGTAGGCCAGTCGAAGCGGAAATCAGTGTACCAGTCGGCATGAAGAGAGGCAGAGACAAACGACTGCAGATGTGTGAGGAGGAAACAATGCGCTTGAGTTTGACCGTGAGCGGATTGATCTTTTTTAAACGCCCTGGGATCCTGTTACGCCTGCATATTTGATCAAGACCATCTGAAATTTCAATGGCTCCTTTGTTCTTCTACGTATCACTGAAACCCATATCCGTGGAAAGAGACAATAGGGGATGCTTTTAAAAGAAACACGTCTAAGGGACCATAACTGTTACTGCTTTACCTCAAAGCCAGTTTTGACAGGAGCTGAACATGATACGATAAACGAACAGAGGGCATTAACAGGCTTTGGTGTTCGTGTAAATATATCAAAGAGGTTTTTTGATATTGCTGTGTTTTCTTTTCCAGCAGTCCTCTGGCATCAGATAAGATTACACATATTACGGGTATATACCATAATTTGAACTTTAAACTCATGAGAGTGAAAACATCCTGTGTTGGAGACACACAGCAGGATGCAATTTGGATGTAGGTTTGGGGCACTCTGACAGGACCCAGCCACAGGAGCTTTGGGTGAGGAACTCAGCTTTACAACAATCCAAACAAACTTCTAGACCCGTGTTAATCACAGCATCTAATGAACTGTTGTTTTATTAGTCATGACACATGCTCCGTTAAAACATACAAGTGTACACTCCTTGGCAATAAGATGTCCTAAGGTGGCATCTGAATCCATATTGTTAATGCATTGTCAACAGGGAGCCAAAGTGGATCCAGTTGCAATTACCTACCGAGGAAGAAAAAAAAACAAGCCTAGCGCTGAGTCTGCATCACGTCACTGACTTAAACACAGGGTGGCCTGGGCTGTTGGCATGAGAGTGAGAACACATTTTGGGTTTATTTGGGAAACTGGGCACAGGGTGTTATATGGGTGGTGATGTCATCTGTAGACAATCCCCCCCCCCCCCACACACACACCAAACCCCCTCCTCTCCAGGAAAAGCAGCCCATCCCCAGGTTCACCTGATCAAGCCTCCCCTGTCTCTCCAAAGAGTGCAAGTATGACTGCAGTTGGCTGTGGAAGGATGGTGACAGATAGAGTATTGATGTACCACATGTAACCCAGGTGTGTGTGTTTGTGTGTGTGTGTGTGTGGGGTGGGAATATACTCACTGTTTTCACAACGACTTCCCTCATAGCCTGCAGGGCAAATGCACTTTCCAGGGTGAAAGCAGGTCCCCCCATTCAGGCAGGTGGTGCTGCAGTTAGCTACAAACAAAGAGCCCACGACTGGTTTAAGTTTCGCATCGGGCAACATGAACTGTGTGTGTAGATATTCACCCGTGTTGACATGTACCTTTGTCACAGCTCGCACCATAGTAGCCGGGGGGGCATATGCACACACCAGGGCTCATGCACAGGCCTCCGTTGAGGCATCTTGGGGAACACAGGGCTGATGGAGAGAGAGAGAGAGAGAGAGCGAGAGAGAGAGAGCACGGAGCAGGATGAGAGTACAGTGACTCACATCATCATTGGATGAAAATCACTGCTGCCTCGAATGTTACCAATTCACCCAGACTTCTGCATATCCTGTAGGAGGCAACAGAGATCGAAGTGTGTTTTCTTCTTTGAGTCATTCACATACACATACACATTAACATACTCAAAACATTCATTACTTTTCCTCTGATATACACAGCCAGAGATCAGCGTACTAACTTACAGCATGAGAAATGGAACAACTAAATAAGGGTGTCATTTTCATTTCAGATAACTATTCATGCTCTGGTTTGATACAAAAAATGGAAAAGGGAATTATACAGGATGGATAACTGAGAAATGCTGTTCCACTTGAATGTCGGGATAGATATCCCTGGACCTGAGCCTGAGTGCTGGAACTGTGTGCATTAAATGAGCACATAAAGGAAATTAAAAGCATTTCGGTTCTTCTGGAAGGCTCTCTGAAACCACTTTACAAAGCTGGAAATAGATGAAAAGCATATGTTTGTGCCACACAACCTGCTGGGTATTACTTTTTTCAACTTGGAAAACTTTCAAAATGCATATGCCCTCTTTTTTTCCAAGGCTTGCATGCATTGGGCTGTACACTACTATGTAATTTACAATGCCTGCTGATATGTGGCTTGCAGGCAAGACAGAGTTCCCACTGCTGTAACCTTTATACACACTTTAAACCACAAACTAATGCGCTTTTTACATGTAGAGAATATTAGTCATATCGAATGAGCAGAGAAAAGTGGTCTTGTTCCCGTCTTATGCTGGCTTTGTCAGGGCATTTTTACAAGGCTAGACTTGCCCTTCATCATTGGACCTGAAAGACCATGGGACTAAAGCGGTACCTTTCTCACAGTGCGGTCCATAGAAACCATCTTGGCATTCACAGACGTGCCTTTCATTGCAGAAGCCTCCGTTGCGACACCCACCAGGACACTTTGCTGCAGATGAGGGGGGAACAGAGAGAGACGCATGGTAAATATTTACTTGTCTGTTGCCATCTTAAAAGAGCCCTCCATCATCGGTTAAATACAGTGTGGCAATGTCTTTGAATTACAGAGACAAAAGAGAGATAGCCTCTGCTGGGTGTTAAATACGTGTTTCTAGCAAGGTTGTTAAAAGGGATAGGTTGGTGTGACTGGCCGAATTAAGATATCTGTAAGATGTCTGTTGAATGTTACGGGCTATTTAACTCGTATTATGTCCAAAGTCAAACCATGTCAGTCACAACAGTCTAGATTCAGAGACAGAAGAGCACCTGGCAGACCTGGTTTTGCCCAAATTCCTCTCATTCTACCAACAAAAGCAATGACTCAGAGATCCACAACTGTTGACCAGGTTGCCCTGGGGAATCTGGCAGCGGTCCTTCCGTCTCGGAAACACAGGCCGTCTAGTCTTTTATAAAACACTGCCTTTGTCTCATCCACTTACAAAACACATCCTGTCTGGTTGCTTCAGGTTCCACTGAAGCATTATTTGCTTTTGTTCATCCTATAACAAATATTTATTCAACTTCAAATTCTTGTCTATGCACACCATTCTTCTCTAATCACAGTAATACAGGCCTATAGTATGTCAAAAGAGTTTGACTTGAAAACCATAGCACTGCTAATGACTACGTTCTTGCCTACAATTACAATAAGGAGACTTGAGAGGAATTCCATGTGACCGCTGCTCCCCAAACGTTTTTCTAAGGCAATCCTCAGCTGTCACCCTGAAAGATGTTGCTTCCTCTCCACTAACTGGCTGGGGCCAGATGGATCATTTGATCTGGGATGGAGAGAGGATGTGGGGGGCTGGGCTGGAGGGGGGCGCAGAGAATGAAGGGTGTGTGTGGAGAGTAGGGTTCTCTCACTTCTAAAGTTGCAGCTGGCAAAGTTCACATGACATCATTAACCAGTAATGGCCTCTGCGAGGAACCAGGAGTGCCAAACATGCCACATCATTCACTCATTCAGTCGTCCATTCACTCACTCACTCACTCAATATCTCTCTCTTCCACTCACTCAGTCTCTCTCTCTCGTCATTCTCATTATGAAATGGTGTGCCTGCTCTTTAGACTTCTGTCTACTTCAAGCACTCTTTCAGAGAAGTGCTTATTAAAGCAAACTAGACTCACTAAGATGCATAATTATTTCCACTCATATCATCACAATCACATTGCCTTGGGACTTTGGCGCTTCATTGGTGTGTTTTTTCTTGAATTCCAATTGTCAAACCACTGAGGCGTGGCTCTCTAAATGAACTGTCGGCACGATGAGTAGCAGCAGATGGGAGGAGTTGTTACCCTGAGCATGTCATTGTATTTTGGGCCACAGACCACAGCAATTGTCTGTCATCAAACTGGGTCCTAAGGTTTCCCTTGTTCCTGCTACCATTTAAACTAGTACTTTCATCATTCATCATCATAGCTCCTAATTTTAGCATACTATACTTAAACCTAAAGGGCAATGAAGTCTTCACAATAAGAATGAGACATTGGTAGACAACACCCCTCGCAAAGAGGCCTTTTCAATTCAGATGTGTGTATGAGGTATGGCACTTGGGTTTTGGAGACACAGTAAATGTATACTCTTGGGTATCTTACAATTGGAGCAGGGGGTCCAGTCCCTTTTTGGACTTGTCGTTGTTTGGAGACAGCCAGACAGCGTCCTGACCACAATCACAGCCCCACACACACGCAACACCCAAAGTATTTTGGAAGCTCACCTCTCTGGCAGGTCTTGAAAAAGATGGCATTCTGTGGGGTCCTTAGGATGATGTTGCCACCACCATCCATGATCAGAATGGTGACTTCAAAGGCTGCTACACCATCCTGATCACCTCGGCAGGGAAAACCCACCTGAACCACTGATCACAGAACAGTTTTTCAATTAATACATTATATTAAAATCATCCTAAAAGCATCATATAAGCAACCTCATCTCTAAACAATGTTTCTTTGAAAAGTACAGTTAACAGCACAGAATACAGTGAGCACACTCAGAGAAGGAGTTAATTGGCTATAGTCTCCGAGAAAAAAACCGTCTCTTATGGGTTATTCTGATAAAGTATTTTATAAACCGGTTGGACAGAACATGCGTAAACATGTAAAAATACTAGCAAAATCTGATTTTTTTTTTTGTATTAACACACAACATATAATTAATTGTTATCATAGGAGATTCAGGTGTTTGTATGTTCAGTATGCCAACCTGAGGCCTTGTGGGCCACTGAGCCAAGCAAAGGAACATTGACTATTGGGTCATCCATGATGTCTTTATCCAGAGAGCGAAGGGTCTGGAACTCATAAAAGTACTCTGCCTA
Source organism: Sprattus sprattus (assembly GCF_963457725.1). Classification (NCBI taxonomy): domain Eukaryota; kingdom Metazoa; phylum Chordata; class Actinopteri; order Clupeiformes; family Clupeidae; genus Sprattus; species Sprattus sprattus. Next base: position 25,200,140 of record NC_137912.1, read on the forward strand.
TAAAAAAGCATAACACAGGGCTTTTGTTAATTTAGAAAGCTCTTCAAATACTCTAATAATGCAAAGTGGTCCAGAATAACAATTGTCAGTGGTACCACAAAACCTCTGGATAATCACAGTTGAAGCATATTCATAGACCATTGTTCTCTTTCTTTACAGATTCCTGAGAAACCCTAATCAGCACTACCGTTATCAATTGTGAATAGTACCAATGTAATGATGAATACCAACTTCCCCAAAAGAGTCACAAACTCAAATTCACAAAAGCACACACGCCCCCTCTCAGCTCTTGATCAGTGTAAGGTGTTTCTTCTCATTGTGTGAACAAACTGAAAATATCTCCTGAAAAAGTACATTCTCCAATCTTGTATAGAGTTTTAAATGAAGAGGCCATTCCACTTCTGTGTAAGAGATTTGTGTGATAGTGAAAAAAGTTAATCTACTGCCATACCATAAGTCTTTCCACTCTAAATGATGTCCTCAAGTCTTTGAAAATTACACACTTGTCAAATAACTGGGATGACACTGCAAAACACACAAAGGGAGATGAAAGGCTCTGGAGGAGACACAGTGATTTCTCCTTTCTCCCAATTTCACTGTGTAAAAGCAGCGCAACGTTTGATGAAGGAAAAAGTACACAGCCCGTGTGGAGAGCCATGCTAATCCTGCAGCTGAATGCTAATAACCAACACAGATAACTGGCGGCCAGCCTTTTATGCCTGAAGCCTTTGTTCTTAAGCCTGGGCGGCTTGCTTTGAAGTGTGGGGGCAACAGGGCCCAGGAAAAGCAAGGTCTCTCTCTCTCTTTCTCTCATGCACCTAGTTGACATGCAACTTGTGGATTCTAAAATGTTCATTCACATCATTCATTAGGGGCACTATCCCCATAGTTTTCACAACAATAACAACCACAACAAAAACACAGAAACCCTGTGGGAGGAAGACAACCACAACGAGGTGGATGGAGTTCTTAAACTTAAAGATTCCCTTAAAGCAGATGTGCAGCAAAATTACATTACACAATTTCTCTGTGAATGTCAAGCAAAACATTTTGAAGCTTCCTTATATTGTATATAAAACTTTGCATTGGAATTTGATGCAACCTAATCATTTTTAGTACGAAGCATAATAGTAAAATTTGTAATAAAGTAGTGCGTTACAGTTGCAATTATGCGCCCAAAAACTTTGGCAAATGTCAAATTAGGCTACTTGTTATGGTCACTGCATGCTTTAAAAGGAGATCGGCAGAAAAAGACGGACCGTAGGCCTTAGTAACGTATGTTTGCCACTTCCATTCCCAAAGCTGTTAGTAATAACACAGATTATCAACAAGCAATAACAACACACAAACTGATCCCAAATGGAACTTTCCCCTTCCAATAAAGCGAAGCTTCTGGCACGCGTCTGAGAATTTGACCAATGTTTTCGATGCGCAGATGGGCCAGATGTTTGGCACATGCCCGCAGAGGCGGGATCTCGGCAGCTTTTCGCTTTGATCCTTAGACGCAGGTCTACCACACCAAGATGTCAAATACCGCAAGAGATGGGAATTACAAAATTAAAAAGGATTAAACTACATTTTTGGACAGTCTCAAACTGTGAAGACCTGAAAAATACTCTGCTACTGAAACATAAGCCCTGAGAGGTACACGACATCTCTGTGAACCCAGCTTCTATACATTGCAAGTGAAAAATTAGGTTACATCTGTTTACAGACCTTCATGTTTTCGGATGTTGTAGGCTCTATCAACTCACAGCAGTTGCCAAGAACGACTGTCGGTAGGACAGACTAACATACAAATTTGCCACTTAGGCTACAGTCTAATGGCAGCAGCTTTATTAGGCTACATCTTCTATTTCACCATTTGATATGCTTTTCATTTTTGCCATGGTCAAGTCTTTGGTTCATGTATTAAACTACCAATGAAAAGTCATGATATCACGCTCGTGTTAAAAACTCGTGAAAATAATGTGTGCTAAAAGTTCTTTCTATATAAAAGGTGCCGCTAAAATCATACAGTACCTGCCCTGTTGCTTGCCAGGTGAAGTTCACGTGGTGTATATTGACAGGAATTGCGGGCATCCGCTGCTGAGCTTTTTTGAAGTCGTGAGTGAATGGGGCCATTTTTGCCTCTGACACAATTAAAATGTCCTCTTCAAAACCTGAAGAATCATTAAACAACTTCAGAGGCATGTTTGACACATTTGAATTACGAATACAAGGTAGGAGATATGCTGTAGTCGGTTTAAAACAATCATAAAATGCAGAATATGCCAGGTTAATAATAATAATTAAAAAAATTGCAGTGAAGAGAAGGCTACTTAACGTTCAAAAGTATATGATACAGTTAATTGCTTTGCTTTCGCCATTTACCAATTAGTGTCCTAGCCTGGTTTGCATCGATCCACATGTACAAACTTCCTTGCTCTTGGGCAGCTTCGGTTAACAAACTTCCCAAAAGTAGAACAAAGCTCGCCTTTAGGCGGAATAGTAAAGCAGGTGTCCTTGAAGCCATTTTGCGCAGGTTACTCTAAATTGCGCTATAAATGGTCGATGTCTCTGCCTGGGTCTTTTCCTCGTGTCCTTACAACTGAATGCCTCTGGTCCTGGATTGACAGAATGAAATGCCTGAACTGCGTCGCAAGCTACTTGTATTCAACCGCGCTCTGTAGGACCGATTGTCTTCCACAAGGTGGCGCAAAATGAACAAACAGGAGGCCATGAATTAAGGCTTCAGCCAACTACATTGTAGCACTTTTGACGAATAATTTGATGTCATGACAAAGTCTGTCGCCAAATTCTCATTTGTTTCAAGAAAAGAAAGAAAACAGTAGCCTAGCCTATAGCCCTAGAACACACCACGATATAAAGCCTATAATGAAATGAAATGTAGGCTAGTTATACATCGAGTCCACACACAATTTGGCAAACATATCACTTTATTTTCATAGATTTAAGAAAGGCTAAAGAACAACTTAATTTATCTCACAGTGTATGTGAGCGTCTGATGGCTTTATAGGCATACATTATCATAAGAAGCGTTAGCCTATATCTAGTACGTGTGACAAAGACGTATTTTCCTCTATCATAGACTACCTATCGTCAGGGATGAAAGTGATCTCTTTTATGTATGCATATGATTTTAGTATTTATGTAGACTAATAGAGGGATTCAGTTATTGATGTGACATGATTAATAATGAAAAATACACTGCTGTACGATGGCCTAATGCCATTAAGATAAGCGAATTGAAAAGTCTATGCATTTAACCTAAATCTTCAGACTTTATCCAAATAAATCTGTTGCGTGTAGACACTGAATTTTGCAACCCAACCGGTAAGTGTCAAATACGATCAAATCCTGCAATATAATTGGGCAGGTGGTTAGCCTGTTCATCAGCAGACAATCGGCTGCGCTGTAGAAGTTCAGTGAAGAACTTTTTTCTTCAAGTTTACGGTCTGGGTTTGCTCCATCTACGTCACTTCCTCCACAGCTTTCTGTGTGAGTTTCGAGCTAAGATGGCGTCTGCACAGTTAACGGATGAGGAGCTTTTCTCTGAGTTAAAGCTCTTTGGATTCTTCCCAGGCCCGATCACAGAGAACACGCGGCCCGTTTACTTGAAAAAACTCAAGAAACTACGTGAAGAGCAACAACAGCGAGGGTCTAGATTCGCGAAAACGCGAAACAGCGGCAGCATCAACAACAACAGCGGCGGCAGTGGTAATAGCAGCAACACAGCGGCGGGAGCTTCGGGACCCAAAGCCAGGCCAGCCAGCAATGACGTCACGCACCTGAGCACAAGCCGGAGCACCGGCGGGCGCCCGACCCTGAACGAAAAGCGTACTAGCGGGGGTGGGAAGTTCGTTTTGGGATTTAGCTCCGATGAATCGGACGCCGAGGTCCCTCAGAAAAAAGAAGGCCCAAACCATAGCAGCACTAGGAGAGACCGAGGCTCAGGCTCGCAGCGCCAGCAGACAAGGCCTTCAGGAACACCCACTGGCGTTCGCAGGAGTCCAGGAGTCGGTGTGAACAACTCCTCGCCCGCGCTTCTAGATAGTCTGAGAAGCGGCGCCGGATCTCCTTGGTGGGGTGATCGAGACAAATCATCAAGCGCTCGCTGCCTACCCACTGAGACAGACGGGGGAGCTTACGGTGAACCCGATGAAGACGACGAATACGAGGAGGAGATAGAGAGGGACACACGGGCTCTGAACGGCAGCAGGGCGTCTTATACATTGCATACCAGCAAGCTTCCCGGGGATTACTCGGATTCGGATGAGGAGAAAGAGGAGGGGGGCACAGAGAAAGAGCGTCAACGAGAACCCCGGCTTACTTCAACACGAAGTCATACGAAAGCCACACATTCTCCTTACAAAACTTTCAGGGGGTCTCTAAGCGGTCAGAGAAAAATGGCAGTCGGAATTCGAGTAAATGACACTTCAGACGCTAGCAGTCTAGACAGGGCGCGGGGGGAGGAGAACGACGACGAAACCACGGGCGTTGGAGAGTCTGTCCTAAGCGGTGGCCTGCTCAGCCGTCACCATCCCAGAAGGTCGGTATACGGCTCTGGAATCATGGACGAAAGCGTAGGGGAGGGAAGTAACAGCAGTCCATCCGCATATCTCAAAAATCATATTGATAGCGGAGATACCAGCAGCAGCAGATTTACAATCGGGCTTAAACCAAGGTATTCCTCCCACAACAGCCTCTCTGGCACCTACCGGCTCAACCATTCAAACCACACGGGCTCGAATCATGCATACAGCCAGGCGACCCACAAACAGAAACTGTCTGTTCCGGAAGACGAGCTTCTGCAACAATTTAAAAGGGAAGAGGTTTCACCAAACGGCGGCTTCAGTGCTCACTACCTTTCCATGTTTCTTCTGATTGCTGCCTGTCTGTTTTTCGTGCTGCTCGGCCTCATGTACCTGCGCATGAGAGGGTCTAGCGCCTCAGAGGTGGATCTTGTCAGTAAGTATACCTAAATGCCTTTTGTTTCACTTGTTTGTAATGGTATCAGTGTTTTCAGATGTGTATTTTATAGTTCGAACCTAATGCTTAAGTCCAGTTTCAGTTGTGTCTCTTACTATTAAACTACAACACGTATGCTCACTTGTTTGGATCTGCAATATTTAGGCTGCAATCTGATGCGTGTTCATAGTTGTGGTTGCTATGGCATTCGTTTATTCGAATAATATGAGTCAAGTTGGAATGCCAGAATGGCACACCAGGTATGTGGTGTGTCACCCTGTCTGTCACATCCTCTCAGATGATGGTGGTGTGGGCAGAAACTGAAATTCTCCTCAAACACTTATCTTGATTTAGATAGCTCTGACCTTTCAAACTGACCACAACCTTCGTGTTTGGCCTGGTTCCTGGAACTAAAGCCATTGAAAGTATGCTACTAAAAAGTGGCAAATGCTGTACCATATGCTTCCCCTTTCAAGTCCATGGTGGACATGACCCCCATCCATGTGGTGGGGTGGGGAGGAGTTGGAGTAACCTCACCTGGCAGGTGCTAATGCCTTACGTTCCTCCCTCCAGGCCCTTAAAAAGCAGGCTGATAGTACAACAAACATATTTACTTCAGTGAGGTGCAAGTTCCTTTAGCTAGCATTTGACTTTGAGTGTATAGCTGTTGTTACACCTGATCTTATCATTATGATCCAGTTAGCTAGAGTAGAAGCACGCATGAGCAGTTTAAGTGTGCACTATTTGCGGCGTTGTAATACATCTGTCTGCAAACAGACGTGCTTCGTTTGTTCTCATTTTTGACTCTCGATAAGGTTGCCATAGATAGGGCTCGCACCTGTTGCCTCTCCTCAGGCCTCCCACCATGCAGTTGGATGGCACAGTTAGCCTGGCCTGTGCAAGTGGCGTGCTGGGAGGATTTCCTAGTGAGAGGGTTACGACTAAGGCGTGAGTGGCAGACATCTAGGTCACAGACGAGCTAGAGTGGCCTAGTTGTTTGGTTCTCCTAAGACGCCAGGAGTGGATGGGCCTGGGCTCGTTTAACTGAAAGCGAGAGAGTGACCAGCATTTTCCCTGGCTGTCTGCCTGCCTCCAGCCTCTTAGACAGACACACACGTGCACACACACACACATACTCGCACCGCAAGTGTTATTACAGGATAAGGAAGTTTAATGTTACACTTCCTCACCTGTTCTCCAATGTAATCTGTTTTGAGACAACTTGCAGGCCTAGGCATAGTGTATAGTTGTCTAGCCAGACTGTTGGGTTATAACACTGGCTCTGTGCAAAGCGGCAGACCATATCACTTATTAAACATTAAGGATATATGTAAACTGTATGCAAATTTTAGTCACAAGACTTTAAGTTTGTCGGATGAAAAGCGTGAAGTGCTCCATATGGACGGCTTGTTGCATGCTGCCGCCGATACTCATGTCAGCGGTGCTCAGTTGTCAGTGTCAGTGCTGCTTGCCGGTGCGGGGCAGACGCTCTGTCTGTGTCTGTGGTCGAGGCATGATGCACAGTGTAACCCAGCTCAGCTTGGGCCGGATCCAGCCGGAGGAGTGATCTCCATGTTCAGACAGTGACTCAAGTGTGAGGCGACCGTCTGCTGCACAGTAGTCACTCCCACTCAAAGCAGCAGCGTTGGGAAAGATGCTTGTCTTTTGACATGATGTAACCCTTTAAGTGGAGCCAGACTCTTTAAAGCAGCCTCTGAAAACATGAATGTTTGATCAGCGTTTCTGTCGCCTTTGTTTTGCAGTTCGGAACCACCCGTTTGGCACAGCTTTTGATGAAACTTATGTAAGTGTGGTTTGAAGATTCCTCTTTTGTTTGTATGTGCTGCAAAGCACTATCCAATCAGAATGCAGACTTTTTTGACAATACTGTCAGATCTCTGTAGTGAAATTAAATCCTCCATCTTCAATCCCACAGAACAACCAAGAAAAAGACTTAATCCTTAAACTGCTGCTTCACCTACATGATCACCTTGCCATTGTTGCAGGTAAGCTCCCCTTGACAACCTATTTTTTTTCTCCTGTTGATAACGTTCTATTGTATAGTTCCTAAAAACTGGTTCCATCTCTAAACAACCACACCCCTTTCATCCAACAGGTGACCATGACTGTGGAGACCAGCAGAATGTGTCAAACAGGAGCATGTCCATGAGCGATGCTGCAGAGTATTTAAAGGTTTGTTTTGTGTTTGTTCCCCACACCCACACCACACACATAGATAGTAATGCTAAGGCCATGTTAGTCCGTATGGCTGTTCGGGTTATCATTTGACTCTGTGTTGTTTGCTGTTCTGCATTAAGCATACAGTGTACTTTGTCTGGGGTCACAAAGCTGTAAACCTCTCTTTCAAAAATCTTCCCATAACAAAAATGCTGTCTGGTATCTTTAGGGCAGAACCTTGGTGTCTAATCAATCTGTAAATGGCTTTCTATTCTCCTATAGCTACAGAATGCAGGCTATGAAGAATTTGTAGCCAGTGCTTTGGAGTGGATTATTCGGACTGGAGAGGATGTGGGAATACAGTAAGTTTCACCTATGTGTCTGTTTTTGTGACTTTCATGTGGGAAAAGCAGATAGTGCCAATTGGCACAATTATATGAGAGGTAAAATATAAGTGCATTCGAATGTAATTAAATGAATTGTTAAGAGCCAAGTCTAGCTGCAGATTATTGTCTGGGCTATGCTAATATGATTAGTGTTGATGCTAGGAAAGAAAGGAGCCTTGAATCCCGGGCCACTTTGTTACAGGCTGCAGTAGACTGTGGCAGGCGCCTTGTGCTCGGCTTTATCTTCTAATGGCTGTGAGGTCCTGTGAGGAGCCGCCTAAAGAGTCTGTGTCTTGTCCCGCCGCTCGCTCAGGTTGATCGGAGCTGTCCCCGAGGAGGATGTGACGGAAGTGTCCGAGATAAGCCGTCTGGAGTCCACCCACCCCAAGATGTCCTTCCTGTGCCGGTTCCGAAGGGCTTTCTTCACAGTCATCCTCCGGGTGCTCCTCATCTTCGCAGGTATGCTGTTCTCTCATGAGGGTCATGGGTTATGCTCATCAGTAAGAATGCTCCATCCTAATGATCTCACATTAAACCATTGTACCAAGACCTCATTGTAACCTAATTGTACTCTCTTTCTTACTTCTTATGTATTAGATATATTCATGGTTCTTGTTCTGGTTGTGTGTGTGTGTGTGTGTGTGTGTGTGTGTGTGTGTGTGTGTGTGATTGTGTGTGCGTGTGTGCGCAGGGATAGGGATTGTCTGGGGCCTTTTGAGCTACATGAAGTACCGCTGGAGGAGAGAGGAGGAGGAGAGCAGGCAGATGTACGACATGGTGGAGAGAATCATTGGTATGCCACAGTAGAAGCCCCCTGACCTCTGTCTCATAGGACAGAAGGCACAATACTCTGGTCTTGGACTGAACTGCTGTTATGCTGCCATATTTGAGTGATTTGTTGTTTTTGTGTGTGTGTGTGTGTGTGTGTGTGTGTGTGTGTCTGCGCGTGCGTTTATGCAGATGTTCTGCGGAGCCATAGTGAGGCCTGTCAGGAGAATAAGGACTTGCAGCCCTACCTGCCTATCCCACACGTGCGAGACGCACTGGTTCAGCCACAGGACAGGTACATTGCTCTCATAAATGGATGGAGGGATGGAGGGATGGAGGGAGGGAGGGAGGGAGGGATGGATGTATGGAGCTTTAGCTCTTACATGTTGAAGTAGTGACGAGATGATGGATGCTGAATGTGTGTTTCGCTGCTTCACCGTGAAACACTGTTGAGTCATTTTATGGGTTTGTGTCTTTGTCTGACCCTTGGTCACTGGATAACTAGCTGTGTGTGGTGTGTGTGTGTGTGTGTGTGTGTGTGTTGCCACAGGAAGAAGATGAAGAAAGTGTGGGACAGAGCTGTGAAGTTCCTGGCGGCCAACGAGTCACGCATCCGCACCGAGACCCAGAGGATGGACGGAGCCGACCGCGAGGTCTGGAGGTGGCTGCAGCCCTCCCTGTCCTGCGACAAGATGTCCATGATGCCCCCCAGAGTGTGGCAAGGCAAAGGTACTGACCACACCGAGAAGTGCAGTCCAGTTTCCTGTTTAAAAAAAGTCTAGGTATCCCAGACCTGTCTCCCAAAAGACAGTGCAGTTAAGGGGCTTCCAATATTCATGTTAAGGGTCTCTGTACAGGCGGTTACTGATCCAGGCTATCTGGTTTATGGCATGCTCATGGTACAGTTCAAATACCCTTTCTGAGATTAACTAAACTTTATTAGTTCAAAAAGGTTCCATCAGGGTAATATTCATTGTAGATTTATTTCCTACATGTTTGTTTTTGGAGGGAGTAGGCCAAAATGAGATTTCAGGTTTCCAAAGCAGATGTCATGGCTATAATCTGATGAGATATCCTGCACATTACTGTGGCTGATCCTCTTCTCCACTGACACATTCACAGTCAGTAGGAACAGAATCCGCACGTAACTTGCCCTGTAACATTGGAATGGGAAAGAATGCGCTTGGTAACAAATTGCAGTGCAGCACCATTGGGCCCAGGCAGTGTTGAGTAGCACTCAGTGTGTTCTTCCGTGTAGTGCACAGTACAAGCATTTTGGAAGGAAATTCACAGAAAAGTATCTGTGTGCACGGAGTACATAACATGACCAATTTATCTTTACAACGCTCGTAAGATTGATGAAGGTGACCGTGGGACATCATACCTTTAATATGATTGATATTGGGTCTGCTGGATGTAAAATGACCTTATAATGCTGCCAATGTTAAGAATTCTTACCCAGAGACCGTGCTTTGCCCGATGATGAGCCATACTATACCCTTTGGCCCTCTTAAATCGCCCATTACGAACTTTGTGCGACCTTTGTGCTGCATAATTTAGATTTTGGGGCCAAGTAACTGAATGTGACTGGGATACAGTTCATTAATTTCTCGTCTGATTTGGTGTCCTATTTCAGCATTCCCACTGGACAAGAGGAACTCGCCGCCCAACAGTTTAACACCGTGTCTGAAGATCCGCAACATGTTTGACCCTGTAATGTGAGTGACTCCTGCCTCAACTCAACACATGCTCACAGATCATCCATTACGGTGTCGTTACTGCACTGGGCATGGTGGTGATATAGAACGATGTTGATGGCAGTGCATTCAATGCTCATTTTGGATGTCCCTTTTCCTTTTGTTATCCCAGGGAGGTGGGGGAGAACTGGCACCTGGCCATCCACGAAGCCATTCTCGAGAAATGCAGCGACAATGAAGGAATTGTACACATTGCCGTCGACAAAAATTCCCGAGAGGTAGGTCGCATTTTCTAGCTCTGAGAAATGTCCCCCCTCACAGTGGCGGCCCGTACATAAGGGCGATTGGGGCGACGCACTCCCTATGGGAAAAGGAAGAAAAAAAAATCCTGATGTATAAATTCAATTGCACGACTACATGTTAATGTAAATTTCATATTTTTTTTCTGTCGGATTCGACCACTAGACCGTCTGATATGCCTCTGTATGTCATTGTCAAATCAGGTAACAGTCATTCAGTAAGCATAGAGTCACTTCAAATGGCCCCGCCCCTTCAGTGCGATCTTGGGAGAAATGAAAATCGCCCCAGACCTCTCCCATTGACTCCCATGTTAAATGCGTTTTTTTCACAAAACAGACTCTCAATGCATTCTCTATGGCTTCCGAAGGGCTAGCCCCTCCAAGTCTAGTCATAAGTAAGCGACGCAAAAGCCGATAAAAGCCAATGAGGACGTCACACAGCTTCGACAAAGGCATGTTAAGATGGCACCTGTTCAGCACAACAACTCCATACGCTCTTTGACAGAAACTTCTTTTTAGTCAGCGTAATAATGAAGATAAATTGACCAAAAAAACAATAAGGACTTCCTAGACCAAAAGTATCCATTCAACAGTTTTCTACAAAGGGAGGGAAATTGGAACAAAAGAAAATCGCAGTCGTGAAGTGGCTAACGCGGTCTGTATTTCTATACCACTGTCACTTTTCATAGGTTTCACAGTGTGAACTAACTTTGAATAATTTTTTATGTGATGACCTATTTTGACTTTGTAAGCCAATACTTTCAAGATCAGTCAATAAATATCGTTGGTTTCGACGTATGTTGCCCCCTTCTTTATGTTGTTAGTGGACATATCATGTGTCCTGTTCAGCTATGTTACATCATACAACATTTGAGACGTGTGGATAATGAAAAAGTGGGATCATTTAATGTGGAGCCACATCATGTTTGCTTATGAAGGCTCCTGAATGTAACTTTCTTCCATAGCGTTCCACTTGTATCTTGCTACTCTAGCTATGTAAAAAGAGGGGAGATATTACTGTTGGTTGCTGCCAATAGTGGACAAAAAGGTATTGCTGTATGAGTAAATCGGATAACTTAATGTACCTACTGAATGGGTCGCCTTAATCATTATCAAAAAAATCGCGCCCCCCCTGAGAATTTTTTCAGGGGCCGCCACTGCCCCCTCATGTCATGTATGAGTTTCTGACAGGGATGAACACCAGCCGCCACTAAGATCATTAATGCTTTCTCTCAGTTTTTGAAAGGCGTTCTCAATGAGTATCATGAGAAGTTGGACTTGATAGTTTGTGTAAGGCCTGTGTACTTTTATATTTAACCAAGGAAATGGCCACACCAAGATTGATTTCAGTATTGGGTCAAATGGAAACACTGTTTTAGTCACCATATAATTGAACTATTCTGTGTGTCCGTCTCATCCTGTCCAGGGCTGTGTCTACGTGAAGTGCCTCTCAGCAGAACACTCTGGCAAGGCTTTCAAGGCGCTGCACGGCTCGTGGTTCGACGGTAAGGCCTCAAGCTGAATATGGGCTCCTTTTGTCTTCTCACATTCAGACAGGGGACAAATGGGAAGCAAAATATAGAGAGCTCTGTTATTACCATGCCAGAAAATGGTCAGTTTGCATTTCCTGTGCAGTTTGTAGTTTAATCAGGTGCAATGAAAAAGGAATCATGTAAGTAGGGAAAGAGTGAGATGCTTTTGGATCACTTAGTGTGTGTGTGCAAGTGTAAGTGTTAGTGTTTGAAGTCCCCCTGTGTGTGTTGCAGGTAAGCTGGTGACGGTGAAGTACCTGCGGCTCGATCGTTACCACCAGCGCTTCCCGCAGGCGGTGAGCTGCACCACGCCGCTCAAACCCTCCAGCAGCCACATGGACACCATGTCAGGCCTCCGCCACCGCACCAGCACAGCCAACTCCCTGAGCTTCTCCTGAGGAACCCTGCGGCCTCCATCACCTCCCCCCCCCCCATCCCCACTCTCCCTCTTTCTCTCCCTTTATAGTCTCCCCCTTTCCAGTCTCCCAGCCGCCCTCACCCCGCTCTCCTCTGCACACCTGCCACTATTCTCGGCAGCAGACGCGATAGCTCTGGCTGTGGCAGTCAGACAGGGAAAGCGCGGATGTGCGAAGGGGGCCGCTCCTCTCGGCACAAGCCAGCCAAAAGCTACGGGGCTCCTGGCCGTTTGAAGGTTGTCAGGGTGACCCCTGAGGGCCCCTCCAGACCCCCAGGTGTGCTCTTGAAGGGGAGACTGACTGGCTGGAGCTTCACTGAGAGAAACCCTCTGCTCTGCTCTCCTCTCCTGCCCCTTCTCCCCCTCACCTCACCTTCTCTCTGGTGCAGTGGACACAATTTAGATCTCTTTTTATAATACAGAAACTCTATGGATCTAAGGAGATGTGGCTTCCAGTTCTAATGTTCATATTTAAAAAGGTATATATATGAGAGAGATGCACCTCTCTCTGTATTGCGTGCTCTCTTATCCCCTTGTTTTTATGAAACGTCCCTTCCCCTCCTGACACTCAATGGAGTGGGAGGGTCTCTCCATAGCTGCATGTGCTGGTAAAAGTATGCCTTTATTTAAGCTTTGAATTGTAACATAAAATGTGGATGTTTATTTCTTACAGATGTTTTTTCTTTCGATGATGTAATCCTTTTTTTTTTGTAGTTTTAGTCAAACAAGGAAGGCATGCACAAACACTTATTTGGGGGTACTGTAAATATATGCTGTATGAATGGTGGAGGCTGAATTTGTCTGTATAGAATGCGAAAAATCACATAAGCTCTCTTTGTTTCTTGCCAAGAAAATAGTAACACTGTTAGCATCCATTCTTCAGAGATGGAGGCAGATGTATTGACTAAGATTGTTCTAGGCTTGACAGGTGTTTGAGAGGTTGATGACCTGATGAAAAGCACCCGGGCCTGGTGTCACGAGAGGAAAAATACTGGTGATTGACAGCTGTCATCAGCACACTGGTGCTGTGCTTGTCCCATCTCTAACCATACATGTATCTCGCTCAGTATTCACTGACATCCTCCCAGCCAGACTATATTCCATTGTATTCCATGGTTCTATATATTTTGTATTATCTCTAGCAGCTATGTTTATTTGTTTATGATTGGTGACCGGATGACATTGACATTTGTCTCCGCAGACCTCTGCTGGTACATGAGAACAATAACACTCGTAATGCGTTGCGTAAGATTTTATTTTTTTTGTCGACTTTTCAACTGCCATTTGCCTCACAGAGAGCGTTTCAATTTAGTTCCCTCCGCTGAGACCATGCAATATCACTTCTTGATCAAATATTCCAAAGAAGCCTGTTTTGGACTTGTGTTCTTGGGCTCATATTCCATGGTCAGGTATACAGTTTATCTTGATGGGAGGGCCTGCGATGGTAAGAAATCGAAATAGATGTGATGGTTCATTGTGGACTTAAGAAGCTGCTTCTTGCTTTCTGTTCAGTGTGTTTCATTCTGGAGGGGGGGAACTGGACCGAGACAAGAGAGCAAGTCTTTAAATCCTTGGAGGTCAGGGAAGGCAGTTATGGTGTATTGCTGTTGTTTTCTGATGCAGTTCCCCGTCCTTCTGTTCCATGTGGTCTTTCAACACGTCATCTGTGATGTCCAGTTGCTCGTGAGATGTTTCGAGTAGATTCTTACTCCAGAATTGCTACTGGGTTCATCTGGCTGCTGTCATTGAACTCGTCCCTTTCTATCTTTCCTCTTGTGTGTTTGGAAGATGCAGTGTAGTTGATCACAGGGTGCAGTATTTGCAGCAAAGCGTACAATTGATGCATAAACAAATGTTATAAGGCTGGTGCACACTACCTGCAGCAGAGAACCTCATTGTGCCTTAACTTTGTGCTTTATAAAATGACTGACACTGCATTTGTGGGGAATGTATTTGGATTTTGTAGGTGTCAGTATGGGTGTAAAAGTTTAAGAAGAGATAAGGTCGCTCTACAGAGGGGGTTTGGTTGGATGTGTTTTTTTTTCTTTCTTTTTTTCGCTGACAGCAGTACGCTGGATGTTGTTTAATGATAGTGTTTATGCATCCAACCAAATGCCTTTTCACAACTTTTAAAATGACGTGTGTTGATCTGTATCTAAAAGTGTTCAGATATCGCACACCTAGGTTTGTCAGCCTTTTTTTTGTCAGTTAGGGAGACCTTAGATTCATTTTTAAACCATCAACTGCACAGAGCTAATGTTATGTACAAAATAAATAAAAACTCAAAACAAAAATAAAGTCAGAGGTTGTTCTTGCTGTACATGTTTTTTTTTTAAGGTCTGCAACTGACTGGTGGTGCATCTGTCTGTACAGAGTATGAATGTTGGGTCAGTGTCCTGCCGTCAGGCTTCAGTGTGGTGTATTCTGATGTATGTATGCATACACTGTACATTTGTGTTACTGTAGTATGTACTCTTCTGCAGCTTAGGATTCAAGTTGTACTGTTGCGTCAATCAAAATTCCCAACCTGCTAGCCAGAGGGGACGGTGTACAGTAATGCAGACATTTTAAAGTTAAAATGCTTTAATGTAATTTGTCCCTTGTCTTGTTTAAAGTCTCTAATTAAAGGTTTGGTAGGGTTTTGAAAAAGTGAATGTGTTAATATGTGGAGAGGGTATATTTGTAACTTTTAAATATTTGTTGTGATGAAGGTTGTACATGGAAAGATTTATCAGGTGGTCGTGGTAATGGCCATATTTTTTATTAGGTATAACTCACAAATTGTAGCTCAGACCCAATCCTTTAAAAATCTGAATGGATTGTATGTTTGAGCAAACGTGGTAGTTGTCACCATACTAGTGACCTGCTTTTGCTACATTAACAGTATCGAAATCTGAATTTAAGGATACATTTTACTTCATAATTTTTGCTCCAATTTATCATTAATAGAATTGGAAATGTGTATGTATTATTTGAAGGAGGATGGTAAAGCGCTGTTGGTCCCTACAAACTAGTAATATTTCAGGCAAAATCGACTCGGAAAAACCTTCTTTTAGGTTGGCAAATGAGTTTAGAAAACGTGTGTGTGGCTCTGAAGAGTTGGTCAGAGAGGATTTCCTGAAAGCGCGAAAGGTAGTGTGCTGTCCGTTGCACTGTACTGTTTCAGTGATGAAATCTAAAATGTTCTAGTTTTATTTTTCTACCGAACTACTCTTGTCTGCACGACGATCTCACTGGCTGTCTATGCAGGCTGACCCTCTTGGACATATTTGGAGATTGTTTGGGCGGACGGGAGGAATTTCCCACAATGCACTTCCCCACTTGTCATTACCTAAGAAGTACACAAACCAGCGTTTACTGAGCGTACTGTTTTCAGAGTTCAATGCGCCGGCTCAGAACTGTCAGACCCTCTACCTTCTTCTGGTACATCATATTCTCCCAGTTTCTACTTTCTACCGGTATGTATGTATGTATATATATATTGTATCATACTTTAAATGTGTTGTATGTATCGACAAGTCTGCTTGATCCCTGCTATATTAGGCTACGCTGGTTGTCCTTTCCGTTTCTGTGACACGTTTGTTGTGGTATAGCATCTGTTTAGCCTAGGAAACATTAGGCTATGTGAAACGCCAGTGTGGCGAACACTTGACTATTTGAGTCAAGGAAGACAAGGAGTGATAAGGTAACATTTGACCTTCGCCATTCGCTTAAAGCAAAGTAGCATTTGTGGCGACATTTCCATAAATGTATATATATAAATGTTTTCCCAGTACAATGCATGTAATGTCCATGGTGAATACCCTAACACTCGGTAGTTTAGGCAAGAGCAAGGGGTGTCACCAGCTTTACGCCAAGTCACAATAATCCCATGACAAATATTGGGTTACGTTTCAATATGGCGCACTGGTTGTCTCTTACCCCTTTCGAATGTAACGTTAGGAAACATTGTTTAACTCCGTTTTACGCATAGTTGCAAGCGGTAACTTTAGCGAAGCGAACTAGTTTTCGCCGAAAAATGTTTACCACTCTGTGTATCGTGGTCACACATGCAAGAGATCCTCAGGACACTTATCTCAAGACATTATTTATAGTAATGGCTCTGCTTCATTTGCAACCCAGCAGTTATTTGTGCCCTGGAAATATATTCATCACCGGTCACTAACTCTCATTAAAATAATCTGCATTGCATTAATCCTATTATAACCCAAATGTAGGCTGATTCTCCTGAGTCTCAACGAAAAAAAGTAAATCAGCCTTGTAATCGGTAGGCTAGTGTTGCATACACAAACATTGCCAAATGGGCTGGTTTGGGCTGTACGCATTATGTAGCCTGGTCTATGTTTTGGAAGTGCTACTGTGTGCCCATCTGTCAACGACTGACCGACCATTCTAGTGCCACCCAGTAAAGAGCTGAGGTTATCTCATTCTCTATGTTGTAATGGGGTCTATTGTGTCTTAAACAAAAGCTGCTTTTCACCCTGAATGGTGCCCACTTCACACTGTCCTAATGTGATCTATGAGATGAAATCCAAAAATATCTTAGCTAGTTTTCCAACACAGCTCAAGGGTAAGGTCCAGCAGGAGTTCTGTCAGATACATTTAGATTCATTCAGATACTTTTGTCCAAAGCAACGTACAAGGGAGAGAACAATCAAGCTAAGAGCAATAATACCTGGTGTAACAATAAATACTGCTTATTTTTTTCAAAGAATAGAAAACAGCATAGAAAGAAAAAGAAAAAGAAGTGCGGGACTGTCACTGCTTAAGTGCAAGTTAAGCCAAGGTGCCAGTTAAGAACTTGAACTTGATGCGAGCAGCTACCGGCAGCCAGTGGAGCTCAGTGAGTAGCGGGGTGAAGTGCCCTCTTTGGTTGGTTGAACACCAGACGCGCCACCGCGTTCTGGATCATCTGTAGTGGTTTTACCGCGCAAGCTGGCAGGCCCGTTAGAAGGTCGTTGCAGTAGTCGAGGCGGGAACTCACCAAGGTTTGCACCAGCAGCTGGGTGGCATACTGGGTTAGGTACGGCCTGATTTTGCGGATGTTGTATAGCACAAAGCGGCATGACCTGGCGACAGAGGCGATGTGGGCTGTGAAGGTTAGTTGGTCATCAATAATGACCAAGAGGTTTCTTGCTGTTTTGTATGGAGCAAGAGATAGAGAGTCAGTGTTGATATTGATGTTGTGGTGGATGAACTGTTTGGCTGGGTAGACCATCAGGGTACTGTTCGGCGACACTCCAGGCTAAAAAAAGAGAACGCCCCTTTATCGGGTTCAGCGAAGCAACTTCTGATAAATTACCATAGTAACATATCACTTAGCACTAACCTGCTCCAGGGCAGGCTATACTAAGTTAAGCTGGCTAAACTTGCCACACCCCTTGCAAAAGGAGGGATCCCATTGACCAAGGACTAAAAGGAGTCATATTTGATAGTTTGATAAGCGTAGGGAGAGAGTTCTTTGCGATCCGCCAAGATCCATTTTCCCTTTTTTGTGAGTGGTAGCCTACGTTTTTGTAATGTCGGCGATGCAGAGAACAAAGCACTCATAATTATATGACAGTGTTATATTGACAGTAACCCATCTCCCTTACGGAGATATTGGCGAAAGTTGTTTAAGTTCTTGATTTTATGTCCCTTCTACAATCACGATGTTATTAACCATACGTCATCAACAAATGCAACTTACATCATTGCAAACGTATAGTTTTGCAAACGTGTCTAGTTTTTGTGCAGTAGTGAATAAAGTCTACCTCAGTCTACTTCACAGCATATCTTTTTTGTAGAAAAGGTGGATGCATGATAAGAAGAGAGAAATACACACAATATATTTTCATTGCTTCAATTTATTGAATTTCTTATTAATACATTTACATTTAGTCATTTCGCAGACGGTTTTATTTAAAGCGATTTACAAGGAGATGTTAAACTACAATTACTACGGAGGCGAAGGGGGTCGAACCAGCGATCTGTTGCATGCAATCCATGAGCTCTAACCACTGCACCAAAGTCACATATTCGTCATAGGAAAAAAATATCACGGCTTACAGCCTATAGACAGTTTCTTATATTGCTGTCGCAGCCGCGGCAGTGTTGAATTTTGACATGATTATGGTCTTGAATTCTTCATAACGCGTTCATGGTCATATCCTGCCTTAGCGGAGACAAAAATTAGTCTTTTTCTTTGAGTTTAGACTATTAAAAATCATGGTTTTGGTGATCGACCTTTCCTGCCTTTTGAAGCAGGACGTGCACGCGCAAATTACCTGACGAGTTTAGCCTGGGACAACTTAACTAGAGGATTTTTTATCTTAGCGCCGTCGCCAGCTATATTATCTCATGTCGCGAGCTAAATGTATTATCTTAGCTTCAGTTGTACACCGAACAGGGCCCAGTTCTGTTTTGGCCAGGTTCAGCTGAAGGTGGTGGTTTTTCATCCATGTGGATATATCAGCAAGACAGTCCGAGATCCGTGCCGAAACAGTGTTGTCCTTAGGAGGGAAGGACAGCACCAGTTGAGTATCATCGGCATAACAGTGGTAGGAAAAACCATGCGAGTGGATGATAGGGCCCAGCGAGGTGGTGTAGATGGCAAAGAGAAGTGGTCCTATTCCCGACCCTTGGGGCACCCCAGTGGTGAGGAGGTGAGGTACAGACAGATGACCTTGTCATGACACCTTGAATGAGCGCCCAGTGAGGTACGATTCAAACCAGGAGTGCGCCTTGCCTGAGATGCCCATACTTGACAGTATGGACAGAAGGATGCGGTGGTTGACTGTATCAAACGCAGCTGATAAGTCAAGCAGGACGAGAGCTGAGGATTGAGCTGTTGCTCTAGCTGTTTTTAAGGCCTCTGTCACAGATAGCAGGGCTGTTTCGGTGGAGTGACCGCTTTTGAATCCAGACTGGTTTGGATCGAGGAGATTGTTTGTTGACAGGAACTCTGTGACCTGTTTGGAAGCTGCCCTCTCAATTGTTTTAGATAGGAGGGTGAGAAGTGAGACCGGTCGATAGTTTTCCACCTGAGTGGGATCGAGAGACGGCTTCTTGAGCAGCGGCGTTACCTGAGCCACTTTGAATGAAGAAGGAAATGTTGCAGAATTAAATTAAGCATTAATCACCTGTGTTATTGCCGGTAAGATGGCAGGGGATATGGCTTGAAGGATGTTGGATGGGATAGGGTCCAGCGGGCATGTAGTTGGACGGCTACCTGCTAGGATTTTGGAGACCTCACTCTCAGTGAGAGGGGTGAAAGAGAGAAACGATGAGCCATTGATGGTAGCGCCCTTAGGGGGGGCAAACAGTTGGTCGAATTGCTTCCTAATGGATGCCACTTTCTCTGTGAAAAAGGAAGCAAAGTTATCGGCTGTGAGGTTAGTAGCTGGGGGAGGAGGAGGAGGGTAGAGCAGAGTTTTGAAGGTGGAGAATAGTTTCAGGTGCACTGTTGATCTTGTCATTGAAAAAAAGTTTTCTTAGCAGCAGTGATGCCGGATGAGAAGGAGGCCACTAGTGTCTGGTGGCTTGCAAGATCGTCCTGTGCTGCAGATTTGTGCCACTATCTCTCAGCCGCTCTGAGATTGGAGTGCTGCGTTCGGAGGGTATCACTCAGCCATGAATGAGGCTGGGTAGATTGCGCAGGTCTGGTAGAAAACGGACACAAACTGTACAGGCATGAGCTCAGAGTGGAGCAGATAGGGCAGATAAAATGATAACAGTTGATATATACAATATATATACGATATATACAAGTATAATGTATAATGATAATAAATAATCTACATACACACTTGTTCACACTGTTATTGTTATTATTATTATTATTATTATTATAAATAAGAAGTAGTTGATGGGTAAAAAGTTGCACTGTTAAAAAGGCAAAGAATCACTCTCCCTTTTTCGGCTTACCTTAATCAGTTGCGCTTAGGTTTTATTTTGGTTTGCAGAATATAAGTATGTTCTGCTGAAAGGACCTTATATGGCAATAGAAACCTACAGTGAGATTTTTTTGAGACTCAGCATGAGGCTCTTAGCTTTGACATAAAGTTAGTTTCTGTCTGTTTATATCCACTGTTAAATGTTATTGTCATATTGAAATAAGTCAATGTGACTGTTTTATGATGTCGTTCTTAATTTGACCCTTGTCTTAAATGCAAATGCATCAGTAGTGATATGCCACTTTACCCCATTACATCACTTTACAGGTGTCAGCAAACAGTTCTGCATACCAGTTTGCATCTCACAATCGAAAGCTAGTGCTATACTTGCTCAATACACCGTCAGTCTTTATACAATAAGCAATAGATTAAAGGATTAAATGAACTAGCACAAAGAAACAGCTAACAGGGCTTTTGTTGTTTCACTGCATGTCTCAAACCAACTCAAAAGCCTCTGACCTCTGAGTGTTGGAAGAAAATGGACCTCTAGTGTTTCCTAGACCTCGTTTAGTCCAATAGATACATGGGTTACCCTGTGCATCCTCAGGGTGAAATGTCATTGGCCATTTATCAAAAGCAAGATCAGGTTTTGTCCCTTCTCACAAGAGTGCTGTATATCTAGCACTGTTAGATGACTATATCTTCAACAGCGTAGGGGCAATGAAATATTAGGAATGACCAAATATAACCGTGATTTTGGTGTATAATGAGGATAATAACCTACACACAGAGAGGTGGTGACAGTGTTTATTTTAAGCCTGATGTTTTGGAGAAATTCACTAATCCAGTATGACATGGCAACAAGGCGCAGACAGTCTGCTTAGCTATCTATAAATAGCAGTGGGTCTCTGATGTTTATTTTGAAAACAGGTCACACTCACACCCTTCACTACAGATACATTGATTTAATCATGGCTTGCTGGTGTCCGATCTGCACCTGAACATTTCAATGACAGACAGGTATTCAGAAAAGAGAACCACACGTTACACTCCAATTTATCATGGTTTTATCATATTATAAACATCAGTGGTTGTTTGTGTAATTTCATTTCCAGTGGGTGACGTATGCTATAAGGTCTTGTTGAAAATGTCTTATACTAGTGATGTGTTGTAAGCACAGGTTTTTTATTATCCTTTTTATGGTCTGTGCCCTTTAATAACATATCACTGAGAGATCCTAAATGTGAAATATTGAAACTGGATTCAGGGTCACGGTTAGTGTGGTTTCAATTGTTTAGTTCTTTTTTGTGAGGCATCATAGGGAAGCTCTTGAGAAATACATTCCTCTAAATGACAAGGCTGTCTGATGATGCTCTGTATTACTAACCACTACTGGCGCTTCTCCCATTCATGCTCTGCACATAAAGGTCCCTCTTCATGTAATCTGAGCGGTCTCTTATTAGACCTACACACTTGGCACAGAGTCACATTTCTACTCTTGTTCCTATTCTCTTTCTCTTGTTCCTTCTGTTGTTCTCTCTCCCTCTCCCTCTCCCTCTCTCTCTCTCTCTCCCTCTCCCTCCCTCTCTCCTTCCCTTTCTCTCTCTCTCTCTCCCTCTCTCTCATACACACACACACACTTTTCTCTTCCCTTCTCTCTCAGTTGTACACACCAAGCAGTCATCTCTGCCCCCCCTCCACCCTGACGAGTGACGCTGCCCCCCACTCTGCCCCCTAGTGCTGCACCACCGCCCCCTCTCTTCACGTGCCGTAGGCCTGGATGGCAGCGTCGCTCCTCAGATGCATGGCCCCTGTGGCCCTCAGGCACTGCCGGAGTTCCTGTAAGGCTGCCGGGCGACTTCTGGCTCTGCCCAGTCCTGCGCTAGGTAACTGTAACCATGGGCTTCTAGAGAAGGGGGAGGTTAGTGTGTGTGGGGGTAGGGTGGTGAGGGGGTGCTATGAGGTCTCTGGTCAGTCCTTCACACAGCCTGTGATGTGGAGCATAGAAGAGTAGAACGCCATTGCCATAACATATAGGCAACTCCAGACTTGTTAGCTAAGGTATCCTCTCAGTGCATTGAAACCGCATTCATATTGGTGTTGGTTGGTGCACAACTCATTCTAAAATAGATCACAAATTTGAGTGTTTTCAGGTACAGTCTTTTTAATCAGTCAAGTCTGGAGTTTCCTGCTTTCGTAGCATATGGTAGTTGCATCAGGTGCTTTGTCCCTCGGGGCTGCAGCCATGGCAACCGGCGCGCCGATGAATGGGTGAAATGGGCATGGAAGCAGATCCGGATCATCTTACTGTTGTCAGCACTGACATTGGGGCTTGCCCCCACATTGTGGTCATCTTTTGTACTGGGATCACAGCACCCATTTCATGCCACCCTTTAGTCACAGTCATGTTGCCTTTTGTCCGTGACCGTCATTTCATCCGCTGTGTCAAAGGTGTGTTGGAGCAGCTTTGAGTCGTTTAGAGGTTGGTTCAGTTAGTTACATCAGAAGTACAGTCATGGCACATCTAAACATTGCAATGCAGTTTCCTCCGGTCTCATTAAAATGTTCATCGTGATTGAGAATATAATATGCAAGAAGAGCAGTTTAACACTGGTCCTGTTAATCTGGTAATCAGTTAATCAGTCTTAACATTTCACTAATAATTCCTCTCCTCTAACTCATTTGAATGAATTACTCAACCCCATCTACCCAATCAGCCTAATCCACCTCCAATCCCCTTACTTTTTACATGGGGACTTTGAAAAGCCTCTCTCCTTTGGTGTCCATTGGTTTGCCTGTGTTACCATACCGATTGTCTCTACAGTCCCATCATGATGATGTCATCTTAAACCCCGTCCCTGCATGAATGTCATTGGCCAGTTCCACTGTGCCGCACAGATGGATTGGCCTCCCTTCCTGTCCGTCTTCGTAACTGACAACTGTATTGACCTGTGTTGTTTTTTCTGCTTCCTCTGCCTTGCCTCTGTTTGTGTTGTAGCGTGAGCGGCAGTGGGGTGTTTTGTGGGCGCAGGTCTTTTGCACTCTCTGTCCGCAGCATCAGCATCAGCAGCAGCAGCAGCAGCAGCAGCAGTGATGTCAGGATTCAATCTGCTGCA
Source organism: Sprattus sprattus (assembly GCF_963457725.1). Lineage (NCBI taxonomy): Eukaryota > Metazoa > Chordata > Actinopteri > Clupeiformes > Clupeidae > Sprattus > Sprattus sprattus. The sequence continues at coordinate 25,223,376 of NC_137912.1, forward strand.
CCTGGTGACCAAGAGCCAGCCTGTGGCTCTGAAAGCCTGCGGGCTCCCCTCAGGTCCACTGGATGCTCTCTGTGTGTGTGTGTGTGTGTGTGTGTGTGTGTGTGCGGGCTCAGCGCTGCTTTCCCGAGCTCTAATACACACCTTCCTGTGTGAGCACAAGAGTGTTTATGTGTGTTTTTGTTTTTGCTGGAGTTGCTGTTTGATTGTTTGAGTCATCTGCAGGGAACACCACCCAATATATCACATACTTCTCAGCTTATTAGAGGTAAATGTTCCATAAATTAAGTGAGAATTGAATTGAATTGAATTGAATTGAATTGACTTGAATTGGTTTAGTTTGTTCAAATTTCGCCATTTATTCTATTTAATTGTAATGTATATGGTCTCAGACCAGCTCAATTCTTCTAACCAAAGGCAGTCCATTCACAGACAACTCTCCACAGGAGTTCTGTAGAAGTTCTATTGTGCGGTGTTCTTCCTCCAACTGTCCCTCAGGTCTGGAGCTCATTCTCTGCTCTGCCCGGCGGACATCTTTGGTGCCTCTGGACTAACACTAACACAGTTTGCTTTTCTCAAAAGAGCTTGCATGCACACTTCAGTCCCTCTCTCCCTCTCTCTCTCTGTCTCTAACTTTCTCTCTAATGCAGTAATGATTATTCAGTACCACATAACACCAAGGTATTGTGTCAGAGAATTGTAAAGGGCATTTTGACATGCCTTCAATGTAATTTAATATTTCAAGTTCTATAATCTCTAAGCTCTGGTCATTTAAAAACTCACCCTATGCTGCCCCATGGCTGAGTAGGTGAGTGGAAGCAGGAGATAAAGAGGGGAAAGAGCCAAACCAAGGGACCCTCAGGAGAGGAGGCCCTTAGATTTGACAAGTTCATAAAGCAAAGGTCGCTTGAGAAGGAAAGGTCTCGCTCTCAATCTGTACCAGGTGTTTACACATAAGGTTCAAAGGTGCCTTTCTGAATACTGCAGGAGGGAATTACATAAGGAAAAGAAGTTGTGTTCCACTTAATACTGTTGCCAAATGGCATTTCTCTTCATACAGATTCTCTAGCATTGTACTCCTCTGTCAGTTTCAGAAATGAAATGGTAGCACAGCTTAGTATTGAAAGACCCCAGACACCCCTCGCAACAAAGAGTCCTTCCAACTTTGGAGTCCCAGTAATGGTGTTCAATCCGTGTATCATTCGTTCATTTGTTTTTCCGATTTAGACGAAAATTGAAAAAATGAAAACAACGTTTGATTTCTCGTTTTTCCCTTTTCAAAACCAAAACCAGAAATCGGATTACGGTTCTTTTTCTCGTTTTTTCCATTCTGCACCCCCAAACGGAAAATGGAAAATGAAACATTCGAATAACAAATCCACGCTGCTTGCGCAAGGCAGAACTCATGTTGGTTGTCAGGGAAACCAATTGGAGGATGAAAACAAGGGCCTATAGCTGGTAGAGAGTCCGCTTAAGGTGGACTGTCCTTGGACACATTATGTTGACATCCTGGTGCCTGTGGAGGATGAAAACAAGGGCCTATAGCTGGTAGAGAGTCCGCTTAAGGTGGACTGTCCTCGGACACATTATGTTGACATCCTGGTGCCTGTGGAGGATGGAAACAGGGGTGTAGCTGCTCAGGGCCAGTCCGCTGATGGTGTACTATTCTCGGACACCTGTTGCTCACATCCTGCCACCTCTGGAGGTTATAGAGGGGGTCTAGCTGCTCAGGGCCAGTCCGCTGATGGTGCACTATTCTCGGACACCTGTTGCTCACATCCTGCCACCTCTGGAGGTTATAGAGGGGGTCTAGCTGCTCAGGGCCAGTCCGCTGATGGTGCACTATTCTCGGACACCTGTCCCTCAAATCCTGGTCCTTCTGGAGGATATACAGGGGTGTAGAGGCTCAGGGCTGTCCGAGTGACGGTGCACTATTCTCGGACACCTGTGAGCTGCCTCGTTTCCCTGACAACCAATACGGCCAGGATTTGTTATTTGAATGTTTCATTTTCCATTTTCCGTTTGGGGGTGCAGAATGGAAAAAACGAGAAAACGAACCGTAATCCGATTTCTGGTTTTGGTTTTGAAAAGGGAAAAACGAGAAATCAAACGTTGTTTTCATTTGTTCAATTCTCGTCTAAATCGGAAAAACAAATGAACGAATGATACACGGATTGTGTTCTCACTTTTTAATCATTTTGGTTGAAAGACATTGACAGTGGATTTGTCTGAGTGTCAGGGCTAATATACACTGCCCCCGTGTGGACAATCTAAACACCTCCACAGTTTCGTCACTAGAGGTCAGCATTGTTACAACGTAAGAAATTGAAATGTTACCTAACGGTGATGGCAGCAGTAGAAGCAGAAGTTCGAGTAACATTGCTGTAGCCTCAGGACTTATCATCATAGTATTGAAACATCTGTATAATCTGTCCCACTGAATTTTCTTGAACTGTTCTACGCCTTGCTGAGATCTTTGGCTGTAGCACATCTCCCCCTCTATACACAGGCTTGTAGGCGTCATGGCAGTAGGACTGATCAGTGCAATCATACACCCCCCCCCCCCTCCTCTCCAGACAGGAGTCAATATCAGGCTTTTATTACTAATTTAATTACCTTAAAGTTGCATATTGCCAACCAGTCAAATCTATATCCTAAACGAGTGTGCAGCAACATCTTTTGATATCCTCTTGGTTGCCATAGCACACTGCAGGCAAGCAGATATGTTTCAAAAAGAGTTCTGGCTCACATATCGGCTTGCTTGGCAGGGCACTTTTACACGCACAGCTTGATGATGAACATGCAAAGGCTACGAGTGCTTATAATCATTATCTTAAAGCCTTGCAAAATGCACCTTTAATTTAGATTTATGGTATGCTTTTTTGGATTTTTTTTTGTGTGTACCTGCTTGTATTTGTCATTGCTTTTTGATCATGCTTCATATTGACTCTTGCCTGGAAAACCACTGTGTGAGAAACCCTGAACATTGCACTTTAGCACTGCTATAAGAAGTTTGTGTGCGTGTGTGTGTGTCTATATATACAGTATATATATATGTGTGTGTGTGTGTGTGTGTGTGTGCGCGTGTGTGTGCGCGCGTGTGTGTGCGCGCGCGCGCATGGTCCCATGAGTTGGTGGCCCCACGTAACTCTTTCTCCTAATATTCCCGTGCAGGAACACGCCGAACCAAGAAGACATGGCCGGTCACCTTCCCCCAGGACGAGCTGAAGAAGAGGCTCACCCCTCTGCAGTACCATGTCACCCAGGAGAGAGGAACAGAGAGGTTGGGCCCTTAGCCTGAGCTGCCTTCCCTCCCTCCATCCCTCCCTCCCTCCATCCCTTTCCGGCTTCCCTGTGAACGCACCTAGCATCTGTACATGTCCAGCACTTTCCAGCAGCCCAAAAAAATTTGCTCTACCGCTCCCTACTCCTCCTTTAAATGCCCGTCATAAAATGTTGTGCACATTGGCTGTTCTTTTTATTTGGGGGTAAACAAGCACCCTATTCACATTCACTGGCACCGTAAAGACCTTGAAATTTCCACCCGTTCAGACATGCAGTTTGCGTTGGTGTGCCGAGTTCTTCGCGAGCCCCGGGCCGAGGGGGCGACGCGACCGCGCCAGTGCCGGTGGGAAAAGCGCGGTTAGCCCCAAATGAGAGAGAACTCTGTGACTCCCCTCCGACTGCCCGGCTGTGGTCACGCACACGTGGGGAAGGCATTTATCGGCTCATTGGCAGGAGGAATGTGAAAAATGCCCAGCGACTGGCCCTGCGTGCTCGGCCCCGCCGAAACAGCCCCGGCCCTCACAAGGCTGGGCCTTCCGCATGACTTCCCGCTGGTGTTTGCTTGTGGCTCCCAGCGCTTGGCCAGTTTTAGTGGGCTTGTTTATGTACAGGCCTGCGGTTCCCTCCCTCTCCTCCAGATATATCAGGACGCTGCTTACGTCCAGCCTGTCCTCATCTAAATGAATGGGTTATACGTGAACAATGCCTAAAAGACAATTGATAGTCCTGCTACAGTAAAGATAATGCGCAACCACCTAAGGTTCATAAAAGTGGTACTGAATGTCGTTTGGAACTGTGTGAACTAAGTTCTCTCTGCTCTGTCTCACCTGATTGTGTGTAGTGCCTTCGCTGGAGAGTACGCCCATAGCAAAGAGGAGGGGACCTACAATTGCATCGTCTGTGGCACCCCGCTATTCCCGTAAGTCAAAAGACCCTTAAACACACTTTCAGCCCCCCACCCCCTTCCCTCCCTAAATGTGCATGCCTTTGTAGTCGTGATTTCCACACATAATGCTTTACCTGTGTACTCTACGGGCGTCAGAAGGTGGCACTGAAACGGCTTCACTGGGGAACCGGATGCAATCATCCTGTTATACATTGCACATGGGTCAGCAAATGATTGACCACCACACTGGTCTCAGGCGCTCCAGGGGAGAGGTGCTACGGCTGTGTGTGTGTGCGGGCACGCTTGTGTGTGTGTGTGTGTGTGTGTGTGTGCATGTGTGTGTGTGTGTGAGGGGGAGAGGGGGGCACCTACCTTCTCCTCCCCCGGTGCTGGAGATCAGAGCTCCCTGAGCGACTGTCCCGCTTACCTCAGCTCCTCTAATTGGTTCAAGAGAGGGTCTTCTCCTCGCAGCCCAGCCCCGTCCAGACCCAGCCTAGCCCGGCCCAGCTGCGGCTCGCCCGGCGCGCACACGGGAGGGTTAACTGTGTGTGTGTGTGTGTGTGTGTGTGTGTGAACATGGGAGGGTTAACTCTACCTGACAGCACGTCAGACCCGTCTCAGGAGTGATTACCAGGTCGCAATTTTCCCACAGCTCGCTGGAGAGCTTCAAAGGGGGCTGAATTTACGGCCGGCGTTAGCCCATATCTTAGGCTCGATGGTCCCAGAGGAGACGTGTGTTTTTCTCCCCCCCCCCCCCCCCCCCCCCCGACTCCCTGGCTGTAAGAACGCACAAATTGCCCGCTTATTGTGTGCCAGATATTTTCCGCATTTGAGGTTTTTTATCCCTCCCACCTCCTGAGAGGCCAAAAAATCAGAAGGATAATGAAACACCCCAGGGATACTGGCCCGTTTTGACAGACTATTCGCTAAGGTCTCAAGGAGTCGCCCACAACACACACACACCTGGACACACACACAAACACACACACATAATGTCCGTCTGTTGAAATTGACTATTCCTTCCAGCCAACAGGAAATATTGATTCTCAGACTCTGTCATTTATAGCCGTGCATTTAAACAGGACTGCTTTTTTGTTTTTTTAAACCTCTTCATTTTTATCCATTGCAGGTCCAATAAGAAATTTGACTCTGGATCAGGTATGTAAAACCCTCTGCTCCTCAACTTATGGAAACTAATTCAAACAGATTTCGTCCATATGAGATGGGGTTGCAGAGAAGCCAGTGTTTCAGCCATATATCATCCAGCAGAGCTGAGGGTGACTCTAGGGACTTGTGACTTCATTCCTCTCCAATAGAAGTGTGCCTGTGTGTGCGTATTGAAGTGAGTGTCCATTTAAAGATACTGGAAGCAAAGTTAGCATTTGTTAGCCACAGTAAGAAACCATCTTCTTCATTATGTGTGTGTGTCCTGCACATGTGAGACTCTTGGTAGGCAGACACATACACCTCTTTGATTATCTAAACAAGTTATGTTAAATTCTCTGTGGAAATGATGGCATGAGTCACTCAGTTCCACTCAGCAAACACTCAAGTGTTATTGTCTAGCTCTTTGTTGAAAGTCTGAGGAGAAATGCAGTCCTAGCTGTTGCATCTGTTCCCAAGGTGGAAGCAATGGACTGAGACCACATACAGTTTATACTACACATAAGCCAGACAGCTCTCTTACTCTCTCTCTCTCTCTCTCTCTCTCTCCTTCTACCTCTCTTTATCTCACTCCCTTTTTTTGACTTGGGTGAGAAGACAGCTTGACCCCGCGGCCCCTTTCTGGTTGATTGCAGGGACGAGTGTGTATTCCGTCAGCTGTCTAATGGCCGCCAATAAGAGTGGCCTATAAAGGCCTCCATACTTATGAATCAATCTGTGATGTACACCACAAACACAAAATAAGCATAGCCATGTCTTTAAAGAGCTTCACATAGTTCCCCAAAGTTATTTTAATGAAGGTTATCTCTTCCTGTGTGATTAGTTTATTGGCTGTAAACGCCGGGATCTGTCAGTTGTAATCCGTTGGAATGTCTTGTTCTCTTAATTGTGTAGGTTTTTGACATCAAACAGGACTGCAAATTCGTCTTTCTTTGCAATTAGGGAATAACTTCACTGAGCTATGAGTGATGTCAGAGTTAAAAATAGAAACATGCAAGTCACCCAGTAATTCATTGGCGAGGATGACCTATGCAACTCAAGGAACCCACTCTAGTTTTCTATTTCTTAATTTCTTGTAAAGTGTCCATTGAAAAATGCTGTCATCTAATTTCAATGTATTTTCTAGTATTGCAGGTGTAATCTCATTTAAATGTAGGTTTGAGGAAGGCAGGTGTTTTTCTCCTTTGACTCTATTGTACAAACATGTGAGATTGACACTGCTAACCCTTCAGACGGTATATGGACATGGTGCAATGGCATACACCTGGTCGTCATTTGGGGAATTTTGGCAAAAATGGGTGAAAAATACACGTAGCTCAGTTGCCAATCCATCAAAGACTTGAAGGCTGGTGGACATACCTGTTACTAGGAATTATGTGTGTGTGTGTGTGTGTGTGTGTGTGTGCACAAGTGTGATGTTAAAATGAGTATCTCATTGACCTGCCTTGCTGTCATACCAAGTTGACAGTGCTTGATGCTTAAAAAGAAAAGTTAATTGCTCCCAAAATATTGTATATGTTTTTTTAAGCCAGTGTGCAGTTTACCCCTGGCCAAGAGACATTAGCCGCATTTACATGTGTCAATATAAGCCGCTTATAGCTCGGATATATTTAGGCGGATGTCTGAGCCGATCGAGAGAGGTAGTCTACGCCGGTCGGTAAGCCGCTTAAACAAAGATGTAACTAGTGGTGACAGGTAAGCCGCTTATCGGCGTGTTATGTGCATGCGTGCCTACATGGTAGTTAATAAAAGTGCCTTTTAGCATCATAAAGACTTTTCATTTAATATAATGTCAACAGCTGTGTTTACATGTGTCAATATAAGCCGTCTGACTAGACAGAGCAAAAAAAAGACGGAGACCACACATGGTTTGCAATAACAAGTATATTTAAAAAAACGCATAATATGAGCATAAACTGCGCCAAAACGAAGGTAAATAACATCAGTGTTATTGTGGTTAAACTATGTAATGCGATAGGTGTGTGTGGCAAATGTAACATGGAACTTTTACAGATAATAGCTAATCACAAAGAATGCATCTGCCTGCTACTACTACCCATCCTGTTAAAATAGATGCCCAACACGATGTGACGAGCTGTCATCTGACGAGCTGTCTGACATCGAGCCGTCTGAACTTGTGTCGTTATTAGGCTCATCATCTGAACTCCTGTCGTCGGTAGGGTTGGGTACCGAGAACCGGTACCAATACGGCACCGGTTCCATACAACCGATACCTACCCGGACCGAAATGCAACGCAGATTTCGATGCTTCCTTTCGGTGCCTGAGCAGATTTTTTTTTTTTTTTTTTTTAAATTTATAATTTAACAAAACTAGCGATAGCTAACGAGAAGTAACGTTAGTGGCGTAGATCTTTCTGAGTACGATCTGTATACTTTTTTGTGTTGCTAACAGATTTCGTGGGGCACATATAAAACTGCTCCATCTCCCAATGTAGACTCTCGCCTTAGTCGCTCACGCTCATTGGTGATAATGTAGCATTCCATATGGGACTAATGGAAACGGGATTTGTGTTGAGGAGATGCCATGGTAATGGGTTGACTTGTGTGTGGTTTCGGTTTCAAGATAAGTGTGGTTGTTCTAAGCACGCTTTATTAAACGGAGAGCTACCGTCTCATCCAAAGATATTCCTTCTCAATGTGAGTTCTTAAGAGAGCACTAACTTGGACGCTACAATAACATTGCAACAGTTTAATGACAGCGAAGAGCAGGCAGCCTTGCACAGAGCAAGCACAAACAGAGCTAGCCATCAATATAACAGAGAAAATGTCGAAAGGTAAACGATCAAAAGTGTGGCTGTATTTCGCACAAAAAGATTCAAACAACGCGACGTGCAGCATATGCAACAACAAAATTGCGTGTAAATGGGGGAGAGAACTCAAGAGGCCCTGAAGCTAAACTCTTAAAGGGGCAGTACACATTCACGAAACCAGTGGGTTTAAATAAATGCAAACTAAATAATATTTTTTTTACTCTGAAGGCAAACATGCTCATATTTCTGCAAAAGAATTACTGAAGTGTGAAGTGTGTGTACAGAGTGTTTATGTATTTATTTATATTTATTTAAGTATACTGTAAACAGTTGTTATAAGTTAATATATTGTTCATAGTTTGAAGTTAAAAGGTTTGAAGCCAAGTGTTTTGTAATCAATCACGTCGGACCCGGTCTGTATTGAAAAGATCAGCCGTTTCTAGAATAAGGAAATGTATCTATTGTCAAAAGATCAGCCGTTTTAAGAATAATGAAATGTATCTGGTGTCAAATGTTTTGGAAACACCCTGCTGTAGACCTCTTCTCTCTGTTAACTTTATTTTACAGTTTGCGTATAATCCATATACACAAAGTCCGTTTTGTTTTTCATGTATGGTTTCTTTTCATGGCTCCCCGACCTCCGCACCGACATGAGCCAAACCTCCAGGAACACAGGCAGCCCGGCTGCTTGCTCACCAGACTCGTGCCGACTCCACTTCCTGTTTTGGCCAGAAACCTTTTGCCACACGGGCTCCATTTGGCCCGTGCTCTGGCCCCTGCTCCCGAGCGCCGCTCCGATCGCTGTGGTAACCATCCGCTGGGATGCTCCTGCTCTGAGTCATAGGATTCTTCTGTTCCTCCGAGAATTTCCTGTTCCTGAGTGGAATTTTGTGGCTTTGTAGTTGTGGCCAACCATCCCCTCCCTCAGTTTGGGAGTTTGCGAAAGGGGGAATAGAGGGAGGAGAGACGGCTCAGGCTGGAGGGTTTTATTTGTCGGGAGGGGGGGCGGGGTGGGGGGTGGTTTTTTTGGTGCTTCTTCACAGTGCCACAGAGAGTTTCGTGGCGAAGCCACTTATGTGTTCTTCACAAAGCAACACATCTCCCCCAAAGACACACTGTTAAAGTGATTTTATTTTGGTAACAAACTGAATTTATCAATACACAAGAACTATTTGTAGATATATTAGAATTCTTATTAAAGTATTAAGACAAATTAGGTGATTCTGGATGTACATACATGTTATACAAACTTACTTTTTTATTTTTACCATATAAAACAATCTCAGATTATCTTCGGTGACCAACTATATTCTATCACACACCAAATCTGTATGGAGACATACTTCAAAGCTTGGCTGAAATATATCGACATGCCTTGGGATTCTGGTGGATGAGAACAGTTCCAAGTATACGGCACTGTAAAACAATTAAGCTTAAACATGCCGTTGGTTTTTGAGATGCAGGGTTAAAGGCAAAAAACTAAGTAGAAAATAAGTGGGAACCTTTTGCTTGTTTATTTTTGCCCCTCCCCTCCCGTCTCTTCCAGACCCTGTTTCATAAATAACTTTGGGTTTTTGCGCATGTTTTGAATGAGGTTTGCAAGGCGGGGGAGGACTGGGACATGTGTGAAGGTTAGGTGGCCAACAGGGTGAGGAATTCTTTTGGCTCGCATTGGTTTACATATCTTTGGCTCCTTTGGTTTTTTTTCTCGAAGGAAGCCATGTGGACATATTTTGGGATGTGGTATGATGTAATCCAACCTGGCCTGCAGCTTTTGTGCTTGGGGATTTGTTGCTATTTGTTGCGAAGGTTTGATATCGACCACCATGTGATGATAAAACAAGGAATGTAGCAATTTTCGGTTCCACAATGTCTTTTACAAGGCAGTAACATTTTAACAGGTACAGTTTGCACTGAAATAGCAAGCCATCTGCTGAAATGGATTTTTTGCGTTGAATAAAATCAATATGAATCTGACCTACAGAATTCACAGAATGTCCAGAAGAAACGTCTGCCCATTGAAATCCTCCACTTAAAAACAAGAGCAGCAATGAATTGAACGACCCCTCAAATGCTTGTTTTTAGACACATCCACTAGGCTGTGCAGTCATGCAGGTCCTGTTAAGTCCTTATTGCAGCAACATGTACAGTATTCACACACATCGTCTGCTTTTCCCCCTTTCTGCTGGCTGCCATATGATCTCCATATAATCCACCAACATGGAGCAGTGGTCCCAGCTCTTGAGGCCAGGCTTGATGCCCAGGGCTCTCTGCTCGTCCCATAGGCCCTCCAGCTAAGGAGGGAGACGTGACCAGCGGGACCACCCACGAGTGCTCTTAGGCCTGGGTGACCTCTGGAAGGTTGGGATCAGCAGGATAAAAGGGACGAAGAATAGATGCAAATACAGTTTGTGGCTCTCAGGATTACGTTGAACTTCTTTGACCCCTTTGATTTGACGTGCTTTGCTCTGGAAGCCATGCAATGAGTCTGTGTGTTGGGGCCAGGGGGGCTGTCAAGTGTTAATTAGTAGAGGTGTTCAGCTTTTATGGGGCAACAAGAGGAAAATGACAGAAATTCAACGTCTAGCATTTGCTACTTGTGATTGGGACTGCCAGTGTGTTCTTGTATATATGTGTTCCATAATGCTTTGAGTTTAATATATCCAAGATGGCTATTCTTATTTTGGGGCCAGTGTTCGTACCCCCTTAGTTCTGTCCCTCTGTAGTCAATGTGTTTTCTGTTTAATGAAGTTCATGGCTGGTTCCCACTCTTTAATTAGGAGGAAGGCAGGGATCTCCTTAAGAAATGAAAGGGGAAGCTTGATGGGGGGTGTGACTGGGCGTCTAGCTGGGCGTCTAGCTGGAATGAACTACAAAAATAAACTTTCAGCAGTGGCTTGGCAGCGCCAGAGAATGGGGAGCTTGTCTTAGAGACTGAATGCTGAAAACCTGAGGAAGCAGCCAAGAAGTATCAAGGGGAATCCGTCCACTGCGTGCTCACATTCCTGCAGCAAGAGTACACACACACACACACACACACATATACACGCACACAGACACACACACACACACACAGACACACAGACACACACACACACACACTCTGAGAGAGTCCTGTACATGCCAATATACTCAGGTGGGAATGTACTGGCAGCACTGCAGGTTTGGTGTTATCAGGCATTTGCACCTCAGCGTCTAGAGCTCTTGGTCTGAGGTAGCTGTGTTTGGAGCGCACCGCTGCAACCAGCTTCTCTTTTCTAAAACCTGCCACACACTGAAAGCCAAAGTGTGTAAAAAAAAGAGCGGTTCAGTGATCTTGTATTGATTTAAAGTGCAGGAATGTAATAAACGTGATGGTAATTGTTTTAGTATTTGTGTTGTCAGACCAGACTACACTGCTTTAGAGTTGTCACTTGATGAACAACCTACATTCTAAGTCCACGACTCTCAACTTGTTTATTACAGGATGGCCATCCTTCTCTGATCTCATTAAAGAGGGGTCCATAACCATCACAGATGACTTCTCCTACGGCATGCACCGCGTGGAGACTAGCTGCAGTCAGGTGGCCCTCCGATTTGTTCTCACCCGGTAACAAGCCGACATGAACCCTGTACCTGCTTCACTAACCCATCTCTTTCTTCTTTTCATCTGGATCTCACTGTAGTGCGGTGCTCACTTGGGACACCTCTTCGACGACGGGCCGCGGCCCACGGGGAAACGCTACTGCATAAACTCAGCCTCGCTGGGCTTCCAGTCCAAGAAGGCGCCCGCGTCTGCGGAGGCAGCCGGGGAGGCGCCCACCTCCAGCAAGAGTGAGCTGTGAGCAGCCCTGTGGACAGACAGCAGGCAACAGACAACAGCGTGGCTGATCAACTGGCCCCACGGTATCCCTCCCTTAGCCCAATACAATATGATATACGCCACTCCAACAGTATAATATCAACCAACATTATTTTGACTCCAAACAATTACTGAGCCACCCATTGAAGCTTATAATGGAATCAACAAGCCTGCATTCACCACCATTATTATAGCCTTGGATTTAGCTGCCCAACCAGCAAAAGCCTACTGCCTATAAAACCGTACTTAAACACCTCAGACTTGACATGTATAGAGGTCTGGTGAGAGAAACCGGATCACAGTGTCCGTCTGCTTAAGAGCGCTCAATAGTGGTTTTGATAATGCACGTCTGTGAGCTGTGATGTTTTCTTCTCAGAGATATAGTGAAAGCCCTTTGTTTGGAAATGAATTATGAATGTGTATTTTCTCAGAGCAACGTGTTATTTTTGAAGTGATATTTGATACCTAGAGGTTGGTGGGTTAGGGAGAACGCTATGCAAGTGCTCCTGTGAGCGGTAAAATAAGCATCAAGCAGAGAACAAAGCATTCTTTCAAATAAAACGTAACAGATGACAAATGTTTAGTCTGAACACAAATGTAGCCTGGCTTTTAAGGGTGGGCGAAATTTTTTCTTTTTCTTCTCTTGACTCCATCTCTCGCTGCCTCCCGATCAGGGTTGAGTATTTTCAGGGTTTTGATTCACTGGTTGTGTTGACATATTTAAAAGTGTTATCAAATAAAACTAAGTCGAAGCACTTTGATACAAACTATGTTTGTTTTGTGAGTGATCCATACGTATGTTCCCCTGTGCGATATGAAATCTTCCGGATGTGAACATCTTATTGGGATTTCTAAATACAAACAACTGGATTTGTATTCAGTTATTATTTTATTATAAACTTTCAGAAACACCTTATATATTCCATGACCTCATAAACTGGAAACGAGTACTTCAATAGTCAGTAATGTACAGACAGGAGTTGATCTTGTTCAGGCAATCCTGAGGACGCCTGCTCCAACGCCCCAGTGCCTGCCCACTCATTGGGTGAGTATGACATTGATATTTCCCCCATGGCCAAAGCCAATGCATCGGCCTTGGATAAAAATAAAGAGCGGTTGAGGAGGAGTTCATCCACGGGTCAACTACAGGAAAGGGTGTTGTCCTTGCAGTAGTTTAAAGTGGTATGGATTTTCATTTGTAATTATGGAAATGCCAATCCAATGTGACGGCGTAAATGCATTAACCAACGCTGTAGTGTTCAGTGTTGGCTGTGTTTGTGTGTGTGTGTGTGTGTGAATGTGTGTGTGTGTAAGAGAGAACGTTCTTCTGCAATCATATGCAAGCAAATACAAATGAGCACACATCATCCGCAAAGATGAGTGGAGGTACCTACCACTTAAATGTCTGCGTGTGTAATTATAAAATGTGAAACACATCCCTTTTGGGTGACATTTTTTTAACCCAAGGAAGAAATGAACTTGCTGGTCACCCAAGGGTTGCAATAAGTGCTCTGTGAAGTGTTTGGGGTTTGTTTTGTGTCGTATCACCATGGAAACTACCTTGGAATGTGACATTGTTCTTAGCTTAATTCCATTTGATAGATCGCCCTCGTATAAATTGCCCTGCATCAGCTTGCATTCTTAAACGAGCTGTTCGTCTTCCTGATTTAGTTGTCTGTACTGATAAGATTATGTCTGTAAGAGATATTTAACACTCATATGGAAATTGAGAGGGACTGTCTTAGACATGCTGTTTCATTTGATCTTGACTTAACAAATCTTCATTGACATCTAATGACAGCTATGCATTGAACTATACCCTTGACATTCCATTGATTTACACAAATTAGATACGTGTCTTTGGGTGACAAGCGAGAGATAATGATATTATTTCTAAAAGTACCTCAGGGTGGTAGAGTGACAACCTCTACTTTGGTTGAGATTTGTTTGATTGTAAGTGAAAAGGCTGATGTCTCAGCCTACGGTGTTAAACTGGTGTCTTATCTCATTGGGGTTTCATGAATGACGTCTACCTACAAACCATGGGCTGCTGTGCTGCAAAAAAATCACTTTGCCGCCTGTCCTCTCATAATTTACCTTCAAACATCCTTGCGCACACATACACACACACACACACACACACACACACACACACACACACACACACATACACATATCCTTGCCGCAAGCTTTGTCTACTAGACCCTGCTCTGAGAGGTCCATCTGCAAGGAATAGCTGTCCAACTGCCCATTGTCTGTCCTCTAATACCCCCATCACTTATCTACTCACCTCCTGAACTAGAAATAGAACAATAAAACTCGAAATAACAGTTGATGATTCAGAATGGGATGGAACATGGCATACCTCTTAGCACATTCAAATGCGATAGCATTCAAACAACCTAACCTAACCATTCTCCAACCTAACTCAACCTTGCTAATTCGTTTTCAGTTTATTGAATAGAACGGCAGTGTGAGACTTTGATGACTCTAACCTGCAGACAAACCCACGAAGCAAGGGGTCTCCTCAGTTTGGTTCACAGTTTTGATAAGACTGAGCTCCATACAATAAATCTCCGTGTATATTTGAGAAGAGGATCTCTGCTGTGGCTGGAGCATGATGTCATGGCCAGACTATGTGAAATATGCCCCTTGAGTGTGTTGTAAGTATGAGGTCATTGGTGGATGGCCCCTTGAGTGGACAGGGGATTTCACTCTGGAGAAACTGCAATAGCCATGGCCTTTATCTTTAGCTTCATAAACAAGACTCCTCTCAATAAATTGCATATCTGTTTTAACATGCTAAATGGGGCCTGCAATTCAAGACACAAGAACGCGTTTAGGTCCATTGTCTAGCATGACACAACAGATGACTAGAGCAGGGATTATTTCAAATCACGGTCTCAATTTTTGGAACTCCTCACATATTCAGTCATCTTTGGATCCCTGAACTGCATTTGGGACTTTTGTGACCTATCTCTCGGGGGTGTCCTTACTTACAAATATCAATACAGGGGAAGAAGTCTGAGTTGCACCCTGGTTCGAGTGGGGTACCTCCAGGACCTCAACGTGGACCCCTTCTTTTCTCAGTTTATTCCACTTCACCAGCTTTAATTATCCACTTGGATGGGTTCTCTTACCACTGACACCTGCCCCTTCTGCTCTTCTACAGTTTTGTATGGATCTCAGGATTCCTCAAAGATATCTTAGCTGCGATGAAGAAACGTGACTTTTAGCTTGGCTCCTAACCATCCTGAGATTCAACCCATAATTACTGTTAATCAGCTGATCCCTTTAAGTCTTCAAAAACACTGGAAGACTGAAGTACATAATCATTTATATTTCTGACCTGCTTTCACCTTTATTGTTTAGCAAATTCACTCTATGCTTATTAGCACTTCCATTTTGATGCATTCACACTTTTTTGCACTAATTCCTGAAAATCCCCACAGCTTCCGCACTTTACAAATGAGTGTTCAAACAAATGTTTCATATTGAGCGAACAAGCATGAAGGCAGAAATCTGTGTTAAGACTCCTAATTGTATTATAATCCGTAGCAATTCTAGTTTGTATTCAATATATTAAGAAGATCACTTGTTAGTTTTAGATTGTCACAGAGGGGGGTTGTCACTGGTAATTGATTTGCAAAGCTTCTATCAGCCACCTCGTGAATGGCACTGATGTCCTGAACCACTGGATGGAGACAGGCTCCCAAAACAGCAGATATAATGTTTTCAATCTAAATATAGCACCCCTTGAGCGCCTCACATCATGGCAGACCATAAGGGAACTCAAGGCAAAGCTCAGCAGTGACAACACCACGGAGGTGGCCTTGCATATCTGGAGATCATATCTGGCTTCCTAGGCTCTGCAAGGGCGCAGGCTCCAGTTAATGAGGTGGGTGAGGAGAAGCCTCTGGGCGGCCTGTGTGCCTGTGTGCAGGCGCCCAGCGTGGGTGGCTCCAGGGAGGAAGTGCTCCGTGCCCAGAGGAGGTGTCGTCACCCAGCCTGCCACTCTCGCCAGGGCTCCGGTGTTTAGAGAAGCGAGTGATGGGACTTACTTGGCGAGTGTGGGAAAGTCCGGCAACGGTCGCGTCGCTGAGAGCGTTTATGTTACAGATGCAATAAAGAATATTTACAAGTCAGGTGTGTTTAGACTATAGCATGATGGCGGAGAGGGGAGGGGGGAGGGTTTTCAGAAGGGCAGCTGGAGTCTCTCACCCCTCTTTCTGACAAAGTCACCTCCCAGAGGAGGTCTGGAGTGACTGCAGACACAGAAGCACACATTAAAGCTTGTCATTCTAAAATGATGTTTTAGCTTTACTGCGCTATACAATATTGCTGTTTGGTGCTGTCATCCCATTTGTTTAGGCTACATACCACCACCACCATCATCTATCTTGCTGACACTACCCTTCCAACCCTACCCCCATATATAGAGTCACTGGAGATCATATAAGTACAAGACATCACGTCTGTCGTTACTTCTACTCAAGCATCAAGACACGGTCTCCATTAGTCTTTGTGCAAAGAGAGCATTAAGACAAACAAAAGACCAATACCAGGCAGCAGTGCCTCCACCTCAAAGAGATCTCCCCTCCTCCACTTCCCCTGCTAACCCATACTGACTCTCAAACAGTCAAGGCATTAGCTAGTACGTTTTTCCTTTGTGTATTATGATAATAATATCTTGATGCTTGCATATGTATACTAGAGCACTGAATAATGTCCCCCAGATGTGTGAAAGTGTGAGTTATTGAGTGCACCGTGGTTCTACTGCTTTATCCTTTACAATTACAAGACACTGATGTATTAATAATGATAAAAAAATATTAATAATAATCTCTTGTTGCATGTAGCTAGCTTTTTTGTAACATTCTGACAGGTAAACATACCTGTCACATGGCATTGCTGGCTTTCAGGATTCCAACTTGCCTCTGTGACATTTTGCCTGCTGCCCTGCTCTCATCCTGAGCCCCTATCTCCTTCAGGGGCAGTTGGCTTGGGTGAGTCCTCTGCTCTGACCTGCCACTATCTGCCGGCTGCTCTGACCTGCCACTATGTGCCCACTGCTCTGACCTGCCACTATGTGCCCACTGCTCTGACCTGCCACTATGTGCCCACTGCTCTGACCTGGCACGCTGTGCCCACCGCTCGGCAACACTCAGACTGTGCTCTGGTGTGGGGCTGCTGGCTGGGAGAGGTGGGCGGAAGGCTGCGGGGCTGCTTCTCATTACTGCCTCCGTCCCAGACCATTAAAGAGGCCGAGTCTACACCGCGCGCTCCCACTTAATTGGCCTCCTCCGATACTGCAGTCTGTCCGCAGGGCCAACTTATCTCCGCCTAGTCTTTATGACCTCCCTGAAAGCGCTTCATCTCTGCAGCCTGAGCAAACTATTAAACGCGACACCCTTGCTCTGGTCTTAGGATGCTCCAGATTCCTTGGCTTTTGAAAAGCAAAGGGGAGGGTGGGGGGGGGGGAAGAGAAAGAAAAAAAGAAAACGACAACCAAGACTCGTCAGGGCCTGCCAGCTGTATCGGGGCCCGGCTGATGGATGCGAAGCGACTCCTATCCTGGAAAAAGTCAGTGATCTCATTTTGGTCTGTCAACGTTTGCCAAGTATTTCCTTTTCTGGCGAGCGAGCGAGTGGGTGGGCGGCAGTAGCGGGGAGTGTGGGGGTGGGGTGTTCTGTGCCGACCAGAGGACGGAGTCTGCCTGTGGCCCCGGTCCAAATGATGCAATTTGACAGAAACCACATCAAGGAGGGAGTGCAGGGCCGCAGCATGGAGAGAGGCCTGGAGCATGGAGCTCCACCGTGCTCGCCCGCCGCACAGACCCCAGAACGCAGCCCCCGAGCCGGGCTCTCCCAGCTTGCCTGCGCACTGATTAGTTCCAAATGCGCGGCGTCTGAGCATCCATGCATTACCAGAGGAAGTATCAATCAGAAATAATCACTGTGCCAAAAAAAGAAAAGCCCCTATCGGCTTTAATCTCTCACAGTTAGGACTGACGATCTCAGAGACTCCTCGAAAGCTTGTTTGTCAATAAAATGTATACTTGCTTTAGCATGTGTTGACTCAAAGCCATTCTCAGCTTTTAAACTCACAACAACAGATACTGCTCAAGCAGACGCCATACAGTCCAGCCTTCTTCAGCATCCAGAAGTTTCCATCAGTTGTTGACTGGCTCTTTCTTTTTTACTCCCTGTCTGCTCTACATCCATCCATCTTCTGTTTGTGTAGGCTTGCCACTTTTGCAGGAGACTCCTCCGTCTCCGATTTGCTGTGAAGTTGTTTTTTAAAAAGTAATCTGGCGAATGACCTTGAGGGTTTATGTGTGATGCATTGCAGCTCCAGTGCGCTACCAGGTAATTACCACCATGTCTGGCACGCTAAACATAAATAAACCTGAGTTTCCAGCTGGCTGGCTGTTTTTCTCTGCACTATCAGCGAGTGGGCAGGGTGAACTATGCTCCTCAGATAGGTCATTTGTAGTCTCAACATGGCATTCTTGTCCAGGGGTTCAGGCATTAAAAACCACATAATGGTTTTGAAGTTTGGTGTGTGCGCATGTTTGTGCCTGTGTGTGCCTGTGTGTGTTTGTTTGTGTGTGTGTGATTGTGTGAAGAGAGGGAGGGTGTTTGGGGTGTTGAGGGGTGTGGGTGGAGTGTTTTCAACAACTTTGATGCCCTTCCCACACCTTTGGACAAAGACAGCCATATCTATCCTGTTTTTTTTGGAATGCAGCAGGTTGTTTTCACTGCTGGTGTTTTCAGTGTGTGCACATGCTCTGCCGAACGACTGACTGTGACCTGCGGGTGACCCCACAGCAGGCAGAGCTGCTGATTGGAGGGGGAGACTGCTGCTCTGCTGGGGTTACAACAGGCCACCAGCAGGAGCTCTCGGAAGCCCAGCTCTTCAGAACGTGTGCGGGTAGACCCGCTAATAATCACCTAGGCCAGACCTTTAGGGAACGTTCTCACTGGGTTCCTTCTGAGCAGTACCTTGAGACCTTAAGACTAGGAGGAGAGGACACACAACAGTGGGTCAGGTTTTTTTTTGGGGGGGGGGGGGGCTTTTCAACAGGGCAGGCTGAGTGGAAACAGATCCTAGGAGGGAAAAGTGAGAGGCAATTTATTCTAAAGCAGAGGATGTATGGAACACGTTACCTCGTCATGTTCCTGCTGATTAATTAAGAGGCAAAGAGGATGGGGTGGCTGGGGGTGGGTGTGGTTGTTGGGGTGGGGGCGATAGAAACAGAGGAAACTCTGGCATCAATTAGGGGGGCGGGGAGCTGGGATGGAGGGCCGTCGGGGCCCCTGTGTTTGTACCCACCGTCTAGCTACGAGAATCAGCGATTGAATGACAATTAGTTTTTATAAGGACGTGTTCGGCGCTGGCTCGGTCAGCCTGACAAAGGCCGTTTGTGCCTTTGTAGTCAGAGCAGCACTATCCCGCCACATCTGGAGGAAAAGACTACATGGAGGTTATGAGGCGACCCTTTCTCTCCTAGCCCCAGGGAGGAAAGGCTAGAGCACCGAGCACCGAGCCCAGAGTTAAATATAGAACTAGTGGTGGAGTTTGCATTCGGATGCCTGGGTTCACCCCCATGCTGGAGATCAGAGTGCTCAGAGGCAGGCCATAAAGAGAGGCATGCAAAGTGCTGCTGCTGAGCAATGATTGAACTGAAACTGAGAACATAGCAGAAGAGAACAAATAGCCCACTGAAAATAATGTTGTCATTTCAATAACAGAGATTGGTGTCTTGTCATGGATCCTACAAGCAAGCATCAAGTCATTTATTCTCAGACTGTCCTGTTATTTTTTACACGCTTATTTCTCTCTCTCCTCCGAGCAGTGGAGGGATCGCCATGTGGCGGTGGGAGTGCGTTGAGTGGGTGCCAAGTCTCGAGAGTGTCGCTGCTGCTCACTTGCTTCCACTTAGCCCCGCAGACGTTCCCCTGACTTCCATTCCATCCCCGCAGACGTTCCCCTGGCTTCCTTTAGCCCTGCAGACGTTCCCCTGGCTTTCCTATAAAAACACACGCTGCCACGGGGCCACAGCATACGCATTGTCTCAGGGTCAGTGGGAGCCGCGCCGAAGCCCTCCGCCACAGCCAGAGGTCTCACACGCGTCGGACACTCCAAATAATAGGGGGGTGGGGGTGGGGTTGTGTTGAGGGTCATTTGTGTAACGTGTAATTTGTGTAAAGGAAACATGTTTTTGGATGTGGAAGGAAAAGGCGCATCCAGTATTGGATTGCTTAGAGGCTTTTTATCTACATCAAAATCCAGCCATCTGGTTTGGAGAAAGACCCAGATTCCCTGATACACTTTGCGGGGCACATGGAAGATGATTCAGAATACTAATGTGTGAAGTATACACCTTTAGTACATACCTTTGACATTGCACAAAATTCAGTTCCATAAAATTATATAAAATATCAGCTCAGCCTGCATGTCAAAGCTGGTAGAGAGAGCTCTCTGATGTGGCCTGACTGAGTACATGACAGCTGTGTGTTTAGATTCTCTCCCTCCCTCCCACCCTCCTTCACTCCACGGTTGCCATGGCGATCATTAGTCTCCTTCGCCCACATCCCACCGTGGCAACCCTGCTCATGAGAGTTCACTCTGCAAGGCCAGGCCATGCCACGCTGACCTGAGATACCATTCATCCCTCCTCTCCTCCTCCTCCTCCTCCTCCTCCTCCTCAGTCTTCTGTCGTTTGGCAGGTGCTGCATGAGTGGCCCCCATTGTGTGGTGGTCTGTATTTGCCAAGGTGGAGGCCTCGGGGGCAGTCAGCAAACGCTGGAGACAAGCTGTCAGAGGAGCGAGATTAAGACTGTTTGCTCGCCGAGTTGCAAAAACATAGTCTGCAAACGTTGTGCTACTTGTCTCAGATGGACTGGTAAACACAAGTTGATGGGAAAGTCTCCTTATCTGGCCTTCTGCGAGGAGGGGGGGGACCCTTCAACAGACCTGAATGTTTGTTGCAGCACGTGGTTAATGCGTGACCATTCACTAGGCTGTGTATGCTTGGGTGTGCATGCTTGGTCAACATCGCTGTCAAAAGCCAACAAAGTGAAACAAAGGTCAACCAATGATAATAATGGATTATAGGCAAAGACAAATGGACCATATTACCATGTTTTCAGACGTCTCTCAGTAAAGCACAGATATTCTCATGTGCAATGAGTATCATGAATATGTTATCGTTTACTTCAGTGCAGCTATGCACTATACAATATGCTTTCATTGCATTTGAAAACCAGGACTGATTTTTACCCCTCACGTTTTTTTTAAATTATTCTTACAATCGTACTGATTGTGTGATTTCCTGATTTATGTGAATTAGCATGATTGCCTAGACATCTTTCTTCCCTTTGCTTTGTACATTCCTAACACTGAATTCTTCTCTCTTGAAGCGTAGATGACTTTTGCTCTGCCATGGCCTGACCCTGGCCTGAACTTCTGTTTGCCTTTGATATGTGAGCTCTGCAGATAAAGCAACTCTTTTTACCTTTCAAGCAACAGTCAAGAAACGTTTTTAAAATGTCTCTGCTGTGTTGAGATGCGCGCACACACACACACACACACACACACACACACACACACACACACACACACACACACACCTAACACCTAACATGAATGGAGAATGAAGTGAGTGACTTCCGTGGCGGTGCCATGCAGGTGATTGACCCTACTGACATGGGCCGGCCCCTCCCAGGGCTCCCCTAAAACCATGCCTGCATTCCTGGCATTCCCCCTGGCTGCCCTGCCTGCTCCTCCACCAGAACATGACTCACCCTGGAGCCCCTCTCCCCCTCAGCCCAGACATCCGGGGACCGGGGGATCGGCCCTCCAGCACCCCTCTGCTGACCCAAGATAGACCCAGGCCTCAGTATCGCCTGAGCACAAACATCCAGTTCCCCATCCAGAGCTGTGTGTCAAAAAGACATGGGAGTGGTGGATTGTCAAGTGTTGAATGTTTTAATTCAAGACAGGATTCAGGAGCTGAGAAAAACCCACTCCACCGGTTGTTGTTTATCCTGTGAGATGTCTGTTTCCATGGCTGCGGAAGAATGTGAGAGGCAGAGTTATCAGCTTCACACCAAGCCGAGACTTGGAGACTCCATCAAGGCCACTACCTGGACAAACAGCCACCCCTGGATCAAAGGTTACTATTTCCCTGTTAACGTCACTGACCCTTGTGCTCACCTAGGGAAAACAGGCTCTCATGTTTGAAGAGAGAGAGAGCGAGAGAGAGAGAGAGAGAGAGAGAGAGAGAGAGAGAGAGAGAGAGAGAGAGAGAGAGAGAGAGAGAGAGAGAGAGAGAGAGAGAGAGAGAGAGAGAGAGAGAGAGAGAGAGAGAGAGAGAGAGAGAGAGAGAGAGAGAGAGAGAGAGAGAGAGAGAGAGAGAGAGAGAGAGAGAGACAGGTGTGCCTTCTTCAAATCTTGGTTTTAGTAATGCTCCTAGCAACTTGCATATCCAATAATGATTCTTGAGGAGCAAAATGTTTGATATCATTAAATACAACGGTAAAATATATAATACGACCCTATGCAACTTCTTACCTGTCTGAACC
Source organism: Sprattus sprattus (assembly GCF_963457725.1). NCBI lineage: Eukaryota > Metazoa > Chordata > Actinopteri > Clupeiformes > Clupeidae > Sprattus > Sprattus sprattus. The sequence continues at coordinate 25,245,909 of NC_137912.1, forward strand.
TTAGCTGTTGTGTGTAACCCTCACACAAAGAATGGAGATACCCAAATACAAACTCAGGAAGCCAATTTAAATCCAAATAAAACTAGAAAGCTTCATGAGATATGTGCTGGTCTGAAATGAGCATGTTAAACTGAGTGTTTTGGTGTGAGGTGTGTTTTCTCTTCTGTGAACAGACAGGCTTATATGAGTTGGCGGAAGCACAGGGCAGGCTCTCATAGGCAGTGGTTCTCTCTCTTTTCAAGACTTCCTGACTGTGGGGCCAACGTTCCATAGATTTGTCAATGAAAGTGAGTTAATTGATGAACAGAGCAGACTCCACTGAGCCCGTGTGTGGGTCTGTACCAGTGGGAGCGAGCAATGTGAATGAGGGAATGTTTTGTGTGTGTGTGTGTGTGTGTGTGTGTGTGTGTGTGTGTGTGTGTGTGTGGGCGTGCATGCGTTTGTGTATGTGTGTATGAGGGAGAGTGCGAGCGAGTGAGTGAGTGAGTGGGTGTCCTTGTGAGTGCGCATGAATGTGTAAGTGTTTGTGTGTACACATGAGCATGTGAGAGTGACAGGGACGTTGTGCCTTTGAAAATATTCCTCTCGCTGGAAAAACAACATTCTCCTTCGAGGAAAAAAAGAAAAAAGAGAAATCACAAACTTGCGGTTTGCTGCACATGGCCATTCCGACTCCAGTCAACCGAAGAAGAGCAGCTATTTTGTTCCATAACTCAGACTATTCATAAACTTTACATGCATCTGTGCTTGGCAAACGCTACGGCAGAAAATAGTTAGGGCTGTTTTGACCACTGGACGGGGAGAAGGTGAGGAGAAAAATATTTTTTTCTCAAACAACTGTGGGAAAGGGAAATAAAACACACACACACACACACACACACACACACACACACAGCCACACACACACACAGGCACACCATTTTAATGATGTCTTAAAGATACAGTTTGGATGTCTCATGAACACAGACTGTGCAGGAGTTTGGAGTGGCAGTTTATGGTCGTCTTATGAGTGAGACATTGGCTTTGCGTAATACAGTTAATAAAAATGTACTTCTATATTCATATAAATAATTAATAATTATAAATAAATATTACACCTTATAAAAATGTGCTATATTGTGCATAGATGCCCATTAGAATCGCCAAAAAATATTCAGCTCAGTTTAATGCTGACTGCTTGTGAGAGAATTCCAATGATTCCTCCAATCCATGAATCCCTGCTTGTAAAAACCTGTACACTGGTCTTTTAAATACTGCTTTCTTTCTTTTTACAAAATGCACCAAATGCAGTTTATGCATGCTTGCATGTGTAGATATTTACATTTTAAAAATAGATTTGGGAAGTAGTAAACAGAGTTGGGGGCCAGCCAGTGTTGATCTTGGTGAATTGATTTACCCGTCAAACTCGCTTGTCAGAGGCATTTGTGAGTGCAGTTAAAAGAGAGAGAGAGGCAGGAAGAAAAAAAACCTCAACACGTTTGAGTGATAGCATTGACCCCATTGCTCTTAATGCGGATTAGCACAAATTTAAACATCCGCTAGTGGAGACAGGCTTGGGGCATGTGAGGGAGAGAGACACCTAGTCCGCCTGCTTTGAAGTCGGACATGCAGAGCAGAGCGGGCCGGAGAGGACCGGAGCGGAGCAGAACAGAATCCACCAGCAGCTGCTGCTGTCACGTCCTGCCGCCTTGCTTTTTTCACCCCCAGAGTAAGCAAACCTCCAAATGTATATGAGCCCCCTTCGCTGTCACACACACATACACGTGTACACACACACACACACACACACACACACGCATACACACGCACACGCGCACACACACACACACACAGACACACACACACACACACACGCACAGACACACAAACACACACACGCACAGACACACAAACACACACAGTAACACACTCATACACAGACACACACACATACACAGACACACACACAAAAATGCTCCTTAAAAGTTTCCTCCAGAGGTTTCTCTCATGTCAGATTGGAACAAAACAAACTGGGGGTGGGGGTACAGGCGAATACCAGCTGTTCCTCATTTAAGGGGTGGTACTTGTAAAACTCCCCTGTTGGAAGCCAAGAAAGAGATGTTAGCCCGATAATGCAGCATTAAACATTTATACACTGAAACTATTCAGTAAATTAATGTCATACATAATGTCAGGTAAAGTATTATGGCATTCTTAATATAATAACACCCAATCCCAAGGCTCTGTGAGCCCTAATAACACTGTCCAAAACTGTGCAAATAACCCAAACTGGGCACTTTGTAATGCACCAAATGTGCCAGTGGTGTCATTCGCGGCTATTGGAAAGATGGAGGCTGCAGCCGTGGGGGTGGAGTGGGGTGGAGTGGGGTGGTGTCTGCGGGGCCCATCCTCCTCTCCCCGGTGCCAGCAGATGGAGCCTTTGCCCTGCCAGCGGCTCCCAGGCATGTCAGTGCACAAAGGGCTGGGACACCACACCAGACTTCACACGGAGGGGCTACCCCCAGCTCATGCACACTTTTCTGGGTGGGGCTGGAGAGTCGAACTTGTGGACAAAAGGTCACCAGATTGGACCTGGACCAGCTAAAGACCTGTGCAGAGGCAGTGAAAGACTAGCGGTATCTATCCTTGTCGCCTTCCAGCACTGCTTAATTGAGCAGTGGCTTGTTACTGTAGTGACCAGCTTCAAGGCGTCTGTGTGTGTGTGGGTGTGATGCGTGTGACTGACATTGCTGCCAAAGATCAGAAAGACTGCCCAGTCAATTTACCCACAGAAAAACAAGCAGATAGCGAGACATTCAGATAAATAGTTAACATGAAGCTGCACACCAAAAGACTTACTTTACTCTAACTTTAATTTTCTATCACTACTACAGTATTGCTCTGATGATTACTCTGATGAGGACTTGGCCTCTCACAGAGACAGTGATCCAGAGATATAGAGTTGTTTTCCAGCCGCAGAGTGACAGTGACCATGCTTTGCGGGGACCAATATAGGAGAACCATATGTGGGGTTTTAGGAACACTACAGCAAGTCTCAAGTTCCACACGCCATGGGAGGTCATTCCATAATGTTATGTGCCCTTTGACCCCAAAGGGTGTGGCGGCAGAATTCCAACCCTAGACTCTCCGAGCCCCCCAGAAGCCAGAAGCCAGAGATCAAAGATCAGTAGGCTTTTCTGGCGCTGGGTTCCTGAATACCTCCGACGAAGGAAGTAAACACGCTGAGATATGACAGCGGTATCACTCCTCAAACCGCCGAAACAACCAAACTGAAGACGTGTTTTATGGTCAAGAAGATATATACAGCCTCAAAGTAATGTACTCATAAAATGCAAAACAAAGAACAACAATTATAATTCCCAATGCGATTCAACACCTGTTGCTTCTAAATAACACAAGAATAAATATATTAAGTTTTCATTCACTGGAACACTAATGGAGCTAATAGTGTCATATCCTTCGAGAGAGTCTCCAGTATAGTGGTGCAGGCAGCATGCAGACCTCAAGATGCCTCACATGTGACCTTCACTTGGGTCAAGAGTCATCATGCAATTAGTCCAACAACAGAGTGTTTTATAAAGCTAATTTAGAAAAACATGCAGACAAATTAAGAGACTATCCTAGAGGAAGAGGGAAAATTTAATTAAATGAGAAAATGCATGGAAATACCAGTGATTAAGATTAGACATTTCCTCCTTCTTTCTTTCTTTCTTCCCTCTTTTTTTTCTGTCATTCCATGTCCTTCCATTTCATTCCCATTCATCCAAAAGCAGGAAACCTGACCAATCAAACGAAAAACATGGTTTAAACCAACCAATCCAATGGAAGTAGTCTTTCATTCAGAACATGTAGAATGAGATCCTTTCAAGTGTTCATGAAGAATACCTGGAAACCGCTTGGAGCAGGCTGATTGGACCGCAAACTACCCATGAAAAGGATAACTAGAGGAAAGAAAAAACAAATGATGTTAAGGCCATAAAAGAAACAAGGCAAACGTCTCATTCGTCAATCAGGAGTGACCCTAGAATGCACGACGATGTCTGCCCCCCACACCCCTCCCACCCCCGGGGGTGACCGCACATGACCTCGTCCCAGTCACAGACAGGGGGAGATTGATGGTGCAGTCTCTGGTGATAGCAGATACCACCTTTACCTGCATGCTTGTGCAGGTCTGCTGGCCCCACGGACCACACAGGCACTGCCATGGGGGGGTCTGGACTATATTTGTCAACCAAAACAAATATAGTGTAGGTGTGTGTGTGTGTGTGTGTGTGTGTGTGTGTGTGTGTGTGTGTGTGTGTGTGGCCAGGAGAAGTTCAGTGAGGGGGCGTTAGCCCTTGGGATAAAAGGTACAAATCTACCTTCCAAAAAAAATTACCTTGTGAGTTTAGTGAATGTGAAGAGAATCACCTGTACACTTTCTCTGTTCCTTGGTAAATACGGGAAGTGTACGGTTTTATTTAAATTCTCCCAAAGTAGTTTGTTTTACAACAATGTCTCCATCTAAGCAAGACACTTACAATTCTGATCCCAAACTAACACAAACAAAGTGCAAATAAACAGTACTGCATAAACTTTGATCAAGTCATTAATGTTATGTTGTGAGTACTGTCTATGACGAGAATCTTTGCTCTCTGAGAGTTTGGGAGAAGACTAGTTTCCATGTTCCCATGGGAAGGTGAGGTGCACCCACTCTCTCTCTCTCCCTCTCTCCTGAAATAACACCCTGCCATGACCCTAGGAATGGGAGCGCATGCCTACTTCCATTTGGTTGCACTTCCCAAATTACAAGACGAGCTCCGAGAGGTCCTGTCGTGGTTAAAACTGTCCTCACGCCTTCACAGCTCCATTTGGGGTACGAGACCCTGGAGACTATAAATAGAGTCCAGCCCTGTCCCCTCACAGGAGGAACTGTATACAGTGTGTGTGTGTGTGTGTGTGTGTGTGTGTGTGTGTGTGTGTGTGTGTGTGTGTGTGTGTGTGTGTGTGTGTGTGTGTGTGTATCTGTGTGCGTGTGCGTGTGTGTGTGTGCGTGTACGTGTGCGTGTGCGTGTGAGAGAGTGTGAGAGAGTGTGAGAGAGAGACAGATTCTGTGCACTGATGCATTCCTTCAATCTCTTGGCCTGAGAAGGAGACAGACAACCATATCACCTCTGATGGGAGTGCTTGGATGTGTGGGTGATAATTTGTCTCTGAAGTCCAGAGTCACCTTTGACCGCTGAGCTAACCAAACTTGTGTCCCTAATAGTCTAGCCAGTCCTTCATGGTATGGGCTGTGGATGCTTTGACATCTGGATGCATTTCTCCTTCTGCTTCTACATTTAATTTGTTCATTTCCTCTTCAAGGAACGGGATGAGCGCACAACTTCAGCACTTGACGTCTTTAGGCAATATCCTCGCATAGGAGCCACGCCATGCCCCAACGCCAAATAAAGGGTGAAAATAGATCAAGTGAAGGGAACTGATAAGAAATATAACTTTTCCTCGCTGCTCCCTCGCTTGCTTGACCAAGTTCCTTAGCCCATGTGCAAGTCTTTTTTTTCTTCCATCTCTTGCATGGAGAAATGGAAATGTTTTAGCAGTTTGTGTCTGAAGTGTGGCAGTAGGCCTCTCACAGTTCTGCTCCATAAATGCATCACATATGTGCTGCCGCTTTGACACAACCCAGGAGGCATGCTGGCTGGGGGTGAAACAGTTAAAATTGACATCGGGTGGCGAGGGGCTGTGGTTGGTCTCGAAATCTTTTTAGTGTGCCGCGGTGGATGAGTTCTCCCACAATTTGCCCGGAGCAGTCCCTCCTCAACACACATACACACACACACACACACACACACACACACACACGCACAAACTAACTTACACACACACACACACACAAAAAAGAGGAAATCTGCTTTCAACCAAAGAATGTCTTTTGAGATGCATATACTCCCTATTTCAACACCCAGTGTGCACTTTTGTCTTTTTAGTCTGAATTCTGATAAAGCACCACTATCTCTACCTGCACTGCCAAAAGGCAAATGGACCATGACAACGAACACAGTATCAGCTTTACATAATCCTACCTAAAGTCACAATGTCGGGAATTACAAATTCAAATTACTTTTTTTAAGTTTTGGATGGGTTCACGCCCTCAATTTAAATACAGAAATACTGATTTTCACACTAACGTCTACTTATTTGAGACGTACGTCTCAACTCCTCAACAAATGTTTTGCGCAATCGATCTTGGTAGTACTTTCTGCAGTAATTTGCGGCTGTGGCTATTGATTGTATTCGTTTCATAGGCTTGCGGTCCTGACGCCGCTCTGTCTACGGGGGAGTGGTCTAGGGAAGAAAACGGCGAAATTCCTTTCTGGTCCACCTTCTTTGGGGGTCTGAGTGCTGTTTTTTATGAATGAACTGCATACCAACGACAAATTAACCACTTTCTTTCACAGTATAGCGCAGATCCCCATCCAATGCCGAACTACACACAAACTTGGAGTGTTTATGTGGAAACAAAAATGCGTGGATACATTTTAATTCGTGAAATAATTCAAGCCCGCGAGCGCACATACACACACACACACACACACAAACACACACGCACAAAAAAACACACACACGCATCAGAACGAAAGATACAGAGACAACAAAAATAAAATAAGACATAAAATGTAAGAATTCATGGATCCCCTTAGCCTGCACTGGTTATAAACCCATCTCTGACACAATTGCATTCAGTGAAGAGGGTAGGGGAGGACTTCACCATTCCCTGTTGTCGAGCAGGCTTGGTCAGATCGTGGGAAAGGGCCTCCACGTAAAGCAGTTTATTCTTTGTCACTGTTGTTCTTGTGTAATTGATCTCACTCCACGTCGATGGGCGGAATTCTTCAAAGCCATGCGGCTGCTGGAGGTCGGCCTTCAACCGCACGCTTTTAGTCGAAATCATACTGCATGCACTCAAGCTTTGAAGGGAAAAGGCAGCTGCCACCACGGAAACGCGTAGTAGCACTTTTTAGAAGTGTTGTTTGCACCTGAATGCATACCTGAACAATTTCAATTGTATTGTTACCATCGTAAATGTAATTTGAAGTGACGACTAATCATTCAACGACAACAACAACCACAATAATAATAATTATAAAAATAACACATAAAATTAAAAATAAAAATAAAAATAATTTGAGGTAATTTAGTTACATCATGACTTTGGGGTTTTATCAATACAATGAAATCACATAAACCCTATGTGGACACGTTTTGAAGCGGTACGCACAAATAAGATATATTCCTTTAACTAACTAATGCTGCTTACGTGCAATACATTGATACATATCACCTTGAGTAATTACGCCATTAACACATATAAAATATAAAATACACCAACTGAAATGGCTGTCGGTGTGCTAATAGTTAGAACTCATTAAGAAGGAATATTAATCTTCAGAGCGCAAGAAGGCGCTTTCGCCTCTGTCTCTTTAAACTCTCTGGACTGTCGCCAGTAACATGAATGGTGCTGGACACGTGAGTTTGTCTCAATGTGCTCTCTCCTCTTAACGCCGCTGAATTTCTCCTGTTTTCTCTGGCTCTTCTCCAAATCCCAGCTTTTTTGCGCCTTTGGTGCCTCCCCCTCCCCGTGTTATCCACCCACGGGAAAACTGATTTTCTTCCTCCCTCTCTCTCTCTCTCTCTCTCTTTTTT